>NW_025048801.1:1575466-1888708 GCF_016746365.2 Drosophila yakuba | reverse complement strand
CCTGCCTTACACTCAAGTATGACAGGCACCCGCAGAAACCACCCTACATAATGCCCGAAATCCCGAACGAACCACTAGACATCCTGCATACGGATATCTATACAATCAATAAAAACTACAACCTCACAATCATAGACAAATTCTCTAGATTCGCGCAAGCATTCACTCTACCCAATAGGAATTCCATCAGTGTAACCAAAGCATTTAAAACATTCTTCTGCCAATTCGGTATACCCAAAAAGGTCATATTCGACCAAGGGGCCGAATTCGCGGGAACCGTTTTCACGGATTTCCTAGAGCAATACGGCGTAGAGGTGCACATGACATCCTTTCAACAGTCAAGCAGTAACTCGACAGTCGAAAGGCTCCACTCAACACTGACGGAGATATACCGAATTATTCTCGCAAAAAGGAAAGAGGGGAAACTGGACTTGGACCATGAAGAAATTTTATCAGAGACAGTTGTCACATACAATAATGCGATCCACTCGAGCACTAACCTAACACCGTTCGAACTCTTCAGCGGCCGTACCCACGTTTTCACAAAAACAGTCAAGTTCAACACTGGACACGACTTCCTAAATAAACTCAATGAATTTCGAATCAAAATCTACCCAGAGGTCAAAAAACACTTGGAAGACACCGCTTTAAAGCGCACGTCTAAACTCAACACAACGAGGGAGGACCCCCTGCCTTACCTACCGGAAACACAGTCTTCCGGAAGGAGAACAGGAGGAATAAAATAACACCCCGTTTCACGAGACAAACAGTACTACGGGACAGCGGACACACACTCCACACGACACGGAACCAAAAAATACACAAACAAAAGATTAGGAAGATTTCCTTACCCAAATGACCACCGACATGGGCTTAACACATAGGTCTCCTTTTTTGCTTATTTTTTTTTCCCCCAGTATTGGGGATTTAAATTTTGAGTTCCGATTAAGTTATTTCTGCGGCTTAAATTAAATTTTTTCCCCTTCCTTCCCTTTAGATAGACTTGGATTTTGGGGCTCCGTGTTATTTTCTTACCACTAATGGGTTTTATATTCTTCCACTAAAATATTTTTGGTCAATTTCTATTACCAAACTTTTGACCAGGGATTTCGTTGCGTTGATACCTTTATCAGAATCTTATATAAGGAGTTACTAGCCTAAGCTTATTGGCGGCGCATACTACACCACCGATGACTAACTGACGTCCATTACAGATTGACGCTGACCAACGCCAAGGAACTGACATTCGAACCATTGACCAACGACCAAGCAATAATAAAAGTCCAACTAGGGAAGGCCAGAACGGTATCGGCATTCACAATAATGCAACATATAATACACCTGAACGAGTACGAGATCGCAGCCAAAGGGTTGCACAAGCTCATAGGGGATCTCCCGAACAAATCGGAGGCCACAAGCCTTAAATCCCTACTACTCGCGAAACTTGACCTCATCACCCATAGGCTAGCCTATCTGCTACCCAACACCAATAACGGTAGAATTAGAAGAGGCTTGATCAACGGTCTAGGGACAATAGTAGAGATAGTAAGCGGTAACATGGACGCCAACGACGAAGACAGAATAAACAAACAACTAACAAACCTAAATAATAAAGAGGAGAGAATGAATAGATTCAAAAATGAAACAATAATTAGATTCGGGGAAATAGCAACACACATTAATAGAGAACAGGAGGTAATGACTGATATCATTAACTCAAATCAAAATAAAATTTTTAAAGAACTAAACACAGGACAAAGGGACCTAGAGCTAGACCGTCTTATCCACAGGTTAAATATCAACTTAGACCTCCTCTACGCTCATTTGACTAGCGTAGCGGAAAGCCTTTTATTCGCAAAATTAAAAATAATCCCCAAATACATCCTAACCAATCCCGAAATAGTTAAAATCAGAAACTCTCTAACGACACAGGGAATACAAATCAACGCAGACCACGAGATCTATGAATTATTATCACTTCATACTAGCACCAGTAATAAAACCCTAACATTCGAAATCAAGATCCCAATTTAGTCTATTACAAATTATAAATTGTACCAAATTATAGCAATACCGTTCAACGGTACGCAGATTGTAAACCTACCCAACTACATACTAAGAAATAACGAAGAATTAAGTATTGTACAAGACCCATGTATCAAAGTAAACTCCGAATTTGTTTCCGAAACCCCCACCACCTTCGAGCGACTCACTTCAGTATCACAAATCCTCCTTGGCTTTAAACAGAACAGATCCTCGACCACGACTTAACTCGCGCCTCCCTTAGTTGGTCAAGGATGTAATTTATTCGCGGCATGGGTAGTCATCCATTATGGATTTTGCGTTTATCTGTCTGAAGCCCACGCATAGTCTCCACTTTCCCGTTTTTGTTCACCATGACTATGGGCTGTACGTGTATATATCAGTCCCATTTCCAGAAGTTCGTCCACCTTTGCATTAATATTGTGAGCGAAAACGTCAAGCGCGGTCTGGCCATACGGTAAATAATGGACCTTTGACCCCGGCAAAGCAGAAAGACCGTGAACTAACAGTACCGCGCTGCACCTTGGACTCAAACCGGCCAAGGGCATAGAGGTCGAATGGTAACGGTGTGGATTGAACGAGCACAAAGAGGACGCACCGTGAACTAGCGGGATATGAGTTGGACCTTGCACCGGAGTGAGCCGTGTGCAAAAAGGGAAAAAGCGGGATCCCCGCGTCCTGTAAAAGGGCTGAGCAAGCGCAGCTCAAGACAGTCAATCAGCAAAAGTACGCGGAGATCCATACAGTGAGAAATTCCGTATGAAATTCCACGAGCTCTGTTTCCAGGAATTTATCCATGTCATCCTCTTCGCCGTCCTTTTAGACTACTGCGACCGACAACTTCTACTCGAGCCACCCATTGACCCCAGCACCAACGAATTCACTATTCCTGGTAGTATCAGTAGGCTCATGTAGGGTCGTTTGTTGCCGAACTCAACTCATATCTCGAGCTTAGCATTGATTTCGACGCCCTTCCATCTGCCAACCTAAACTGCCGTCGTATCCTTGTAATCGTCCACAGGCAGCTAGCTTGTCCGCCAGTTCTTCGCTTATGAAGCTTTGCTGTCGCCCCTCTTCGATTAACTTGCCAGTTAGTTTTGAGAGGCGGCACCTTGCGACTATTTCCCGTTCTCAGGCAGCATTCCATACTTCGGATTCCCACCCTTCCGCACACCTACCAGAACAGCAGCCTCTGGTTTCGGCAGCCTCTTGCCCAATGGTCATGTCCGTTGTGTCTCTTGGTGGTGACTGGCGGCCTCCATAGGGTTGTTTTGTCGCCTGGACCGGGGTAGATTGCGCCCACGGTTCCTGGGCCTGTGTGCCTAGCTAGCCTGCGTTCTCACACCTTCTACACGTAACGTGTGTCGCGGCCGCGGCTTTGTTCCGGCTGAATTTATGCTCTTTCTCGAAGGCTTCCCGTTCCTTGTGCAGCTCCTTGTAAGCGTCTGCCAGTGCGAGTGCCTCTAGGTCGTCCACATGGTAGGATCTCAACGCTATTTTTCTTGATGATCTCTAGCGTTTCCTTTTTTCCGTACCCCAGGAATCGTATTAGGGTCTGCATATCGACCATGAATTCCTTGGATGCTTCCCTAAACCCTCGTTTCCTTTGCCTCACTTTTTCCGCGAGTTTCGTAAAGTATCCCTTGGGCAGGAAGTATGTTCGGAAACTATCTATGAATTCGGCCCAAGTCTGTTATTGGATATGTACCATTTTAGATCCTATCCTATCAATTCCGGTGTTGCTCGGGGAATCATGTTTAGGTTCAAACCTTACGTGTTTGCGGACCACTCCACCTGTTCCAGGAATTCGAGGCGTTCCGTCAAAGCGAAAATACCATTCCCTGGCTTGATTCGCTATTTTTGCGTAGTCCGGCTGGCTGGGCCTTTCTGGGTTTGGCCTCCTTTCCCTGCTCGTCTCTGTCCGTTGACATTCCCGCTGCATCTCCTCCATGCTCAAATTTGCGATGAGGTCTTCACCCTCGGGGTTCGTCAGCTTTACGCTTGGACCCGGTCTGTTTGGATATGCCGCCTCCCCTTCTGTCCAGATTGCTGCGAGCTTTGGGTCGTTTTCCGTCTCTGCGTAGTACTCCGCTAGGGCCTTTCGCATGTCCTCTGTTCTTCCGGACAGCGATATGCGCAACCTCTGTGCGACATATGCGAATTCTTCCTTTTTTATAGGTCCGCTTTTTTTAGTATTGGCCGGAAATTTACTAGATTTGCTAGAGTAGTTTTTTGTATTGGTCTTGAAATTTTCTACCGATTTGCAAAAAAACTTTTTGCCACGCCCACTCTAACGCCCACAAACCGCCCAAAACTGCCACGCCCACACTTTTGAAAAATGTTTTAATATTTTTTCAAAAAAAAATTTTTTGCAAAAAAAACTTTTTGCCACGCCCACTCTAACGCCCACAAACCGCCAAAAGCTGCCACGCCCACACTTTTGAAAAATGTTTTGATATTTTCTCATTTTTGTATTAGTCTTGTAAATTTCTATCTATTCGCCAAAAAACGTTTGGCCACGCCCACTCTAACGCCCACAAACCGCCAAAAACTGTCCTTCGCACTTACACTAGCTGAGTAACGGGTATCAGATAGTCGGGGAACTCGACTATAGCGTTCTCTCTTGTTTTTATCCTAATTTATTTCTTGCAGACTTAAAATGTTATTGGCATTAATTCCCGCTTGCTTATATTATTCGTAGCGTATGCGTTACCTTTTTGTAAAACTTATATTTTCTTTATTTTCTTATATCACGTCTGTTAGTTTCGGGCTTTCCCAAAAGAATGATCGCACTTCCTCGATCGTGCATGATGACAATGTATGGAGTGCTCGATTCTTATCGATGTTACAATGTTACATTATTTTAAGCTTATAAAGTATTTACTATAAACATTCGGCCAACTTGACTACAGATCGATGTAAAAGCGCCTTGATCATTTGACCCATATACATATATTTGGCCTGAAAGTAGGCACTTTTATTATATATGTAAAGAGGGCGTTGCCAATTATTGCACTCCGGCTGCAACTGCATCAGAGCAACCGACAGTGAGCAGCTGTAACAGAGTTGCAACAGAGACGAACATTTAGCGAGCGAAACATTAGATTTATAAATTTTAGCGAGTGCCATGCCAATGCTAGTTTACATTAAATACTGTGGGATTGGTTTTTATTTTTAATGATAAATCCCAATGTTTTGTTATTTTATTTGATCTTTAATAGTTTAAATACTGAAAATAGTGCTAAGTATAGCTCGGATAAAATAGTTTAGAATATAATGCAAATTTTAACAGAATTTAACACCGTTTGATATATTTTCGTCATCGTTTTTTCGTCGTAGTTTTTTGCGTCTTCTCAGCGTCGTCACACGTTTGCAACTCCTCGAGGGAGTTGAATCTCCGACAATCTCCTTTCCTCGTCACAACTGATCTATGGTGTGTTCGGCTGAACAGTGATTCCAGACCCATTCCCGAATGGATCATCGGCGTCCTCGGAGGATATCTGAATCCATGGCTTCATGTATTCGGCACAAGAGGTAGTATATCTCGGCCCTTCAAAAAACAAATATTCTTTTGCAACATCATAGGTATCTCTCGTTTTGACTTTGGTAACTTTATACGGACCCAAATACTTCGGCATTAGCTTAACTCCACCACCAAGTTGAGTGCGTTTGATAGCTACAAGATCGCCTACTTTGTATGTCAATGCGGGTTTACGTCTCCGATTATAGGTATGCCTGTTTTCGTTCTGCATAACCAGGATCTGTTTCTTGGCAGACTGTCGTCCCGATGATCCTGGAACATTTGTAACTCTTGCTGGATCAATTCCTTAAGCTGGGCGTATAATTAGTGCGTATCCTGACGCCTACAAGAAGCTCAAATAGAGTGGTATGTGTACTCCCGCAGTACGTAGAATTGATTATCTGCTTAACCTGGCTGACGAACTGGTAACATTTGCTGGGGTCCTCTATTGATTGCTTTGACAGGACAGGCACAATCGTGGAATTGAGGCGTTATACTTACCCGTTTGATTTGGGAAGTCCAGTCGTTACTGCATGAAGTTTAATGTTCTTGTTCTCGAAATACTGCTTAAACTTATCAGATGTGAATCCTGTGCCTTCTCCTTCTTTTTTGCCAAGCTTTCTGTTAGATACAATACACGGAATGCAAACATCTAATCTCCTGATAATCTTGTCCTTCGAGTCTTTATGAGCAGCAGCGTCTTTAGGGATCGGATGATTAAACTTCTTATCATAATTTTTAGATTTGTTCACATTCAAATGATTAATGCCATCGATCACAAATTGCATAAGTGCACTGTTGTCTACACTGCCACGAGAAGCAACTTCTTTCATTTTTAGAAGATATTCTTGAACGTTTTCATTATTTTTAATTTTTCTTTCGGTGAACAATTTATGTATCTCAGCACCATTCACTTCGGCTTTGAACTCCTCGATCAAGGCGTTCTTCAACATTCGCCAACTTTTAATACTACGTTCACTCATAATGTACATTTTGGCGAGACTCTTGAGAGACCTTTTCGCGAAAATGAATTTTTGCAGGTCATCCAAAATCATTTTTAGGAGGTATTCTTGAAAGTTTTCTTTATTTTTAATTTTTTTTATTCGATCAACAATTTATGTATCTGAGCACCAGTCACTTCGGCTTTGAACTCCTCGATCAAGGCCTTCTTCAACATTCACCAACTTTTAATACCACGTTCACTCATAATGTACATTTTAGCGAGACCCTTGAGAATCCTTTTCGCGAAAATAAATTTTCGCAGGACATCCCAATACATGATTGAAGTTATTTCTTCGAAACCGTCAACGCAAACCTCAACTGGAAGGTTTTCATCTCCACTAAATGGTCTGATTGAGTGGTTAATATTTCGAAAGTTAACTGAAAATCTTGCCAAACTTATACCGAAACCTTTGGCAGGAGCGTAATCGTTATTTTTGGACGCCACTGTAGAATTCTTCATGGTGTTGTTTCGCACATTCGTTTGTTTGCGTGTTTTGCTTTGCACTAATCGAAACTCTTCTTCTTCATCGCTCGAACTTTTCGACGGCTCGACATTCTCGTTCATCGTTTCATCTTTATCTTCGTCCATTTCGTCATCGTCGTCGTCATCTTTGACAGCGTCCTTAAGCAACTTTCCGGTGCGAAAATTTCGGAATATATATAGCATCTAATCATTCTTTTTGCAACGCCAATATTTTGCAAATTAAAGCCAAATCGTTATTTGCCAAATTTTCCGCGACATACGAAACTTTCTCATCAAAGGGTCGACTACTCTCCGAAAACTCAAAACCCTCAAAAGAACGCAATCCCTTTTAGTTATCTCGATCACCGTCGTATTCGAAATCAAACTTATGTAATAGGCGAAGACTTTTCGTGTTAATGCCTGCAAAACAAAATCAATGTTAGCTAGACGAGACATGATTCTTTTTACTCTTTGTACTCCTTGTTCTTGTCGTTACACACTCCTTCTACTCGTATACACATTCCTTCTGCTCATATACATACTTCTTCTGCTCGTCGATTACACACACATACGCGTCGTCATAAATGTATGATTGCAGATCAGCTTGGTATTTGTAGCGTCATTTACACACGCCGTTTTCAATTTTTCCTCGTTTAAGTTCTTAATTTTCTCGTCTTTTTAAATTTTCTTTCTTTTTAATTCTTCGTCGTTTTACTTTTACTTTTCAGATAGGTTGAGCACCCATATTTATACCCGTTACTCGTAGAGTAAAAGGGTATACTAGATTCGTTGAAAAGTATGTAACAGGCAGAAGGAAGCGTTTCCGACCATATAAAGTATATATATTCTTGATCAGGAACAATAGCCGAGTCGATCTGGCCATGTCCGTCTGTCCGTCCGTCCGTCCGTCTGTCCGTCTGTCCGTCCGTCCGTCCATCTGTCCGTCTGTCCGTCCGTATGAACGTCGAGATCTCAGGAACTACAAAAGCTAGAAAGTTGAGATTAAGCATACAGACTCCAGGGACATAGAAGCAGCGCAAGTTTGTCGGTTCATGTTGCCACGCCCACTCTAACGCCCACAAACCGCTCAAAACTGCCACGCCCACACTTTTGAAAAATGTTTTGAAATTTTTTTCATTTTTGTATTAGTCTTGTAATTTTCTATCGAGTTACCAAAAAACTTTTTGCCACGCCCACTCTAACGCCCTCAAACCGCCCAAAGCTGCTACGCCCACACTTTTGAAAAATGTTTTGATATTTTGTCATTTTAATATTGGTCTTGTAAATTTCTATCGATTTGCCAAATAACTTTCTGCCACGCCCACTATAACGCCTACAAACCGCCAAAAACTGCGTTTAAGACTCTCCTGCTCTCTTCCACTAGCTGAGTAACGGGTATCAGATAGTCGGGGAACTCGACTATAGCGTTCTCTCTTGTTTTGGGATTGGTTTTTAATGATAAATCCCACCGTTTTTTTTTTTTTTGGATTTCTTATAGTTTAATTACTGAGAATGGTGCTAAGTATAGGTCGGATAAGATAGTTTAGAATATAATGCAAATTTGAACAGATTTTAACACCGTGTGATATATTTTCGTCGTCGTTTTTTCGTCGTAGTTTTTCGTAGAGGAGTTTTCAACTCCTCGTTTTTCAACTTTCTGTCAATATCCTTTCCTCGTCACAACTGATCTATGGTGTGTTCAGCTGAACAGTGATGCCAGAGCCATTCCCATATTACACTGAGTGAAATAATTTTGAAATTAATTAATTTAAGTTAAAATTTAATTATTAGTAACTAGAACAAGAAGAAAATTATTGAAATGAAATGAAGTGGAGTTGAACCCAAGAAAAAATTTGAAAATTAAAGTAATTTTGTAAATTTAAAAGTGTTCGAAGTTAAGAAATTATATCATGAAATGTTTTAGTCGGTTCGTGAAAATTGTATTAATAATTAAGGAGTAATAACTAATACGGTTTTAAGGTTAAAAGAAATTTTTAAAATATTTAGCTGGCTAAAAGTTGTGAACACTTTTTGTTTAAATTAACCCATGGCGATCTTAAGTCGCTTTCTTTTACAGCCATCGCTCGGGGGATCAACCTTTCATCACTGGAAAAATTATTTCACTCTGAGTTACAACAAACAAAGAGTATGATTATTAGCCAGTATTTTGAAAAACATTTTAATTTAAATAAAAGTAGGTACACAACGCCTATATTTGCCAATTAAACGGTAAAAATAAATTTATAATTAAAATCAAGATGAATTTGTCTAAAACTACTTAAAACCGAACCAAACAAAACCGACTTATCTTCGTTAAAAGAACAAATATTTTGGAATATAAAAATTAAACGAAATCTAGCTAGATTATCAAGTACACGATGAACACTGAATATAAAGTTTAGGGAATTTATAAAGAAAAAAATTAAAGAAGGTCTAGTCATGCAAAATAAAATAAAAATATTAATGAAAACTATTAATTAACCTAAGAGACACACAATGAAAGTATATATATATATTTTCATCTAAGACATAAAACTGTTACAGAAATCCTTATTTAGCATGCACTATCCAATTAATTATTATGATCTATCTTTTACTTTATATTTTGTTTATTATTGTGAATCTATATCCTACTCTTAGGCACTGCCTAATCCAACTTTTTTTTTGGTACACATACAAAGGACATCGATAGTAGGAAGAAAATTTTATTATGCTGTTAGACTTAATTATTATTATTAAAATGTATACTATTGAAATCATGGAGTAAATATTTTGTTAAAACTCGGGAGGTTAATCAGCAGTCGTAAGGGGTAGCAAAAGGGATCACCCGAGTGAGACTCGAAGATGGTGATCATAGGTTAGGCGGGTCAATTCAACTGTCTCTCTTGGAACTTGCTTAAGTTTCTCTACCCGATTTCCGATATCTTTTCGTATGCCGTCGCAGCATGCTCAATTCTTGATTAATAAATAACAAACCAATGCCAGATCAGACTAAGCAAGACCACCACCCCCAACGCCGACGAGCTACAGGTGGACCCTATAGGGTGCCCCGCAAAGTCAGATCTTGGTCAAAACAGTGCTTTACAAACGTTGCACGTTACATCGACCACGATTTTTATGAACATAGGACAACATTGAATAAGGGTCTATATGAAGTGTATGAAACGGAATACAAGGTTTAAGAAGACCTATTTGAGGGGTAATAAATGCTGTATACGGCCGGATTTTTCTTCGATCTCTATTTGATGAAATCCGCTTTAAAGATCAATCACAGACAAAACATCATTATCCTTCCAAATACTCCAGGCAACCTTCAATAAGGGGCAAATGAAGATTATCTTAACCAATACGATGGTTTAACCCCACGGTAGTCAATGCACATTCGAATTTCACCAGACTTTTTCTTCAAAAGGACCAAAGGTGACGCATAAGGTAAAGCGATTGGACGTATTACGTTTTTCTTAAGCAAATTATCAATTTTTTCCGCCACTTTCTCCCTCGAAGTAATGCAAACGTCTCGGAGAATAGTATAATGGAATGGTATGGTATAACGGCTAACCTTATATACATCACATTTCTAGGTGCAGTGTTGTAATCGTATTGGTTACTTAAATAATGAGATTAAATAATTTTTTCACACATCTTTGCAATTTCCAAACCAAACTCAGTGCCTATCCCAATCCCAGCCAAAAATCTGTGCGCATCACTGTCAACAACCAAAATTTCTCCAGAATTCTTATTATCTTAGCCTGAGTTGTGATTATTACTTAACCTAGAAGCCTTTTGGATTTTTTTTTTTACTTAAATTATGTGTAGGGTTCATCTTAGCACTGAAAAAGAAGAATCTTTGGATTTATAATTATCATAATTTTTTTTCTCCTGAACTAATTAAGCATTCATTATCTTCGGGGAGTCTCGACCTATTAGTACTATTTCGTCCACTATATTTAAGTGGATAGAATATGTTTTCGCATAAAATTTAACAGACGGTGCCTCATATGGAAAGTCTAGGTCTCCCTACAAACAGCGTACTTAGATTTCTTTCAACTTAAAACATTTTTCGGAATTAATGACTTACACATAAAGCTTACTGGGCTGCCAATATGGTAGAGTGTAACGGTTGGGGAAGTGTTTTGGCCCCAGAGGAATCTGTGGTTGCGGTGCTTGCCTTAGAATCCGGCTCTCGCTCGTAGGCTCTGGGGGTGGTGGTCGTGCGTAATTATATAAAGACAAGAATATAGAATCTCTAGCGACAAGAGAGAATAAATTGAGCGACCCGGAAAAAACAGAATATATAAATTCTCGAGAATTCGAGAAAGAGTAAGAAAGGGTGAAAGTCAGAGAAAGCAATGGTCTTGTGATCGCATTTAGCCTTCCCAACCTATGATCACCTTCCTTCGAGGCATATCTCCGGTGACCCCTTTGTTACCATACGATCACGGGTACATCAGCAGAGTTCTATTGCTTATGTTTTAGGTATTCATTGTTTTAATAATGTTTTCCCATTAGTTTTAACGATAGTATAGTTTAAGAACATATCTTAGTACAGTATATAAAAATAAAGAATATGAACTCTTTAATATAATCACTAATTCTTATTTGCATGGAAATATTTATAAGAGTTGTGAACATCGGATAGTAACTAATTAAGGCTTTAGGTAACTATGGTTAAGTTTCAATGACATAGCGCAACTATATTATATTCAACTACAAGTTATAGTTTTTTATATCATTTATCATTTATCATTGTTGGATATCATTTATAGTTGTAATTGTTTTTAAGAAAACCGTAAACAACTCTTTTATTTCTAATCGTAAATAATTTTATATCGGCTATTTGTGATTGATTTCGAATAATATCGTAAAGCAAGATTTACTACGAATAGCCAAAGATTTCATTTCGATTCGTAAGGCATTTGTAAGAGATCAAAAAGATCATAAAAATAACTGCCTCATAAGGTCGGTGTTTTATTACTCACTCAGGATGGTTCCAACGATGAAGATCGATCCCCGACCTGGCTCGCTGAAAATTAAATATACAGACTCTGGCCCCGTTTCGACATGACAACTTCTCGAAATGCCTTAGCGCTCGCCTTCACTTGCTTCTTAGCCATAACAAATTCATTACCGATTTAGAAAGCTTTTAAAAAAAACAATTATTCTATAAATTTACACAAAAAAATAAACTTTTACCCCCTAGGCATATATCCTTAGGTATCTAATACACATCGTTCTCCACTAAAAAACTCCACTTTAGAGCATTGGCATTTGAGTTTTCCTTAATCTGGGAGGTTAAACTTGATCACTGCAGAAAAATTGAACTGAAGTAAGGTTAAACTCGATCGGCCATGGCATGGACCACATTTCCTTAAATTTGTAGCAACGCATCCGTGCTAAGTTTCCATCCTTACGGGCTGGAGAGCCCCTCCTAGGAGTTCTCCCTGATGGGTTCTTCTCTGGACGCTCTAGAAGTTCAGTCAATGTTATAGATTATTCCTCGAACTTCTCTCTTCTTGAGGCTCCTTAACTCTTTAGGAGTCTATTCGTGGAGCACAATCTGTGAAATCAAACTAATTAATGGACGCGTCGCATGGCAAAAACTCTGGCATACCTGTGCTCCGAAATCCACAAACTGGAAGTTTCCTATGCAATGTTTGCTGTGCAAACTTTGCACCAGCAACGGCGACGATTAGGCTTACGGCAGCGGCGGCCTAAACACACGTCTTGCGATCAATAAAAAAAATCAGTTGTGGCACTTGGAATCCACTAGATATAGACCGAGGCTTACACGTGAATCCATATTTCACACTTTTATAACTTTTAACACACTTTTTTTAAGAACGACTATATCGGCTGTTGGCTTGGTGAAAAGAAACTTTGACGGAAACAGAACTTGATCAGCGATGGCAACCCGTCATCGATATTCATATCATACAGCAAGCTTACCATCGGCATCTTCTCGCTATGGTCACACAGGTTGATCTGGCAACGCCTTCATCAATGTTTCCAATGTCATGTATCGATATATCGATATATCAATGTCATATACCGGTGTAGGCCTAGACACCAGTTCCTAATAAGATCTTCCTAACTTCCTTCTAACATGGGCTTTCACAAATGCTGGCCCAAATTTAGCATTATATCCGGTTTGAAAACAACTCTGTTTGAAATTGCGACGGAACACTTTCTGCCCTATAGCAGAAGAAACTTCGCGTGTTCGCAAATTATAACGCTTTTCATTCTGATCGTGAGCTTTCTGCATTTGCTTAGTCGCTTCATCATGAATCAGTTCAAACGAATCTTGTAGATTGAACCTTAACGAATGATCGTTTAACATATTCAGTTTCATTAACAAAGAATGCGTAGAACCTGTTTATTGGGTCATGCAGCCGCCAAAACTGTGCAGTAGACTAATCCTATACTCTTAATATTGTAATCCGAAGTAGTCAGTAGTAGCAGTTGCGATGCCCATAGTGCAAACCGCTGTTCTCGCACCAATTTATCTGTACGGCGCTCATACCATCTTCTCTTTGTTATCTACCTACATTACATGCTGCTTGGGCGCAGCATTCGGCTGTCTGTCCCCCCAATTGTCACTTCTTGGTTTTAACTTGTGCATTCGATATAGCTCTTGGTCGGCCCTAGCTGGCAGTATAATTAACCAAATAAACAATATCTGAAAATAGATAAAACTTTCTTCGGCTACTTCTAATTTTCAACAGCCATAGAAAAAGCTCAATAGCTAAACACTGCTGTTACCATGCGTACACTTAATGAGTTCAATTCGGGTGTTTGAATCTAACTGACTCGCTACTGCGAGGGCATCGCGTTTTATTCCTTCATCAGTTTATAGATCAGTGGTAATTGTATAACTGAATTTCCACCCGGTAGCATTTGTTTTCGTCCTAATTTTTGCTTAACTTTTTCGAGCTCCTCCAGCATTTTGTTAGGCGCATTTAGTGTAGGATGAATTCTTCCTTCTTTAATGTCCGTTATCATTGAGATCGCTGTTGCTTGTAGGCTTTCTGCCTCTTCAATCCAGTTTCGCACTTGATTTGATAACATAAGGAATTTAATTGACCCCTTATATACCATAAAGTGCTTCTTCATGGTTTCTGCAAAAATAATGACTTGTTGGGTTAGTTTTCCCAAATTCCGGTTTGCTTCTATCGTAGTTGCTCTTACTAAATCTTCCGTGGCATTGATGACCGAAGTCTGATTGTCAACATATTCCATTAGATGTTTTTCGTTTTTTATGATCGTTTGCATATTTTCCTGTATTCTATTTGCATTTCCGATATCAAAGAACAGTATAAACCTTTTCTTTCGGTTGGTACGGTGCCGTAGAATTTTGTCTTTTTCTTTTATGTTGTCAATTTTTGTCCTTATTGTCGTGCCGAAGAAATCGCAGTAGTCCTTGAAGTCTCCCATTTTTTCGCAAACCAGGCGGGATTTTTCCAGGAAGTCCTCTGATTGTTTTATGACATCAAAATAGGCTTGCATGTCATAATAGAACAGTAATTGCCAACTGGATGTAGCGACTTCAATTTTACCAATTTTGTTTACCATAACTGCAGTTTTTGCGTCGATGTCGTAAATTTTTCCAAGTTCTTTGGGAATTTCTTCCGAAAATATTTGTCGCAGTTGTAGCTTGCAACATCAATAAACAGCATAGCACAGTAGCTATGCTTCCAGTGCCATTCCTTTTGCCTTTTGGAACTCGCTGCTTCTTGTCCTTGCGTAGCTGCATTGACTCCGTTCTAGATGGCGTTGCAGCTCCAGCTGGTTTTGCTTCGCTAACAGGAAGTTGACAGATCTTGTTTAGCGATCTTTTTACTTCCCCATCGCTTGTTTTAACCGTGACTACCCGGACTTTATCATCTTGTCCTTTAGTCGTACTAATGATTCTTCCCATTGGCCATCTTGCAGGGTGAGTGTTCTCATGTTTTATAAGAACCAACTGTCCCTCCTTCAGATTTGGCTTTACCTGGCGCCATTTGGTTCGCTGCTGCAATAACACCAGATACTCCTCTTTCCATTTCTTCCAAAAATCACCTCTGATGCGTTGAATAAGCTTCCATCTATCCAAAGAGCTGATTGTCTTACTTTCGTCAAAATGTTCAGGAGCTCCAATTAGAGGTCTTCCCACCAGAAAATGACCCGGCGTTAATATTTCCTCACCATCGTTTTCGCTCCTTACAGTGACTAATGGGCGCGAGTTTCGTACTGCTTCGATTTGACATAGCAGTGATGCAAATTCTTCATATGTAAAGCTGTTTTCACCAATAACTCGTTTAAGGTGATACTTCACTGATTTTACACCGGCTTCCCATAAACCTCCCATGTGGGGGCTTCCCGGGGGGATAAAGTGCCACTTGATGCCTTCTTTTTCTAGTGTAGGTACTAACTCATTATTGTTTTTAATGGCAGCTACAAATTCTTTGTCCAATATTCTTGAAGCTCCTACGAAGTTTGTTCCATTATCTGAGTATATGTTCTCACTCTTGCCTCGTCTTGCAAAGAACCGTCGAAGAGCCTCCAGGAATTTGTCTGACGAAAGCTCGCTAACAGCTTCCAAATGTATTGCTTTTGTTGCCATACAAACAAATACACAAATGTATTCTTTATACGTTTTTTGACCTCTTTCCTTTGAGCAGCGAATCTGGAACGGTCCGGCGTAGTCTATTCCAGTATTTTGAAACGAGTAATCAGCCGTTACTCGATAAACTGGTAGATTTCCCATCAGTTGACTGGACATCTCTTGCTTGTATCGTATGCATACAATACATTCCCTTAAATATTTCTTTAAGGAATTTTGTATGCCAAATATCCAGAACTCCCTCTGAATATAAGTTCTCATAATGTTAATTCCGCCATGCAGAGTTTCTTTGTGAGAATCCTTTACAATTAACCAAGTCAAATGTGACTTATCCAGTATAATTGGATGTTTTACATTATACGGTATCATTGCGTTTTGTAGTCGTCCACCAACTCGAAGTACGCCATCACTATCCAAAAACGGATTTAGCGCCTGCAACTTACTCTTTGGTTCTAAAGGACTTTTGTTTTTGAGTAGTCTGACTTCGTGTCCAAAATCTAGCTGTTGTTGTATCTTTACCACAGCAAGCTTCGCTAGCTTTAATTCCTCCACCGTAAGATGTGACGGCTGTTGCGATTTTCCTCTCAGCTTTGTTATGAAGCGTAATACATACGCCATTACTCTAAGAAGTTTGTCGATCGATGAATACTTTGATAAAAGATGGTTTTGCAGATATTCGGATTTTATCAATGTGGATACCACAACCATTTCTGATTCCTTTTGAGTGGGCCAGTGTTGTGCATCTATAGATAGCCAATTAGGCCCTCTCCACCAAATTTCACAGATTTTAAGAGCTTGCGGTGATATCCCTCTTGAAGCCACGTCTGCTGGATTTTCTTCCGATTTAACGTAGTTCCATTTGACATTGGGAATTAGTTTATTGATATCTTCCACTCTAGTTCTGACGAACTTATCTTTGCTGCGCTTGTTCTGTATCCAAGCAATAGTAATTTGCGAATCACTCCATGCATGCGTTGTAATCTTGTTGCTCCATATAGCCTGCACTTTCGCAAATAACTTTGCTAATAAAAGCGCAGCACATATGTAATTCCAACTTTGGAATTGTTTTCCTGTTTTTTATAGGATTTACTTTGCTTTTTGGTGCTAGCAAAGTGACTCTGTCGCCTACTTTTGTAAACACAGCCGCTGCATATCCTTTCTCTGATGCATCCCAGAATCCATGTAGCTCCATAATACCTTTGGAGCATCCAGTCCAACGTGAAATGCTAATTTCTTTTAAATATGATAGACCTTTAGCATATTCCATCCACCAGTTTGCTAAGTTGGGTTCCAATTCAACGTCCCAAGTCATCGGTAACTTCCACAGTTCCTGAATGAAACATATGCCTTGAATCGTTACAGGTGCCAACCATCCCAGTGGGTCGAAAATTCTGGACAGCTGTGATAACACTAACCGCTTTGTTATGCGTGTTATCCTTCTTCGAATCCCATTGAAGTTCTAAGGTTTTGATCGATTCATACTCCTCAATGCAGATTTTCTCCGCAGCACCGTCGTCCTGAATGTCGGCTAGAATACGTTCGTCATTTGCAACCCATTTTCGCAGATGCATGCCGGCCTTCTCCATCACTTGTCTCAATTTCCTTTGAAGTTCATAGCACTCGTTGACTGTGTCTCCACCAGTTATGAGGTCATCCATATAAAAGTCGTCTCTTATTGTTTCTGCTAAGACGCTATCCTCTTGGCAAAACCGATCTGCCAGCTCTCGTAGACATCGGACTGCTAAGAAAGGGGCTGCCGAGGTGCCATAAGTTACGGTTGTTAACTTAAACTCACTGATCGGCAATTTTGGATCATCTCTCCATAGGATATATAGGTATTCTTGGTCTTTCTTAGCAACCTTTATTTGGCGATACATTTTTTCAATGTCAGCTACCATAACATATTGCCACTTGCGCCATTTAATTAGAATATCGGATATAGCCTTTTGAATCTTAGGACCAGCTATTATAACGTCATTTAGGCTTAGTCCATTTGTCGTCTTTGCGGATGCGTCAAAAACTACTCGTAGCTTCGTAGTTAAGCTTCCAGGCCTGATGATTGCTTGATGGGGTAAATAGTATTTACCTTGACCCGTTGTCTTTACAGATTCCATATGTCCCATCTTAAGGTATTCTTTCATGAATTCGTTGTATGCAGCCCAGTTCTTTGGGTTTCTTTGAAACTTATTTTCCATTTGCATAAGCCTTGCCATTGCCTGTTTGCGAGAGTCCCCCAGCTTTGCCTCTTGGTGGAATGGAATTGAAACCACAAATCTGCCTTCCTCGTTGATGACAGTTGTTTCTTGGAATTTTCTTTCGCATTCTGCATTGTCTGTAATCGTCTCATCGGCTTCATCTTCCAATTCCCAAAAGCGATCCAGGTCCTTTAGATTTATTGTTGTAGTGGCACTTATAATTTTGTGCTTTGCTGCTCGAGTTATATTTGCGGACCCAAACCATCCAAATCTGGTTTTTTGCCCCAAGATTTACGGTTTTTATTTTCTCCATCATACTCAAGGAAAATAGATCCACACATATCACCAAGTCAATTCTGCTTGGCTCGTTGAATCGTGGATCTGCTAGCCTGTAGCCCTTCCACTCTTTGTTGATATCAATATAAAACTTTTTGCTGGGAAGGGCTCTATGGGGTGTTGGTAAAACCGATGCTTCCGTTAATGTTTTGAAGCTGCTTGGAATTTTTGGTTTGATCGTCAGGTATTCTGGGAGATACCTTCGACCTCTATAGTACTCCTTACTCTGCTTCCTCTGAAATCAGCGTCTTCTGGGATCCACCGTCAATAAGCGCCCTCAACTCGTTGTAACCTCCAGCTTTGTTTTTCACTAAAACAACAGCTGTAGCCAATAGTGTGTCTTGGCCATGCTTGAGGCTATTGCTGTTGATACTGCGTTGTGTGTGTTCATGAAGAAGGCTGTTGTGTCCTTTGGAGCATCGATTGCATGTAATTTCCTTTCTACAGCACATGCTGTTCTTTTGAACGAATTCTTTTCTTTTTTCGATTGATTGTGCTCTTAATTTGAGACACTTTATCATATCGTGGTCTTTAATCTGTGTTTCTTACCACTGGTGGGGGAAAACAACACAATTTCTCGAAAAATCTTGCTCTTTTTACTTTAAAGCGCTGGTTTTTATACCCGTTACTCGTAGAGTAAAAGGGTATACTAGATTCGTTGAAAAGTATGTAACAGGCAGAAGGAAGCGTTTCCGACCATATAAAGTATATATATTCTTGATCAGGATCAGTAGCCGAGTCGATCTGGCCATGTCCGTCTGTCCGTCCGTCTGTCTGTCCGTCTGTCCGTATGAACGTCGAGATCTCAGGAACTACAAAAGCTAGAAAGTTGAGATTAAGTATACAGACTCCAGGGACATAGAAGCAGCGCAAGTTTGTCGATTCATGTTGCCACGCCCACTCTAACGCCCACAAACCGCCCAATACTGCCACGCCCACACTTTTGAAAAATGTTTTGATATTTTTTCATTTTTGTATTGGTCTTGTAAATTTCTATCGATTTGCAAAAAATCTTTTTGCCACGCCCACTCTAACGCCCACAAACCGCCCAAAGCTGCTACGCCCACACTTTTGAAAAATGTTTTGAAATTTTTTCATTTTTGTATTGGTCTTGTAAATTTCTATCGATTTGCCAAAAAACTTTCTGCCACGCCCACTATAACGCCTACAAACTGCCAAAAACTGTGTTTAAGACTCTCCTTCTCCCTTCCACTAGCTGAGTAACGGGTATCAGATAGTCGGGGAACTCGACTATAGCGTTCTCTCTTGTTTCTTCTGTGTTTCTTACCACTGGTGGGGGAAAACAACAGAATATCTCGAAGGACCAAAATGTTCACACTATAAACTAATGCGTACACTTAATGACTTCCATTCGGGTGTTTGAATCTAACTGACTCGCTACTGCGAGGGCATCGCCTTTTATTCATCCTTACATAGGTTCTTATCATCTAATTATATAATGCAGCACTTGTAAGACGCTGCAGTCTGCGTTGGTCAATGCAGCTGAGATTTATTCTTAAATCTTTGTTTGAGGCCTATGATCGCGCTAATCACCTCCGCGTGGTCATATCTCTTGACACTTCGGCAATAGACCACTGCAATCGTACTTATCTGTAGTTGCCACTTATGCTATCCCGTGACATGTTTATTGAAGCCCATAAATAGAACATATTTATAGTTTTTCTACTTATCATGTCTAAACACATGTTTAGACACTATGTGTTGGCCAAAGGCCATATAGTATGGAGTAGTTCTTATACTTGAATCAATTGAGGACCTTAAGGCACAATAAATTTTATTTAAACATTCTTCCCAGTCCTTTTGATCTGGACGCAAATAAGCCCTTATGCCAGCGATAACAGACCGATTTACTCGCTCAGAAGCATTGGCTTAATGCGAATGGACAGCCGTATGCGACGTACCGTCGCGTCTGTTTTTGAAATGCCTCGTAACGAAATTGGGACCCGTTGTCAGACACAACAGTCTCTGGGACTCCCAAAGTCATAAACAATTCTCCTTCGAGGTATTTAATAACAACACTGGCATTTATCTTCTTAACTGGTTTTAAGAAGAGAAATTTTAAAAAAATAATCGAGAACAATAAATATTCCGATATTGCCGCTCGTGGAACGTGGATACGGTCCAAGAAAATCTCCAAAAATTCGTTGGGAAAGTCTCAGCGTTTCGGGCGTTTTTCCTAATGGTGGTCTGAGTACATGATTAGTTGAGTTCGTAGTTTTACAAGTTTCGCAATCATTAATGTAAGCTTTTACGTCAGGTACGAGTCGAGGCCAAAAATAATATCTTCGCACCCGTTCTATGGTCTTACGCATTCCACCGTGGGAAGCTAGGGGACTATTGTGCGCTTGGAATATAACTTTAGATACTAAATCATTGGGTATCCATAACTTCCACGCATACTCATCATGCTTTTGCTCGCGAGATTGATGTTCTGCTTTTCTATATAAAAAACCATCCTCAGTTTTAACCATCTTCAACCTTTGCTATAAAGTTCTGGTAATCCGGAGACTTGAATTCTTCGGAGTTTAAGTCAACAAGCAAGACTTCTTGTAGATCTACCGCTGCTATTACCGCAGAATCAGGAACAACGTTTAGAGTGCTCTTACGATGTTCGATTTTAAACCGATATCTTTGAAGAGCTAACGACCATCGAGCTAATCGTGAGCTGAGATCATGATTGGACATAAGCCATTTTAGTAAAGCATGATCAGTTATAATCTTGAACTCATGGACTTCCACGTATGCTCTGAAATTTCGCAAAGCTACTATCGCCGCTAAACACTCTTGCTTAGTCACCGTATAGTTGCGCTGAGCTTGATTTACCTTCTTTGAAATAAAGGCTATTGGGCGTTTGCTTCTTCTTCGGATACTTGCACTAACACGGCTCCCACTCCAGACTTGCGGGCATCACAATGAATGGCGAATGGCTTAGAAAACCGGAGCTTGACCTAGGCGACTTTTTAGCACTTTAAAAGATTCCAACGCTTCAGGTGTTAAAGAAAACTTTCGCTTCGTTGTCATTAGATCTGTCAACGGTGCTGCAAGTGTGGCAAAGTTCGGTACAAATTTATGATACCAACCACACAAACGCATAAAGCTTCTTAAGTCTCGATTAGTTCTCAACACCGGAAACTCGGTAATTGCTTTCACCTTTTCAGGGTCGGTTCGTATACCGCCATCACCTATTATGTGGATATCGAACTCTTCGCTTGCAAAAATGAGTGTTGCCAATATTGATTGTTAATACTGCAAGCTTTATCTGCGTGGCTTTCTCTCTAAGAACGTTAAGATGACTCTCGAAGTCAGGTGACACTACCAAGAGATCGTTAAGGTACAATCCTAAAATGCGCAGGAACAACTGTATCCATCAAGAGAGAAAGGCGTCACCTTCTATGACTCTTTAATCACACTTAGTCTTAACATTCATCGATACTCTTGTCCACTGAAGGTGAAACGGGGAAATGCCGTTGTTTAAATGGTTTCCCATTTCCTACATCAATCGAATGAGTTATCAAGGTAGTTTTGCCAAGACCTTGATCAGTAAACGACGGAAAACATGTTATGACACTAGCTAGCTTGGACTTCCTTTCTTCAGATAAGTCGTGTTGATCACCTCCGACTTTGCTCTTAACTTCGTTCGATTCGAGCTCAGATATCTGCAAATTATTTGAAAACAGAGTATACAGCCTCCAAAAATATATACCGAAGTAAAGATCTTGTTTTAGAGAAGGTACTATATAGATATTTAAAGTTTTTAAAACATTTCCATATTATACATCGATTTTCATTTTTCCTACAATCTGTTGCGGATTTCCATCTGCTGTGGTTGCACTTACATTTAACGACATATACGCTTGCCTTTCGACACTAGTTCTTTGGCTAATTCGCCGCCGAAATAGCTTATGGAAGCGCCAGAATCAACTAAGCCATAAACGGTACGACCTAATAACTGAACAGGTAAGAATGGACGAGGATCTCGGGTTACAGTAGGAATAGAACATACGTATTTTAGTCCGATTCTGCAGCGTCTCACTATCAGCCAAAATGATTTGATTCTCTTAGGTCTTCGCGATAAGGATTTTCGCTTGGGAGATACAAAACAAAAGTATGACTATGTAACTTCAGGTAAATTTTCCACTTTACGATGCAGTAGTCTATCATTGGTAATTGGAACGTCAGAGATTGTAGAGGGCATATTACAATTTGGTTTGTATGTATTAGCTGCTTTACAGCCGTAACTGCGAGGTTTTTGTTCGGTTTTTGTTTCCTATTTCGACTCAACTTCTCAATGTCTACATCGTCCCTTCTTTATCGAAATTGACAACGCAATGCGGAACATAGTCTATCCCAAAGTACTTTAGACACTGATTTGTGGTAGCGCCAATAAAATTCGTTGGCTTTACACTCGAAAAAAACGCTAGCATGCCTACACAGGACTGAAAAGTTTCCTTCTAACGTTTGGTGCTTCTTATGTACTCTGTACATAAAATTATCTATGGTTACTCCTGATCCTGAGTATTTGAGTTTCCATCCGTTCAGGATGTGAACAACTTTGTCAGGTCTATTAATAAGATCGGACGAGGAACTTCTATTGGAAATGGGGGTTCCTAGATTAGACGTAGCCACCCGTACATTTGGTACTTGATCCCCGTCACTAGTATGTGGGTGATAAGGTTCTACTAACGGTTTACTTCTACTACTGACCTTTCAACGCCATTAGCAACTGAATTAGTAGGTGTTGCGATTAGTCTTCGAACACATTTAACTACCGTAGTTTGAATCATTTCTGCCATTTTCTCCGATAACATGCATTCGTGAGCATTCTACGCTCCATGGCCAGTAAAGTGATAGCATTATTTGAGATTCCGGACGTACCGGGAATATCATCAGCTGGGGTTCCTGTTTCGCTAACCTCAAATTGACGACATCTAGTTTGAGAACGCGTTTGTAAACCTCTATTGTCGATTACTGGGCGTTCCGCAAACAAGAGCTTCTATGCACTTCCTATGGAATTAATGATTGCATGACGTTGTAAAAATGCAGACTTGATATCGAGTTTACACAATGGACAGACTGGCCTTGTGCTTTCCTGAGGATACTTGCCTGGTGATCGGTCTAAACCCATTTTGAGCCAAGGTTTCAATAAAATAAATATACTGAAGATAACGATAATCGATACAAAGATAGTACAAAGCAATCGTTCTCCAAAAATAAAGATAAAGAAAAATTATTACGCAAATCGTAAGATCGATATAATTCAATAGAACAATAAAAATAGAGCTCAATGCTTGATGTGCATGTATCGTACGATTTTATTTCTACTACTGAACATTCTCAGAAGGAAGGAAAAAAATAAAGAAATAGATTTAATTGTTTCCTGTCTTTCAACAAAGATAAAAATAAAAAGAGAAGAGTTTAAAAGTTATCAAAATTAAACGGATAAAGTTTCATTCTAAAATAAAACGTGTTGTATTCCAGGTCTACTTTTGACAACATCTAACCCTTCTAAGGCGAATTGAAATAAAATCCTTAAATTAGTTAACCGTGGTTAGAGTTTCTCTTGAAGACTGTATCTCTATATACCAAAGCGTTTGAAACTAACAAATATAATTGTAATTCCCAAAGTTAAGTTTGTGCAATGATTTGGGAAATTTGACAGGGACAGAAGATCAGCCGAAGTTGGACGCTTACTATGTTTCCCCACCTAATTGTACCTTACCATTCCTTTATTTAGGTAAATCTTTATTGATGAACTTAATTGTGGCTAAGAAGAAAGCCCAAAGTTCCCATTCATTGTTTTCCTAACAATACAAATTTTACAACAAAAAATTTTTTTGCAAAGAAAATTAAAGAAGACATTTTGAAAGTATTTATTTGCATGAAAATATTTATAAGAGTTGTGAACATCGGATAGTAACTAATTAACCCTTGAGCTAACTATGGTTAAGTTTCAATGACATAGAGCAAGTACATAGCAACAACATAGAACACTGCTTCTTGAAGCTAATACCATATTGCTCTTAGGCTATAAAGTGCGCCTTAGCTGGCCGGCAGAGAAGCGGCTGCACTATGTATACTTATGTTAAGAGAGTTGGAAGAGAATGCTATGTGCGCACATTATGTACTTAGCGGCTTTTGGTCAGCGTGGGAATGCTAAGATGCACTTATGCTATAACTTGAACTTCCTCTTTAACATTATTGTTTATGCTAGCACTGCCAATGCTTATGTAATTATATTACTGATTTATGCAAGTATTCTGAGTAGATGCATATGGAACTGGAAGTTAGTGGCCATTGTGGCACCACAGGCCATTTTCCTAGCATCTGTTGTAATACAAAATTCTTTACTAAAATAGGGGTATTGTAAGAAAGTAGGTTCCTTCAGTTTTGTTTTCAAGTGTAAAAATGCTTTTTGACAGTCTTCTGTCCATTCAAAAGGAACATTCTTTTTACATAATTTAGTTATGTGCCGTGAATAGTCGGAGAAGTTTTTAATGAATCTTCTATAATAGTTACAAAATGCAACGAAACGCCTTGCGCTATCTGCATTATGAGGTACTGGGTAATTCTTGATGACATCATACTTCTTGTCATTTGGCAGTATTCCTCTATCTGTGCATTTATGTCCCAAAAAGGTAACTTCCCGCATAAGGAATGAACATTTCTCTGGATGTAGTTTTAGATTGTATTTCCTGCATTTGTTTAAAACATCTGATAAGTTTTTAATCATATGCTTTTCGGAACAACCTATCACTATCAAATCATCCATATACATAGATAAATGCTTGCGTTGGCTCAAGGCCAGAAAATGCAATAGTCATCATTCTTTGAAAAGAATTTGGCGCTATTTTCAATCCAAATGGTAATCGCGTAAAATGATATGAACCGTTTGTTGTTGATAATGTTAAAGTTATATCTCTTGAACTCTTCTCAAGTTTAATTTGGTGAAAACCTGACATCAAGTCAAGGCATGAAAAATCTTTGGCTCGACCTAGTTGATCAGACAACAGTTTTGTATTGATTTTACGATAGTCAATTACTAATCGCCATTTATTTTATCTGAGTCTGGAAGAGATTTTTTCGGTACTAATAGTAATGGGCTATTGTATTCCGATACTGATGGTTCTACTATTTTATCATCGATCAATTTTTGTACTTCTTCTAGAATTTTATATTTTTGACTATGAGGATTTCTATAATTTTTAGTATATACTGACTTATCATCCCAAATTTTTGTTTGTATAAATTATTAGCCGAAATTGGTTCTGTTGTCAGACCAAATATATCTGTGTATCTACTACAAAGCTTAAGTTGTTTG
This sequence comes from Drosophila yakuba, assembly GCF_016746365.2. Classification (NCBI taxonomy): domain Eukaryota; kingdom Metazoa; phylum Arthropoda; class Insecta; order Diptera; family Drosophilidae; genus Drosophila; species Drosophila yakuba. The sequence continues at coordinate 1,863,211 of NW_025048801.1, read as the reverse complement.
CATACTAGTTTATCAGTATGATGCGTATTTAATATTCGGACATAAACATTGTTTGATGTTGAAATGCTATTCGCTACATAAATACCTTTTTCTATATGTTGGTTTAAGATCAATATATTTATACCCGTTACTCATAGAGTAAAAGGGTATACTAGATTCGTTGAAAAGTATGTAACAGGCAGAAGGAAGCGTTTCCTACCATATGAAGTATATATATTGTTGATCAGGATCAATAGCCGAGTCGATTTGGTCATGTCCGTCTGTCCGTCCGTCTGTCTGTCCGTATGAACGTCGAGATCTCAGGAACTACAAAAGCTAGAAAGTTGAGATTAAGCATACAGACTCCAGGGACATAGACGCAGCGCAAGTTTGTCGAATCATGCTGCCACGCCCACTCTAACGCCCACAAGCCGCCCAAAACTGCCACGCCCACACTTTTGAAAAATGTTTTAATATTTTTTCATTTTTGTATTGGTGTTGTAAATTTCTATCGATTTGGCAAACGAATTTTTTTCCACGACCACCCTAACGCCCACAAATTGACAATACTGTCAGTGTTTAAGACTCTCCTTGGCACTTCCACCAGCTGAGTAACGGGTATCAGATAGTCGGGGAACTCGACTATAGCGTTCTCTCTTGTTTTATCTTCAATTGAAGATATTATATATAATAGAATATTAAATCTGAAATTTTAAATTATTGGGTCTAATTATAAACCAATCTTCTTTTGGTTTGAAAGCTAATTGGCAGTTAAATTTTTTTTTTAAATCAATGCCAATTATTACTTCACATGGTATGGGATATTGTTATCTGTTATAATCTGTTTGTAGCTCTATTGAGGTTAAGCCCTTAGATTCAATAATCTCTTGGCTTATGCCTTGAATATTTATTATTTTGTCATCTTGTATATTATTGAAGTAGTCGGCTTCTTCTTTTAGTATAAAAATATGTGCACCTTTGTCAACTAAGAAAATTTATCTTTTTCCTGTTGCCACATGGTCAAATGCAATGAATATATTTATACTTAGATTGATTGAATGTACATGAGCTTTATTTATTGTTGTGTATCTGAGGGTTGTGGCGAGTTTCCCGTATTATTTTGGGTTACTCTCAAACTAGCATTATCAATGTTATTGTAATTACTTCGATTTTGATTGTTTCGGCTTCCTCTTTTTGAGCTTCCACGGCCTCTATAATTGTTACCATTATTTTGGTTGCCGTAAGTGTAATTATTGTAATTGTAACGGTAACCATTACCTCTATAACCTTGGCCTCTGTTAGAGTAACATCTCTTTGAATACATTACATGATTCACATTTCCGGTTACTCTAAAGCTAGTTCTTATGTACGCACCTATGGCAGCATCCATAGTTGTGCATGTACCTGCTTCTAGCAAAGTTTTCACACTTTCGTGTTCGGTCTTTTTGATCATAACATCGATGGCATCCCTAGTACTCAATCTATTGGCATGCTCACTTGGTGTCGCGGATCGAACATTGTAACATTGTTGCACAGACGCCGCCAAAATGGATCTGGGGAAGATGCAGCATTCCCCCATGAAGAGTGCCCGGCTCAACGGAGGCGCTGGCACCGCTACACCGGATCAGCAGCCAGCCCATAGTGGATCGGGAACCCGGCCGCGGGGAAACACCACGACAGCGGCCATTGGCACCCCGACCAGTACCAGCACTACAGTTGCTTCCCAGATTGGAAGTACTGCCGGCACAGCTGCTAAACTCAGCGCCGGATATGCACCAGTCCATCACGTTGGATCTCATGGCGAGAATCGCAGCGTTGGAGAAGGAGCTGGATAGAGCGGGAGTCACCAATTGCGCGCTAAGCGCCACCAATAGCGCGCCAAGCCCAGCTAATCCAAGCGCAGTTGGCACCAATAGTGGAGCGTCGGGGCAGCCGCCATCTTGTAGCGGACCGTCATCACACACTAATGGAGAGGCATCACATAACGTGGTCGGGCCGATTCTCTATAACGGTGCCAGTGCAAGCGGCGCGGCCTGCACTCTGCCTTCATTTTGGAGTGGACCGCCATTGCTAACAACTAGAAAAAATTCTGTCGCGCCACTGTGTGCAACAAGCACTGCGCAGTCAGCCTATGGATTCCCGCTATCGGACTTGAACGTCCACAACGTGGCAACAGCATCGCCACTTGTCGGATCCTACGCCTCGATGACGCCGAATGGAATGAATGGAGCGTATGGACCAAAAAAGCTTCCGGACTTGCCTGCCTTTGGAGGGCAGCCTGAGGAGTGGCCGATCTTCAACTGCACGGATCAGGAGAACAACCAGAGGTTGTTGAAGGCGCTGAAGGATGAAGCTCGCGAGGCAGTGAAGGCGTCGCTGATTTATCCCGGGAATGTCAGGCTCGGCCGACCGGACCATCTCATACGCATCCAGCTCAACAGCGTGCGGGGGTGCAGCCGATTTCGGAGCACAACATGGCGAAGATTAATCCCTTTGCGACCCGAGTGAGGTTATCCCATCTGCGGAGGACAACACTGAATCACGAATGGCCAAGAATTCGTTGGAGCTTCGCCGCCTGGAAGGTGGAGCATTGTGAAGAGGCACCGACTCTGCTTCACATGCTTACGAAGCGTGTTCCTTGCTCTGGAAGGACGACCACGTTGTGCTGCTACAGAGCTACGAAATGGCTGGTCAACTTTGAGAGAAAATTAAAGCGCAACAAGCCAACCGGGACCCCAACAAGCCCGCCAATGTGCGGCTTATGTTCGATGCTGCAGCCAAGGTTGGAGAGTCATCGTTAAATTCGGCGCTGGACAAATGGCCTCAGCACTATAAGCCCTTGCCAGCTCTGCTCTTCCTCTTCAGGGAGGAGACATCAAGGAGATGTTCTACCAAGTTCTGATCCGACCCGAGGATAGATGTTCCCAACGATTCCTCTGGAGAGATGGCGACGACGAAAAGGATCCAGATGTCTACGTAATGACCTTTGGAGCAGCATGCTCGCGAACGCGCTGCACATTACGTGACGACTGTGAATGCCCTGAAGTTCCGGGATTCGAATCCGAGAGCAGTCAAGGCCATCACCGACTACCACTATGTCGATGATTACGTGGACAGTTTCGCTACAGAGAGCGAGGCTATCAGCGTATCTACCCGTGTATAGGAGATACACGCGGATGCTGGATTCGAGTTGTGCCAGTCTTCATCCAGCTCGCCCACCGTAGAGACGGCTTTAGGACCTGGACGAGTCAATAACGTCGAATTGGGTGAAGCTGAGCAGAAGATCCTCGGAATGCGTTGGCAATTAGCGACGGATGGCTTCAGGCTTAACGTGGGGTATCATGGAGTGCCAAACAGCGTCCTGAGTGGAGATCGAGGGATACGAAGAGGAAATATTTGAGCTTGGTGATGGCGACGTTTGATCCCCTGGGATTCCTGCTCATGATTACAGCGAAGCTGCGGCTGCGAGAGATCTGGAGGCATAAGATCCAGTGGGACGAACCACTGACGGAGGAGCTAAGCAAGGCCTTTGCAACTTGGCGCAAAAAGATGGACGCCGTGGGACATTTTCGATGTCCTCGCCATTACTTTGGACCTGGAGCAGTCCAGGCCATAGAGCTGCACGTCTTCGTGGATGCAAGTCAGGCAGCACTCGCAGCGGTGGCCTATTGGAGGTTCACCTATGAGGACGACGGAGTGCTGGTGAGCTTCGTGTGCGCAAAGGCGAAGTGTGCGCCTAGTGCTATGGACGGACTGGAAGACAGTGCTGAGATGGATCGGCAGCAAGCACCGCCGTCATAAGCAGTTTGTCGGCAACCGAGTGGCGGAGATTCTGAATTCGTCGAAGGTTTCTCAGTGGAGATGGGTGCCTACAGCCGACAATGCTGCGGATGATGCGACGCGGTCTCAGAGAGGAGTTGACCTTAGCCAGTCTTCAAGGTAGCTAAGAGGACCTGCGTTTTTGAGGCAGCCAGCAGCCAGCTGGCCGGAGCCTGAGCAAAGATCTCAACGCGTTTCAGATGTCCCGGATGAAGAAGAGATGCCCAATGAGTTTGCGTTAGTTGCGGCAAACGATTTCGTTCTCCCGTTTCAGAAATTCTCGAGCTTCAATCGCCTGGTGAGGAATAAAGCTTGGGTGTTACGGTGCGCGCCGGTGCCGGGATTCTGCGAGCCTCTGGCACAATCGATGCCGCACTGTACGGCATGCCCATCATACTCTCAGAAAGGCACAGTCTGACGGAGCTGATTGTGCGACACTTCCATGCCAGGATGATGCTACAATTGCGGAGATCCGGACGAGATTTTGGGTCACGAAGATGAGGCGTGTGATGAGGAGAGTCATCGCATCGTGCAACGAGTGCAAGTTGCAGCGAGCTCGGCCGATACCGGCAATAATGGGACCCCACCCAGTGGACAGATTGGATGCGGAATGATGGCCATTCAAGTACACTGGATTGGACTACTTTGGGCCACTGTTGGTAACTGTGTCCCGTCCCAAGGAGAAGCGTTGGGTCGCCTTGTTTACGTTCTTGACGACAAGGGCGATTCATCTGGAGTTGGCGCATGCCCTGTCGACGGATTCCTGCATAATTGCGATCAGGAACTTCGTCTGCCGTCGAGGGCCAGTACATAGACTGCGCAGCGATAACGGCAAGAACTGCGTGGGAGCTGACAGGGAAGCCAGACGCTTTGGTGACATGTTCAAGATGAAGAAGATTCAGAGTGAGTTGTCAAGCAGAAGCCTACAATGGATCTTCAATTGCCCAGTAAACCCGTCTGAGGGCGTAGTATGGTAGCGCATGGTGCAGTGCGTTAAACGAGTAATGCGTCATACCCTAAAGGAAGTTGCACCGAGGGACCATGTATTAGAGAGTTTCCTGATTGAGGCGGATAATATTTGTATGCGGAGCTGCCCAAGGAGTGTTCTACGAGAAAGCAGTGGAGGATTTCGCGCCTGCTATGAGACCGTTTCTGGAGGAGGTTGGTCCTGGAGTATCATGGCGCTTGTGCGCCGCGAGAGTACTGCGGTGAGCTAGGATTAAGTTAGTTTCAACTGTTATAACCCTTAATCCTCACAGAATAAAACGAGCCTACTGCCACGGATTAAGTTTGCCCTTTCTTTCGGGATCCATGGTGGAGTAGCCGTTTAAGGTACCTCCGCGACGACACTTCGTATACCTTCATCGATATACGAGGCTTCTAAGAACTTACGTGAATTATCAACTTCGGTTGTAAGCTGTGTAGCTGTTTTGCCTTTTTGTTGTTCTGTGAATATTTTTGCCTTGATGTTTTGGGATGTTTCCCCAACAATTGAAGTTTGTAATTTTTTAATTATTGCTTCAATTGAAGATTCGTTCAGTACCAGGTTCAGAGTAGTGCCAATCAATTTTGCTTTTATAACTTGGACTGCAATGTCCTCAAATGATCCTTTTGTAAGGTCTACTAATTTGATGGCCATAATAAACCTCTGAAGATGGATCTTTTGTCCATCAAACTCTGGTACTGCGCTCGACACTTCCTTATGTAGGCCCTAATGGCGGCTGAATTGTCCGTCATTTTGCTTAATTATATGTCCTGATCTTCTGTATTCTCTGAATCTTCCGGCAATTGCAATATTGCTGGTATTGTCGGGTCATTCTTTCTTCTTCTTTGATTTCTAGTTCAGCGTCAGAATCACTGAATCTGTTGCTTCCTCACTTGGTGTCAAAGGGAAATTTTGAATTGTTGGTATCGATATGTTTAAATCGTACCTTTCTTTGATATTTATTAGGTTAATTCTTAGACTAATCAAAGATTTTGACACTGTTGTCTACTGTTTGTTGTCTAGTTTCCCTCTTTGGTTATGTATATGGGATCTGGCCTGATTAAAGGATTCTACCAGAATGCTTATTGTCAGTTTGTTTATGAATTGTCCTATTCTGAGACAAACATTTATATGACCTATTAAATTTGTCTTTTGTTTCATTTAAGATGGCTATTATGTTTTGCCAATCCATAATTTATTTAAAACATTTTTAATGTTTTTTTTTTATTTTTTTAATATTTTTCTTTCATTAATGACATCATTATTTAAAAATTAAATTGTTTCTAGGCCATCGGCCCTGCTATTATATCTTTTCTTTAAGCATTTATTGTGGAGTTTATTTCCGTTTTATAAGTGCTTGTATTATCACTAGTATTGAAATGCTAACAAAATTATTGTTATATAGCTTAAATTGCTTGCCTGGGTCTCCACTTTGTTTATAACGTTTGCAGTGGAATCCACTGTTTTTGTATCGACCCATACCCATATTGGGTTTTAAGATCTCTTCGTTATTTTCATAAATTTCTTTTTTATATATTCTGTTTGTCACTATTGACATTTACGTTAAAAATTTCATTGATATTCGTATTTTTACATTTGAAATTTATGTTTATTAATTTGTAATTTTTACATATGTTCCTGCCTATTGTTTTTGTATAGCTCTACAGTCTATACGGCTCATCGAGCAGAAGTGTTTCCGCTCGATTTTAAAATTTTTTTGTCTAGATAGGGAAAATAAATGCATCGTAGTGCATTCAAAAAATAAATTTTTGCAAATCAGTGCTATTGAAAAAAAAACTGCGCTCTTGGAAGCGCAGTCGGTTCCCTTTTCCTTTCTATACGGTGACGGTGCTGGCTGCACAGGCTGCTGTTATTGGTGGCTGGTTAGTGTCCTTCAGGCTTAACTTGATGCGTTAAGCGGTGCCGATGCTGGTTGTTGCACAGGCCTTCTACAGCTGGTTATTGCCCTTACCATGTTTGGAAAAGTATTTGCAATAAGAGCTCCATAGTCCCTCGCAGTCCAACGGCAATTGTTCTTTTTAGACTGGTATGCTGGCTCTGGGTGGTGGTGTTAGTATTAGTTTTCGTGTCATTTGTGGTTTTAATGAGAGAGAGTTTGGCTTTGGTTTTTTACTGACGCTTTTGTTAATTCTTGTTTTAAAATGTCAAGCTCCGCTTGTAATTTGCAAGCAGTTGACCAGGCAGGTGGCGTTTGAGAATATAATAGCCACCTTAGGTGAGCTATTCTCGTTTTTAATTTTTGCCGCACACCGCCGCGCTTTTTTCCCATTGCCTTACTCTACTCACTCAGAATTTTGTCTTCCATCCGCCTTTCCAGACCAGTCCAATAAAAAAATTTGTGTTGATTGTGGCGTTTCCTCCTTAGTCCTTAGTCCTTAGTCCTTAGGTCCTGTCACGGTCGCCATGTCGAAGGTAGGATCCGCCAGATGTAGTTTCACAGTTTATTTGTAGTTTTCATGGAGCATAGCTCCGTTTATTTTAACTGACAACTTCTTTGTTTCAGTTTTCAAAATTCACAGCTTCTTGAAGCTAATACCATATTCCTCTTAGGCTTTGATGTGCGCCTTAGCTGCCTGGTGAAGCCGGCAGAGAAGCGGTAGCACTATGTACTACTTATGTTAAGAGAGTTGGGAGAGAATGCTATGTGCGGACATTATGTGCGCCTTAGCTGCCTGGTGAAGCCGGCAGAGAAGCGGTAGCACTATGTACTACTTATGTTAAGAGAGTTGGGAGAGAATGCTATGTGCGGACATTATGTACATAGCGGCTTTTGGTTAGCGTCAACACTTCCACTTGAACATTATTGTTTATGCTAGCACTGCCAATGCGTATGTAATTACACGCATACCACAAGACAAGAAAGCACTATATCATGCTGGGGTGCTCCTTGCTGAGACGCGTTCTATCCGCCAAAGATGCGCTGCAGGACCGCATTTCCTTAAATTTGTAGCAACGCATCCGTGCTAAGTTTCCATCCTTACGGGCTGGAAAGCCCCTCCTAGGAGTTCTCCCTGAGGTGTGCTTCTCTGGACGCTCTAAAAGTTCAGCCGATGTTTTACGTTATTCCTCGAACTTCTTTCTTCTTGAGCTTCCTTAACTTCTTAGGAGTCTATTTGTTGGACACAATCTGTGAAATCGAACTAATTAATGGACGCGTCGCATGGGCAGCAACTCTGGTCACACGGGCTGATCTGGAAACTCCATCATCAATGTTTCCAATGTCAAATATCTATACAGGTGTAAGTCTAGACAAAATACTAAACAAAAATCCGAAAGATCGAATCTGGTATATACCAAATCTAGACTTATGCTGAGTTTGGTGTTTACACAACTCAAAACAATAACATTGAGTTTTGCAGTCGCTACAGGCGCTACAGTATCAAATAAACTTACAATGGATATATATTTTCCCTTTTTACCTCGCAATTCTCAGATATTAATTTGTTGAATCGCTGCCGAGTTCTCTGATCCAGATTCCTCCTCATCCTGCAGCACTATCGGAGTGGTTAACGGCCGCCGCTGAGTAACGGGTATCAGAAAGTCGGGGAACTCGACTATAGCGTTCTCTCTTGTTTTTTCCTGGTCCCTTGAAAACATCGAGTGCAGTAATCTGGAGGTCAAAAACAGCTATAACGATTGAATTATCCAAATCACTCATATCCTTCTTAAGGCTCTTATTCAGCATTTTTCCGCGCTTCAGGAGTTCGACCTCTACGCCCTTGTACTCACAGCTCGGAACGTTCGTGTTGAATGGATTGCTGACAATGCGCGAAATGCATATGGCAGAGTATTCCTCATTGCCAATGGCTCGTGACCAGATCAATGAATTTCTGCGCTGTTGGCCTCGTATTCAGAAGGTCGCATCAAACCAAAATGGCACTCGACTGCTGATCTAGGGAATTTACGGTTTGATCGATTTTGACGCAGTAGCTAAATGTGTTGCACAGATTCCAACGTGAACAAGAAGGGTTCAATTGCCTTAACTGCCCATCTTCGACTGATTGCTAAGAATTCCAGTACTCCTGGTTGCTGCGAAAGATTCGCTTAATCTCTTGATCAAAAACGTGCGCACTAGGAGATGGAATCTTCCCAATTCAAGTCAGCGGGCTCGCCTTCTGCCATTGAAGGATATCTTAAATATGGTGGCAATTTGCCAGGCACTTTTTAACTATTGCTAAATTACTGCACGTTTTAAAGGAGAAGACATTGGACAGCAAGAGAATTCAGAAATCAAGAGCTTTATCACTCAGATAAGTACATATAAATATCAGGCCGAGGATGAGCACTTGGAGGCTACAAAGAATGAGTATTTCGAGGGCACCTTTGCCACCTGGTCAATCGAATTTTTGGCAACATAAAACTCTTTATACAACAGATCAAACTAATTAAGGAATCTATATAATATGCTTATAGACAAAAGCTTTGCATTGTTCTTGAGCTGATTTAGTTTGGCCCAGCGCATTTTCAAAATCAGCCACTCGTTTACGCGCTGCATACAGCTTCTTAGCTTGCTGCAAATGTTAAATTTCTGACTCGATATTCGCCATCACTCGATCACGACGCTGCACGCTCCCCTCCACTATGTCAGAACCTTCCTGAATTTTATCATATGCCGCCACTCTGTCCCCATTCTGCAGCACACTATCGACGTCTCTTTCGTGCGCATTTACAATTTTGCCACTAAAACCAGCGTCCCGCTCTCGAAGTTTCCACTACTTCGTGCAAGGTTTTATCCAGGTTAAAATCCTCCAGGTATAGAGTCTTTATATTCAAATTTCAAGACTTGACTGCGTAATGTTCTGCTTCTCCAGTTTGGTTGATTTCTGATTGTCCATTATAGTTTTCGCCCGCAGTCGATAAATGGTGGCGTCTTCTTGGAAACCCACGTTCTCTCGCTCTAGGATATCTTTCATTACAAAGGGGTTCTCTTTTATATTTTTTACATGTTATTTATATCCCTTCTTGTTTCCCGCGCTGCTGTCTTCTTGTGCTGGCCGAATTTGTCTAACAACTTTCCAATATTTATTTGCGTGGGTGGTGGTTGGTTGTACCACTACTTGAGCGCCAATTATTTTAGTTATCTGGTGGATAGTAGTTTATATGCTAGAACATCCGGAATCAATTGTCCGTCCAAAAACTGTTACTGTGATATAACTGTGATATCATCAAGTTGCTGCTCCAAGGGGATACGAGGTATGCTGTGTTCGCCGACTACGCATCCAATACTGGGTCAGCACGTCGGTTTTATGTATTGTTCTTTTGGCTCGTGCTATCTTATAAAAAACTGGGCTTTATAAATAATTTTCGGACACTGCCCCAGAAAAATCAACCATCAAAGATTGGTATGCTAAGTTTAGACGGGCACGGTACGGTGACGGTATTAAAAACATAAAAAAAAAAACACAAAATGATATTGAATAACCGTAAACTGAAATTAAATTGAATAGCTGATACTCTAAAAATATCAACTGATCGTTTACTTCATATGATTCTATAATTTTTAGGGACGAGGAAGCTCTGTGCAACGTGGGTGCCGCCCGTGCTCACTTTTAACCAAAAACTACGACAAGCTGATGATTCGGTTCAGTGTTTGAAGATGTTCAAGCGTAATATATCCGACTCTTTCGTCAATATGTGACAATGAATGAAACATGACTCCATCATTTTACTCCAAAGGGTATTCGACAGTCATCCAAATGGACTGCACACGATAAATAAATACCATCAACGGTGACTATTACATAGAGATAAAAGACCGTTTAAAGGTCGAAATCGCCAAAAAAAATTGAAGTATTTAAAAAAAAGAAAGTGCTGTGTCACCAAGACAATGCACCGTGTCACAAGTCAGTAAAAACGATGGCAACATTTCATAAATTGGGCTTCGAATTGATTTCGCATTCACCCTATTTTCCAGATCTGGCATCCGGCGACTGTTTCCTGTCCTCAGATCTAAAAAGAATGCTCGCTTAATAAAAAAACCAATTTTGCCAAAAAAAATATTTTTTTACCAAGGTGGGCCGGGGACTTTTCAATTGACCTTTTATCTTATTGGGATTGAGTTTAGCATACCAATTTAATTTACGAGTAACGGGTCGGTTTAATATTAAATAATTCCTTCTCATGTTATTTATAAATTTGTAAATCTTCAAAATTTAAAAAAAAGAACTAGTGAACAACGAGAAGCACAGCCGTGAAAGTATTAAACAAGCAAGCGTTCGAGACGAAGCAATTAACCGAATTCAGACAGAGGTAGCTAAGGTCTATTCAGACAAAGCACGGGTAGGTTGAGACGCCTTGGTGCACCATTAATCGAGACCAGACTCGGTGTTGGTCCGGCGAGTCCGATTGTGTTTGAACAGGCGGGCCAATCCTATCTAGGACCCGTGTGCGTGTCGGGATTGTGGTGAAGACCCGGCCGTCATTTTCGGAGATTCTGAAACGTAAGCCAGATTGCCTAGTGAAACAACAACAAGTTAACCCCACGTCTGCACTGACTGGTGGCGCTGGTACAACCCCTGCTCTGTTCTCACGGACGTACCAGGCAATCTCCTGGTTCCCGTACGCAATCTCAGACATAGTCGACCGGGTCTTCACCACAATTCCCGTCTCACTCTCGCTCTCCATATTCTCTCTACCAAAACCGGATTTCTCAAAACTGTCTTTCTACAGGTTCCGTTTCTGCAAACTCTCTACAGGTTCCGTTTCTCCAAACTCTCTACGAATTGCGTTTCTCCAAACTATCTACGGATTGCGTTTCTCCAAACTCTCTTTCTGCGACTCTTCGGTTTCGCATTGCCGTTACTACGCGTTACTGGCAACAGATAGTCCCTCCTTTAGCAGTTGATATCTGCATTTGTGCGGAGCTTTGACTTCTCACATTCCCCCCTTTCTTCGGGAGAAAATAAACTCGTTCATGCTGTCCTCCTCCTGATATCTCGTCGCCGCTCACAGCCTTGTCTTGAGTTTAAAATCGCCGATCTCCCCTCAGCGCACTGTTCCATTCGAACTTTTGAACTTTGCCCGTCAAGTGCCGATAGTTCCTATATTTCGACACTATCGAGTGCCGATCGACCGCCTTGTTCATTACTCCTTCGTGCTAACTTGCGGCATGCCCCCGTTAACTCCGGCTTGTATTTGGAATACGTTGAGTGTGTCTGTGAGTGTGAAGTTAGTTGGGAGATCCTGATGTCCGTGTGGGAGAAACAGTATTCCGGCTTGCTCGCTGCAAGTTAACTCTCGCCTTGGCCTAACGCTGAAACGGGTGCAGTGCTATCCCTTGGCTTGACATTTTTCAGGGTATATCATTGGGTTCGCGTTTTATTGTATTCGTCTAATGTGCCACCAATCACGATAAGGTCGTTTTGGTACGCAAAGGCATGTGGCGACATTTCCGGTCCAGTCACCTGGTCCATTTCCCGACCATTTCCCCTTACTACGTCATATAATCATATAATTTGCAACTTCCAAAACTGTGCACCGAACTTCCAACTATAATTGACCGATTCATCCGGCGTCGTCCGACGCTCGGGCGAACCTCTTTGTCACATGGAACTGCCGACAACCCCCACCGTTTGCCGAAGGTCGTTCGTTTGATCGAGCCTTTCTTTGTGGCATCGAGCTGTGACCAAACGTTTTCTTGGTCGAACCAACTTCTTTTCCATACATAGCGCTTCCTTTAATCACAACTCGCATCTGCATTTGCACCAAACTTTTCCGCTCACTTAGCTCATTAATTTTCGTTATTGATTGATTTATTTTATTTCGCACTTGCCTTCATTATTAATATCTAGGCTTGGATTAATTCAGCTTATTATTAATATTTGCTTATTATTCATTTCGTACTTTGCATTTACTATTACTATCCCATTGCTTTAACAAAATTTATTTTATAACATTCGGTTTCTTCTATTATGTCCACCTCCATTTCACTCTACTCACTCTTTTCTTTTCCTTACATTGATATTATAATTAATATTATTTGCATTCTGTCACGTACACCCTTTTTGTAAGATCATAAGACTTTGAAGATTCACAACCAGAATCTAAAACAGGGGTAGGGGTACTATCATCGCGTTGAGTCAGACGGAACGCGACAAAGAAAATTCAAGTCGACAATAATAGAGTTTCCGATGACCAGTTCAGCGTCCGCAATAGGTCGCCAGACCTAAACGCCCAGAAGAGCGAGGACTCAATCCTAAACCAACTCTCAAACCCAAACCCTTTAAAAATGCTCTTTCTTGCATTCTCCAAATCACATCCGGTGTCCCACAAGGGAGCCGGTTCATTTTTACCTTATTTATTAGCGACCTTCCCTTAGTAATAAAGCATTCGCGTGTACGATGTGAAATTATACCTGCAGTATAAGACAATTTCTCGCCATTTGGACTTACAATCCGATCTAGATAGCTGAAATGGAGTCAAAATAATAAGACTTTCCTCATTGAGTTTATGTAAGAAACTGATTTTATTTAAAAATATCTTCGGTTTAAGTAGGTGTCATGAGAATCACATATTAAAGTAAGTGGCCTATGCAGAGGCCTAAGTAAATAGTCCCCGCCTTATCGAGGGGTCCCACTAAGGGACTAATTTTAGGAGGGTGGGAACGATCTCAAGTGGTTGACTTATGTGGTGTGCACTTAGATTACATTTTTATGAACACTGCACCCATCTCGCCTTGGATAATAAAATCCTAAACATAAATCTAACACTCTCGATTCACTTACATAAAATATGAACGGAACCCAAAATTGTAAGTCTTAAATATGTTCGTGTTCGTCTGAACACGGCCAAGGGCCAGCAAAATTAGAATTACATTGTAGTTGCATTATAAAAAGAGTGGACTGTATTTATTTTTTTCTATATAGTTTATTTTGCAACTTATATCTTTGTAAATATGTTTACAATTTTGTGGTTTTGTATTATTTGAATTAATTTTTCTTAATTTAACAATTTGTATTTAATTTATTTTAAACATTTAGTATATTCCTTGGTAAAGCTAGGGTTTGCAGTTTTCTTTGAGTCTTTATATTTCTATATACTATATAATTAATATAATTATAATAATAATTGCCAGTATCAAATATGTATGGCCAGTAACGTGATGAAAATCTAATTTTAGCTAATGTGTTTTTAAATCTTTTATTTCGTTTAACAGGTATTAATTTCTATTGTGCGGTTTACCATTGGAGTACCTAAATGACTCCAAACAATTTTAGGTATTTCGGTAATCTCACCTATATATGACATTGATAATGTCCCTCGATCTTTTAACTGAATTGAGTGGTGAGCCACTAATATATCATTATCTGTCCGTGTAGTACAATCTGATCTAATTGTTAAAATTCCTTCTTCAGGCAAATCGATTATCTCTAACTTGGAATTTCCGCATTGAACGCGAGCCTTTGTGCTGTTGTGTACCTTAAACAGCCAACTGCTTCGTCTATCTAATTCAACCCAGTACGAATTATCCTCAATAATTGATTTGTACCTACACTTTGATAACCTAGTCGGCTTAAGAGGCGTTATCTCACAACTATTATCGTTGGCACTTCTCCAAGGCCAACGTCCTTCACAAACTCTTCTGATTGATTGCCACCTTTGGCATTTATTAAGTGTGGATTCTACCATTAAATGATAAGCATATATTTCATAACAAGAGAAAACGCTATAGTTGAGATCCCCGACTATCTGATACTCGTTACTAAGCTAGTCGAAGTGCGAAGGAAAGTCTTCAACACTGACAGAAATTTGCAAGACCAATACAAAAATGAAAAAATATAAAAACATTTTTCATAGGCGTGGCAGCTTTGGGCGGTTTGTGGGTGTTAGAGTGGGCGTGACAAAAAGTTTTTTGGCAAATCGATAGAAATTTAGAAGACCAATCCAAAAATAAAAAAATATCAAATTATTTTATAAAAGTGTGGGCGTGGCAGTTTTGAGCGGTTTGTGGGCGTTAGTGTGGGCGTGGCAACATGAATCGACAAACTTGCGCTGCTTCTATGTCTCTGTAGTCTGTATGCTTAATCTCAACTTTTTAGCTTTTGTACTTCCTAAGACCTCGACGTTCATACGGACGGACGAACAGACGGACGGACAGACGGACATGGCCAGATCGACTCGGTTAATGATCCTGATCTAGAATATATATACTTTATATGGTCGGGAACGCTTCCTTCTACCTGTTACATACTTTTCAAAAAATCTAGTATACCCTTTTACTCTACGAGTAACGGGTATAATTATAGACTAAATATTGGGACTCGAGATGAACCATAATCAAGCTCTCGTAAATTTTAATCGGTACTGGAACGATCCTATAAAGTACTGAAGCATGCCTACCAAACAAAGGTATTTTTGCATTGATAAATAATTTCCTATCAACAAAAATTCCTCTAGCTGTTAGTAAGGTATTGATTCCGGACTGTATTTTTTCACAGTCATCTATTATATTACGTAATTGCTTGGCAATTATGAAGAAATTGGTTGATTCCTTGTAAACATAATATGCAGTAGAAAAGCAGTCATATTTTCAATTCTTTTATTCATGCCTCTAAAGTTGGTATTAATTTCATCTGTCGTGCTTTTCAGAATATTAGCTGTAGAATCGACAATTGACGTTTGATTTTTGCTGAACTCGGTAGGACTCTGCCGATTGCTTACAAGATTCCTCATATTTTCTTCCATTTGTAATCTATCATCCTCATCCATTATCCCAAACAAAATGTGGTAAAGAGATCCCATAAAACCAAACGGTGCTCTTCTAGTTCTCGTTTTACCTTCTCGTTTTACCAAGATCTTGTTATTTTCCTCCAAGTTTGCGATCTGTCTTTCAGTGTTATGTGAAATTAAGAGACGCTGATCTTCAAAACTATACAGTTTTTCGCAAACTACTTTCACTTTTGGAATTAACAGCTTCCCTTTTTTTAACATTTCGAAATGAACGTCCATATTATGGTATATTACTAAGTTCCAAGAGGAGGCCACAATCTCAACGTGGCCCATTGGATCTAAGAAAATTGCCAAGTTTTTATTTATATTCTCTATTGAATATTTCGGATTGTCAGTATTAGGCAATGCATTAGAAAATTGACAACACAGTATAAATAACAGCATTGCTAGGACAAACCCAATTTCGGACGTTCCTGAAGTCGCTCTACTTTGCATTTCTGGCTCAGGGTTAGCCTCATTTTTGTCCACAGACTTTATACTAAAGGACAAATTTTTGTAATTGGCCTTGTAATAGATTTTTCTTGCATTTTATCTTTTCTTATTTTGGTGGTCTTAAAATCAAAAAATGGCCGGGTGTTAAAACCTCTTGTTGGTCCATTTCATTAACTACAGTATATAATGGTCCTGAGTTGAAGCATGCTGTTTAGCTTTTTCAATAGCTGTTGCGAATAATAAATAGCCGAAGAAAGTTTTGTCTTTTTTCCGATACTGTATATTTTGTTAATTATGCTGCCAGCTAGGGCCGACCAAGAGCTTTCACGAATTCACAAGTTGAGTCTTTGCCGAAAAACCAAGAAGTGACAATTGGCGGGACAGACAGCCGAATGCTGCCCCCAAGCTTAATGTAGGTAGATAACAAAGAGAAGAAGGAATGAGCGCCGTTCAGATAAATTGGTGCGAGAACAGCGGTTTGCACTATGGGCATCGCAACTGCTACTAGGCTTACAATATTAAGAGTATAAGATTAGTCTACTGCACAGTTTTGGCGGCTGCATGACCCAACATCCTCGCCCCGTTGGAAGCTTGTTCACTGCCCGCCTTATTACTCAAGACGCGGTCCTCAATTCTGCAACTCGAGCGACGTCGTCTCTGCCAGGAATCAACTGCATGACTTTTGCCAAAGGCCATCTCATGGGGGGCAGATTCTCGCCCTTAACAAGAACGACGTTGTCCACGTCTACGTCACGCTTTGGGGTGCGCCACTTGGAGCGCTTACATCTGGCTCGTCAAACGACAAAGGCGGACCACTATTAAGAAAATGCGCCGGAGTGAGGACGCCCAGATCGGCAGAGTTCTCTGAAATGGGAACCACAGCACGATAGAAATGATGCTTGGCCGTTTTCACAGCCGCTTCCTAAAGTCCACCGAAATGGGGCGACCGTGGAGGGATGAACCGCCAGTCAATCGTCTCCGAAAGGCAAAAATTCTGAACGGAGCCTTGATGTTCGCTGCTGAGAAATAACCTTCCAGAAGTTAATTCTTGGCGCCGACAAAATTCTGAAGGCGACCGCCTACTCTAAGAAGTCCAAATTGGTCCCGGAACGGCGAATGCGAGGATATGGGACTAGACGAGGAAACTCTTCCCAGCGCTTTTAGGGACTGCATGTCCTCCCATAACTGCGCGCGCTTCACCAAACGCAGCATCATCTGAGTACCCTCTTGAATGTGTGCGACCCAGGATGAGGAATTCCATTACAAAATTTGTAAATGTCTCCAAACACTCGTTGCAGTGAGGGGTAAGAATTTGCAAATTTGAAGATAGCAATTACATCCACGTACGGTGACTTTACGATAAACACACTTCGACGAAGTTCAATCACCGGTTTGTCAGGACAAACAGCTGTTGGCCAATCTCTTTCAGGCTCCGTAAGATAGGCGGGTCCATGCGCCCAGAGTGACGACTCGCTAAGCTCAGACGGGAGGGATCCTCTGGATAAGATGTCAGCCGGATTTAACGCTGTTGGAACATAACGCCAGGCCGTGGCATCTGTCAGCTCATCTTGGATCCAGGAAAGTGCCACCGTCGAGTCGCACCTACAATAGTAGCGTCCTTTAAATACTTTCAAGCCAACTATTTCCCTCATGATTCCCAAGCGAAACCTAAAGTTTTGGTGAAATCGCTACCATCTTCAAGCTTAACGAACGACTCCTTGTCCTCGGCGGGCACACCCTCCAGCACAAGCGGAATGTTAGAGCACCATTTCCTTAGGTTGAGCTTGCCCTTCGCAAGAATGCCAGCCGTCTGCTGCATTATGTTGATAGCTTCGTTTACGGCGCCGGAGCCGGAGATAAGATTATACACGTAAAAATCGATTGATAACTGCTGCATAGCCCTTACGGACAAAAAGGGGGCTGGTTTGGTGCAGTAAGTAACTGTGTCGAGTTTGTATAATTGGAGGTCATCGATCGGGGAGTCCCTCCACACAATGCACTGCAAATAGCTATCTACTTGCGTGACCCTTACACATCGGTACATTTTACATACATTTTACATTCTCCTGTAACGGCAACTGGGTGTGAGCGAAATCGAATTAGGATGTGAAATAGCTTGGGCTGGATGACCGGGCCAGCTATTAACACACCGTTAAGAGAGTAACCAGTGGAAGTGGCAGCCGATCCGTCAAAGACAACGCGAAGCTTGGTGGTAAAACTATCCTCCTTCATGACGCAGTGATGTGGCAAAAAGTATCGGCACGAGCTGACCTCGGAAGCAGGCACAGGCGACATATGTCCCAGATGACGATATTCCTTCATAAACGCCGCATATTTAACCCTCAAGCTAGGGTGCTTTGTAAGCTTCCTTTCCAGCGACAAGAATCTCGGCATAGCATGAGGATAGGAATTTCCTAAAAAATCCAAATGGAGTTTTAGCGGCAACCGTACCGAGTAATCGCCAGCTGGCAATCGGGTGTAATCCCGGTTCAAAGTTCGATGTGGCCCGTTATTTGCCTTTGAGCCTGCTGACTCTCCAAACTCTCTTCTCAGTAAGTCCGGAGTCTCCACCCTCTATCTCTCCATTTCCCGAGTCTCCAAACTCTCTTCCTCTAGAGTCTCCAAACTCTCTTTCTCCAGCCCAGAGTCTCCAAACTCTCTTTCTCCGGGCTTCGCACTGCCGTTACTACGCTTTGCCTTGTTGCGTAACTGGCAACGGCAGGCCCTCCTCATGCGATCACCATCCGCATTTGTGCGGAGTTTCAACTCCTCACATCTCCCCCTTTCTTCGGGAAAATGTAGAATCCTGCCTTGCAGTTACCGCGGAACACTCCTGAGATCTCGTTGACGCTTCCAGCTCCATCTCGAGTTCCAGCGCGCCGATCTCCTTCCAGTACGTTCCTCGTTCCATTTTTTTCAAATTTGCCGCCCATTCGAACTTCCGTGACGCTATTTCGTCCACCACTCTTCTTCCCGCCTTCCGCGTTTTCGTCTTCTCGCCATCTGGTCACACTACTAGCCGTCGATCGATTGTTTCCGATAACTTTTGTTGGCGCAGCGTTGCTGGATACGTAATCTGCACCCGTTGACTCTCGCCCTGGCCTGACGCTAGAACGGTTTCCGAGCCTAGTCCGTTCTCAGGTGCTGTCACTCTCAACTTCCCATCGTTTGTGCCTTGCTCTTCCCTGGTGGTGGTTGTCGCGGCAATACTCTGGTTCGCTCGCGGTCCGCAGCCGTTGACTCTCGCCTTGGCCTGACGCTGTAATGGTTGTCGGACTCCCAGTCTGGATCCGTTGACTCTCGCCTCGGCCTGACGCTAGAACGGCCGCCGAACCCAGTCCGTTCTTAGGTGTTGTCGTTCTCCTGCATGCCTTCCTTGCTTCCTTCCGATGGATCCGACTCCACGTTCTTGTCACCATTCTCCTCCTGATCCTGCTGTTTTAGGTCGCTGACATGTACCGTGCGTTCCTTTTTAATCTTCCGGTGGCGAATCTTACATATCACTGGCGATATGAAATCCACAATAAGGTACGGTCCATCAAACCTCGGAGCTAGTTTGGCCGCAAACCCTTCAGCCGCTTTAGACAAATGGTGCTCCTTGGCCCACACCACTTCACCAACCCTTGGCTTCCACTGCCTTCTCCGCAGGTTGTAATGCCTTGCTTGGTCCTGGGACACCCTCTCTAGGTTCCTCCGCACAATCTCGAAGACCTCTCTCATCTTCTCAGCGTTTCCTTCCGGTGACTTTGGTTGCCTTCCCGTACCTAGCGTTTCTCTATCATAAAGTGCGTTCGGTAGTCTTGGTTCGCGGCTTTGTGTCAAAAATGCCGGTGAGTAGCCCGTGGAATCTCACACACTGGAATTCACAGCCAGCATGATTTCGGGCCATCTTTTATCCCAATTCCTCTGGTTCTGTCCGGCAAACTGCGCTATCATTGTCTTCACAGTGCGGTTGGCTCTCTCCGTCGGACTCTCCTGTGGGGTAAACGGTGCCGTAAATTGCTGCTTTATTCCCATGTCGTTGAGGAACTTCTTAAAAGCCCGGCTAGTGAACTGCACGCCGTTGTCCGTAATCACCACCTTCGGTACTCCAAATCGTGAGACTATGCGTTCCCTGAACGCTTTCTGCAACGTTTCCGCCGTGGCTGTTTGCAAAGGCACCAACTCCGTCCACTTCGAAAACCTGTCGATCAGTACCAACAACATACTGTTTCCGTGTTTCGACCTCGGTAGTGGTCCGACGAAATCGGCGCACACTGTCGCCCAGGGTTTCTCCGGGATCTGTGTTAACATCTTTCCCGCCGCCTGCTGCTGATTCGGTTTGAACCTGGCGCAGTCCTCGCACTTCCGAACGTAGGCCCGTGCGTCTCTCTGCATTCCTGGCCAGTAGTACCGGACTGCAAGCCGTGCAATCGTATTCCGACTGCCTACATGACCAGCTGCTGGGGAGTCGTGGTTTTTGCGCAAGACTGTTTCTCTCAGCTGCCGCGGAACACATAGCTTCCAGGTCCCTACATCTTCGTTCCCTGCTCTATGCGGAATCTGCCTGTAAGGGGTGCTTCCCTCCCACACGTAGTCTGGAAACTTTTGAGGCTGTGCTTTTAGTTCTTCTTGCATTTCCTTGATCCAGCTGCACTCTGATTCGGCCCCCTTGTCCTGCGTTCTTCTCAGCACATCGGGTTCTGCTGAGACCGACTCTGGCACTGGCTGCCTCGACAACGCGTCCGCTACCACGTTCAATTGGCCTTTCCTGTATGCTACCTCGAAGTCGTACTGCTGCAGCTCCAACGCCCATCTACCAATTCTTCCCGAAGTGCTTTCTATGCTGTTCAGCCACTTCAGCGCCATGTGATCCGTCATTACCTTAAAGTGGTAGCCCGCAAGGTACGGCTTTAGCTTCAGAATGGCCCACACAATTGCCAAGCACTCCTTTTCTGTTGTCGAGTAGTTCTTCTCGGCTCCGTTTAGGGTCCGGCTGGAGTATGAAATGACTCTTTCGCCCTCTACTGTGTCCTGTGTGAGGATTGCGCCAATCCCGTAGTCACTGCCGTCCGTTTGCAAGATGAACGTTTTCCCGAAGTCGGGGCACGCCAAGACTGGGTCGGTAACCAATCTGGCTTTTACCTCTTTGAATGCTTGCTGGTGGTCCAATGACCATGTCCACTTGTACCCTTGCGGAGGAGGTCGTTGAGTGGCCTTACAATGCACGCGAAGTCAGGCACGAAACGTCGGTACCACGATGCGACTCCAAGGTATTGCCTCAGTTCTCGGACCGATGACGGTGGTTCTAGCTGGGCTATGGCTGCTACCTTTTCTGGGTCCGTGCCTATCCCTTGACTTGTGACGCGGTGCCCTAGGTACAGAAGTTCTTGTTTGAAGAACTGGCCTTTCTCCGGGTTATCTTCAGGTTCGCTTTCTTCAAGCGGCGGAATACCTCCCTGAGGTTTCTCTTGTGTTCCTCTAGGGTTCGGCCAATCACGATGATGTCGTCTTGATACGCAAATGCATGTGGCGACATTTCTGGTCCAATCACCTGATCCAGGGCCCATTGAATAGTGGCCGACGCGGAGTGTAACCCATCACTTTCCATTGGAAAAGCCCTTTCCCTGGGACCGTGAAGGCCGTGAATCCCCGGATTGACTCTTCCAGCGGTATTTGCCAATACCCATCCTTTAGGTCCAGACTGCTTGTGAAGCGCGCCTCCCTTAGTTGGTCGAGGATGTAGTTAATCCGTGACATCGGGTAGACATCCTTTATGGATTTCGCGTTTATCTGCCTGAAGTCCACGCATAGTCTCCATTTTCCCGTTTTCTTCTTTACCATGACTATGGGTGAGCTGTACGGGCTCCTTGAATGCTCTATCATCCCCCTCTCCAGCAGTTCGTCCACCTTCGCGTTGATCTCCCCTTGAATCTTTGGATTCTTGGGGTAGTATCTCTGCTTAATTGGTTTATCATCCATCATGGTTATCGTGTGCTCGGCTATACTCAATGTTCCGGTCATGGCGTGAAACTCCGCGAGCTCTGTTTTCAGGAATTCGTTCATGTCGTCCTCTTCGCCGTCCTTTTGGACTACTGCGACCGACAACTTTTCCTCGAGCCACCCGTTGCGTCTGCCTCTGGCCGGTATTCGGATTTCATGCCCGGTGCACTTGATCTCGGCCCCGACTTGCGTGAGAAAATTTCAACCCCAGCATCAAAGCATCCACTATACCTGGTAATATAAGCAGGCTCATGACGAGTCGCCTGTTGCCGAACTCCACTTCTATTTCGAGCTTTGCGTTGATTTCGCCGCACCTTCCATCTGGCAACCTAACCTGCCGTCTTATCCTTATAATCGCTCCACGAGCAGCCAGCTTGTCCGCCAGCTCTTCACTTATGAAGCTTGCTGTTGCCGCGGTGTCGATCGTGGCCTTGTACGTTTCCCCACCGATCGTTACCGCTGCGGACAACTGCTGCTCCTCCTCGATTAATTTTCCAGTTAGTTTGGAGAGGTGGCACCCGGCGACCCCTGCTCGCCTCTCTGCGGCTGCGATTGCTGCCCATATCCCGCTTTCTGGCAGCATTTCGTACTTCGGACTCCTATTTTTCCGCACATCCTATTTTTACCACATCGTGTCCACCGCACCTGCGACACGCTTCTTGTGGATTGGCCACATGGGTTGGGTGTTGACCCGAGTTGCCCGCAAGTGTCGTTCCAGAGTGTCTCTGGGTGGTGACTGGCGGCCTCCATAAGGTTGTGTTGTGCCCCCCGACTGACCCGGTTATATCGTGCCCACTGCTCCTAGGACTGCGTGCCTAGCTCTCCAAAGTCCTCAGACCTTCTACACGTGACTTGTGTAGGAGCAGGGGCTTTGTTGCGGCTGTACTTGTGCTCTTCCGCAAAGGCTTCCCGTTCCCTGTGCAGTTCCTCGTACTCATCTGCCAGGATCATGAGGGCCTCTAGGTCGTCCATGTGGTAGGATCTCAACGCTATTCGGAGGTCTGGCGTGCAGTTCTCCTTTATGAGCTCCAGCGTTTCCTTCTTCCCATACCCAAGGGGTCTTATCAGGGTCTGCATCTCGACGATATTGTCCTTGAATGCCTCCCTAAAGCCTTGCTTCCTTTGCCTTACCTTGTCCCCGAGCTTCGTGAAGTATCCCCTGGGCAGGAAGTACGTCTGGAAGTCCTCCAGGGCTTGTTGGCTATGTACCATTTCAAAGCCTTTCCCTGCATTAATTCCGGCATGGCTCGGGGAATCATGTTCAGGTCCAAACCGTACGTGTTTGCAGACCACTCCACCTGCTCTCGAATTGGCTTTTCTTCTCCGTCAAAACGAAACGACCATTCTCTGACTTGCTTCGCCACCTTTGCGTAGTCCGGCTGGCTGGGCCTGGGTCTTTCTATACTTGGCCTTCTTTCCCTGCTCGTCTCCCTCCGCTGACCTTCCCCCTGCATCTCCTCCATGCTCAGACTTGCGATGAGGTCTTCGCCCTCGGGGTTTGTCACGTTCACGCTTGGACCTGGTCTATCTGAATATGCCGCCCTCAATTCTGTCCAGACTGCTGTGAGCTGTGGGTCGTTTTCCGTCTCCGCGTAGTACTCCGCTAGGGCCTTTCACATGTCTTCTGTCCTTCCTGACAGCGATATGCGCAACCTCTGTGCGACGTATGCGAAGTCTTCCTTCTTAAGACGGTAGATCCAACTTCTACCCATACTGCTTAATTTGTGTTTACTGCCGGGATAATCACGTTATTTGGGCGCCAGATGTAACGAACTGATTTTGGTTTGTCTGCTCGCTACGGAATACGTGCGGCTAGCTCAGTAAAGTTTGTGCGTTCGTCCCACCAAATTTATAGAATAACGTGATCACCCGGTTACCAGTAATAACACTCGCAGTTTCGTTCTTGGATTTTTATTTGTGCTTGGACTTACAAAAAATCTGATTATCCGGCCTTGGTACTGGATGGATTGTTCACCGGCCTCGATCCGCTGTCTCGCCGCTCCTGTCGTCCTGAGTGTGGCGGACCTTCGTTGTTGGGCGCTCGTCGCTTGGGCTTGTTGTCTCACGCAGACTCACGGCAGCTAACGGCTGTGTTCCCCAAGGCAAACGCCTGTGGAACAGCAACACGTCAACCCCACGTGCGATCCGAACAGGCGCCGGTATCACGCCTGTTCGGATCGCACGGACACACCTAGGCGATCGCCTGGTTCAAGTTCGCGGTCTCCTACAGAGTTCTCCGGGTCTACACCACAATCCCTGCCACTTATCCTGTGCCCTCCTTGGTTTGGGTTCACCTGTTGGGCGCTTCTGGGCTACTCGTGCTTCGTCGTACTGGACCTCAGCTACCTGCGTCTCAATTCGGAGACCTTCTCGTCCCGAACGTCTTGACGTAGCGATCTTGCTCCTTGTTGACTACCACGGCTGTAGATCCTCTGCTGACTTCGTTCTCACGTTGTTAATTCGTACACTTGTTCTCCTCGACTGACTGTCTCGCTTCCAGCGTTCGGCCTGTTTATATAGCCCTCCTCTAACGGTTCACCCATCTGGTCTCCAGTCTCCGGATCCAAAGTCCACGATTTTTTGTCCCGTTATTTGCCTTTGAGCCTGCTGACTCTCAAAACTCTCTTCTCAGTAAGTCCGGAGTCTCCATCCTCTCTCTTTCCATTTCCCGAGTCTCCAAACTCTCTTCCTCTAGAGTAGATAGATAGTTTCCAGCGCCGAATCCCTCAAACATGACCGCAGATGCTGAAATTTCTCAATTTTGGAGAGGTCCGGATGGCTGTCGAATATGCTCGTGAACACGGAGTAAAAATCCGCCCAGTTTGTGTAATCTCAGCTAAACGTTGGCAGCTGCACAGGCGGCAACGCCATCGGCCGCGGCCGCGGCTGCGTCTGATGACCACTACACGGGTTGGGCACAATACCTGCCGCAAGCGTTGAGTGCGGCGCGAAATGCACATTGCGTTTGGCTATTTCCGCGCTCACACTAGCCTTGAATTCTACTTTGCAGCTCATCAATTTGCTCCAGCCTCACTGTAAGAGTTGATTCGTCGGATCCGCTTAGCGTCTCATTAGACAGCGACGTTTGTAGCCTCTGCAACCTGCTGAACAGCGCATTGGCTTTGCGCCTTAAAAAGGTCACCCTGTTTTGGTCACTTTCAGCGGGCATAGGAACAAATCGCTTTTAATTCGGTTCAGCGGGAAGATGAGCACAAAATAAATGCCGAAAATGCAAGCGGAGTCAATGCACGTAACGGGGCGGGCTGCACTTCATATATGTAGCAATGTATGTATGTATACTCGTATAATGCTAGCTCGCTTAAACACAGCCAATATCACCGAAATCACCGCTCACTTGTCCAACCGATTGCTTTTTAATAAATTTATCAAAAAACGGGACATGTGAATTTATTAATTAATGCAAATTAACACTATCAAGTCGGGGTCACCAAATGCTTAGCTATTGAGCTTTTTCAATAGCTGTTGCGAGAAATAAATAGCCGAAGAATGTTTTGTCTTTTTTCCGATACAGTTTATTTTGTTAATTGCTGGAAGCTAGGGTCGACCAAGAGCTATAACGAGTCTTTGCCGAAAAACGAAGAAGTGACAATTGGCGGGACAGACAGCCGAATGCAGCGCCCAAGCTTATTGTAGCTATATAACAAAAAAAAGATGGAATGAACGCCGCACAGATAAATTGGTGCGAGAACAGCGGTTTGCACTATGGGCATCGCAACTGCTACTACTGACTACTTTGGCTTACAATATTAAGATTTTTCCTTAAGATTTTCCTCGTCTGGCAATAAATCTTCTGAGTGCTGCTAAAAATGCGTCAGAAGTTAGATCGCTAACCATTTATAAGTGTTTGGCTTTGGCGGCCATGCAAACAATTACGGTAACGTATACTTTAAATGTTTTTTTTTTCCACGATTCTTTAAACATTTAAAAAAATAGGGACCTGCGTAATCTATTCCCGTATTAATAAATGGTAATGCCACTGTAACTCTATATTTTCGCAAACTACCAATTATTTGCTGAGTTGTATTTTCTTTATACCTTGCACACTTTACGCATTCTCTTAAATACTTTCTTCGGATATAATTTCGTATAAGGTTTATCCCTCCATGCAGCTGGCAAAAATCCTCCATCTAAAATCTCCGCGAGGGCGGCGGCTGGGCAATGAGCACTGCATTATCCCGAACAAAGAAGAGGAGGAAATCCTCCTCCGCTCGCCGAAACCAGGCACCAGCTCCCTGCGCAGGGACGGGCCGAAGCGTTCAAGCGAGGGGATGAAGGCAAAGGCGCAATATAAAGCTGCCCTTTGCTTCCTGAGTCGACTCAAGGAAAAAGCCACCCTATCCCTACAGGAGAAGGAAAAGCTAACCTGGGCCGAGCGAAGTGTCGCAAAGGGTAGGCTGCACTTCGCGAACCTCCCCAACATGGCATCAACGGGTGGATTCGCCAACAAGGTGGAGGAGTCGCTTGCCATCAAGAGTCAACGCTCAACCGAGAGCGCCAATAAGGACGCACCGGGGAGCAAGCGGCGACGCGGGCCGAAGGAGACAGGCCCTCCCCCCTAGAATGCGAAGAAGCGCAAAAGAGGCTGAAAGGCAGTGAGGCGACCAAACGACACTTGATTGTGGCACTCATCGACAGAAGCGATGAAGCCGGCAAGATGACCGAGCCGTGGTGGAAGTTGGTGCATGCACGACTCTTTGAGTCTGTTTGCACGGATGGAGGAAGCTCCTGAGCTATGATATCCTATATCGAAGGTACGGGAAGATGGCGTGGGGCATGGGGAGCGTATACCTGCACCTCAAAAAACGCCATCCCGGGGATAAGGATGCTCACACCCTGAAGGCAGGCGAGGTGGAGAAGGACCTAGGTCTGGAAAGCATCGCGGAAGCCGCCAAGGGACTATCGCTAGGCGAGACGGATGATGAAGACGGAGACCTGACGTTGACAGTCAACCCGTCGAATGGAGATGACCTCAGTACCCATGCCACTGAGGGTGCTGCAGCTCAATCTTCATAAAAGCAAGGTCGCGTCGGCGGAACTCCTCATCGCCCTGGAGCAAGGGTCCGCCGACATAGCTTTGGTTGCCTCGGGCAATGCCGTCGCCGGACTAAAGTCCTCCAACAGAGCCGCCGTACTTGTGCGGAAGGGCTCATTACAGCACGGATGACCTGACTGTTGTGATGCTGGAGAGCGAGAGGAATCGCCTTTTGGTAGCTTCCTGCTACATGGCACATGACAGAACGGCCCCACCGGAGGAACTCAGGAGCATGGTGGAAGCCAGCCCAAACGACCAACAACTGATCATGGGTGCAGACGCCAACGCGCATCACTGCGTATGAAGTAGCCCCAACATCAACGACAGAGGTGAGTCACTCCTAAAATATTTACTATCAACCAACCTATGCATAGCTAACGCGGGGGAAGAGCACACCTTTGTAGGCCCCACCTCCTCGAACGTGCAAGACCGTAAGCGGACAATGTACTATGGTTTCAGAATGGAGAGTCCTTGAGAGACCATCCTTTTCAGAGCATAAGTACATACAATTCCTATACGAATTTAACAACTCTTCCAAACCATCCTCTTTTAGAAACCCCCGGGGAAAGTTGAAGAAGATAATCTCGACACGACTCGCGACTGGTCCGGACCTAGTAAAATCCGCTGAAGACATAGAAAAGTCCTTTTCAGGAAATTTTTAGATGCGCAACGCGCAGCATGCCCGCCATCTAGAGCCAGGAAGAGGACCAGGCCACCGTGGTGGAATGGTAATCTTTCGCTTCTACGCAATAACCTCCGAGAATTTTACCTAATCGCCAAAGACGCGAATAATGATATAATCAACGGGGAATACAAGATCATACTCAGGGATTACAAGAAGGAAATACGCAGGGCAAAAATAAGCTCGTGGAGAAACTTCTGCTCCAAAATCGAGACGGCCACAGAAACGGCTAGACTCAGGAAGCTGCTATCGAAGCAGCCAACCATACAGAGTCAGCTCAAACGCGAGGACGGACAGTGGACTGAGGGCAGCGAAGAGGCCCTAGCAGCACTATTACATGCTTACTTCCCAGGATGTACCGAGTTATCCGATACCAACAAGCACCAGGACCTCGTAACTGGAGAAGAGCATCTCCCAACAGATTTAATATCCTCTAGACTCCTATAGACTCCTTTGCGGGAATAAAAGCTCCGGGACTAGATGGAATATTTCCAGCCATGGCTACACGCTATATTCTCAGCGTGCCTAGGCACGGGCTATATCCCTATCCAATGGAGGACCTCTAGGATTGTCTTCCTGCCAAAAGCAGGGAAGTGCAGCCATATGAGCCCCAAGAATTACAGGCCGATTAGTCTCACCTCTTTCTTACTCAAGACGCTAGAAAAGCTGCTGAACGTATACATCAGAAATGATGCAGGACGACTACTGTCATCCAACCAGCATGCTTACAAGAAAGGTAAATCAGTGGAGACGGCTCTACACTCATTAGTAGCCACCATTGAGAAAGCCCTGCATAACGAAAAAAATGTTTTTATTTACTTGATAGTTTCGCTAAGCACTTCTCTTTAATAGCTATAATTAAAATACAAAAATGTGTAGACAACAAAAAAATATGTTTACATAAAGTGAATATCGGGGCAATTCAATGTAACTTATTTCTCGGCTAAATTTCGTACAAAAATTGTATTCTCTGAGTAATTTAGCTCAACATATTTGGATTGATTGCAAAATAGGCTTTGCAATCATAATTCTTACGCTTACAAACTAAACATGCTAAAATTTTAAATAGTGTAGGCAAATCAATGGCTACGGAACAAAGTAAAAGTGGGAAAGGCATGATAATATGAATTCAGTTTTGGTTTCTTGCTTTTAGAGTAATACTATTATAGAACAGAGAAAAGGGGGTGGGGGTTTTGCGAGGAGTGCAGCTAGTTTGGGGCCAGATAATACCTAAGTCCTTTTATAGCCTCATACTAATTGTATTAAAATCAATAGGAAACTATTAAAGTGCACTTAGTAATGTTTCAGTTTGAATGCTGCTAGAATCGTTCAGAGCAGTTATAAAAGTGCTTCTGAATGGCTATCAACTAGCTTACTTTCTATATTATATAATCGCAGGTGTACTAAAACGGCAAATTGAAAAACATACACACTAAGCAACAGACAAAATGTACAAAATGTGGGCGCAGTTTTACATCTAACAATAGTTAGATTTTATCTAGGAAGCGGAGCCTCTCTCCTATGTTGTAAAGTATCTATTCTCCAACTTGTTCCGTACTACTGTAGGCTTTTACAATATCCTTGATGGCTGCCTGGGTGCCGAAGACGAGGGCACCAATGCCGCACAACGTGATCAATACGTTTTTCCACAGGATCCAGTTGTATTTACCAAAACCTTCCTCCCAATGGACAATCAGCTCAATGGCCACCGGGAAGATCAATCCTAGAATGGAGAAGCAGAAGGCACCGATAAGACCCATAAATGGGCCAATGGTAGGAACAGCCACGGCCAGAACAACGGCAGCGGTAACCAGCACCGTGCACAGCACATAATTGACCAATGTTGGGCGCTTCTTGCACTTGTCCTTAATGCCATCCCACAGGATCTCCAGGCACACAAAGAACTGCAGTCCAAATGTGCAGTATACGGCCAGCGAAATGAGCACCTTCACAGCCTGGGCTGCGTAGTCCTTGATAGGCAAATTCAGGGCGATACTCTCCCCGGTGGCGTTAGCGTAACGCAAATATCCAAGGAATCCCAGCAGCATATAAATAAGGGTCACGCCGGACATGCCCTTGCTGAGCACACCGCAGATTCCGAGGATGCTCCGTGGCGTCTTCATGTTGTCTTCCAGTGGCATAACCACACCGATGGCCTCCATCGCAAAGATGGTGATCGAGAAGAACTGCGGCAATGTGCTCAAAACGACGGACTCGCGTTCTTCCACTGATGGCAGATCCTGGACCAGATAGTAGAACGTAATGCCCAATCCCAGGCCCATGAAAACATTGGCCACCATCGAGACGGGCGCCAGCTACTTAAGATTTGGCACCCAGGCAATCAGGATCAAGGGCACCAGCAATACGCATATAAGCATTCGCAACGACACCGGTGATCCCGTCCAGTAGCCAATCAACTGCTGAAAGTTCGATGCGACAATTTCCGTCTACACCGAGCAGGTGCCAAAGTACGTCAGGAACAGACCAAACAGGATGGAGAACTTGGCCACCGGCGCGAAGCCACGGCACCATTTGGGTCCTTTTAGGAACGCAGATTCGGCAATTTCGGCAAAGGTCATCTTGGTACGGCGAGTTCTGTAGTACAGCTTGTGTCCGCATTTTACCAACACGTAACGCGAAGGGATCGAAGTCATTTCCAGACAAGGCCTGCTCGGTATCCGACTTGCAGGGTTGGATTTTGTAGATGACTTTTTCCTCGCCGGTCAGGAATTGCTCCATTTCCTGGGGCGCATGCTTCGACCCGCTATCCACAATGTTAACCATTATGAAAGCCGCTTCTTTTTTCCCTTAGTGTACAATTTTTTTTTTTTTTTTTTCTCGGAGTGTTTGTGGATATATCCGGAGCATTCAACAACGTTACCGCCTAGAAGCGCCCAATACGCCCCCCGCTATCAGTTTGTGGATAAAAAATCTTCTAAGCTGTAGACGGGTACAATCCGATTGGGGCACCGCCTTCATGGTGAAAGGAGCACACAGGGGCACGCCGCAAGGCGGGGTCCTGTCGCCTCTCTTGTGGAATCTGGTGGTTGATGACCTGATGAAGAGATTCGAAGGGAAGACCCCAAAGATAACAGCCTATGCTGACGACATAAGCATAATTATCACGGGAGTCTGTCCATCGACATTCAGCTCGATTATGGAATCAACGCTCAGGGAGATATGTGAGTGGGCGAAGAGGGTAGGACTCACCACAGAAGCATCAAAAACTACTCTTAGTCAACCCTAAGTTTTTCGTTTCTTTTTACCTATTTCTCCAAATTCATATAACACGCTATAGCTTGTTTTTTCGAATCTCCTAAGGTGAACTCCTTGAATGGAATTGACACAATGTATCGCCCATCTGAGTCTTTATTTGTAGTTTTAATGAATTTATTTTCACATATTTCGGACTCGATATCATTTTTGTTTTCCTCTTTAACTACCCAAAAGCGATCTTAATCTTTTATTTCGATCGTTGTTGCTACAAAAATCCTTTGGATTTTTTACATTCAGAAACAATCCACCCGAAATTAGTTTTCTGCCCAAGGAGCCCATCTATTCATTTAACTCCATTTTGCAAAATGTGAGTGTATAAGTAGGCTCTTTCGGTTTTTTGTGTGGCTCTCATATAATTGTAGAGCCTCTTTATTAAATTTTTTTAATATTACTTGTGCAAAGATTATATCCACCTCATCGGAAATTTGTGCCTATAGTTTGATCATGTGAATTGACTCATTTATAGAGCCTAAACACATTCTTAATTGCCTAGCTGAGTTGACATTCACATTGTCAAGCTCAAGGAGGCGATTCAGTTGCTCTGAAAAAATTTGTCTTTTATTTTCATACAGCTTGGGTAATAACACCAAGCGGTAACATAATTCTCCCCAGAGCCCAGTAACAGATGAGAAACCACGTTTCTGGCTTCTCTCTTCACTGAGATCTTGGGATAATTAAATTTTAAGGTTGGACTTAAATCCTCCCTTAAATGAATAAGTTCAGTAAACAACTCAAAAAATAGGTCCCAATCTTTGGAATCTCCATAGAATGTGGGAACCTGCATTTTCGGTAGAGTTGGCAAGTCATAAATTTTTTGATTTCCAACATCTACCTTTAATGGCACACTACACTTCCTTGAAATTTAATATTCACATCATTCTTCATAGTTGAAATATCGAATTCGATTTCTTCGAATCTCGAATCATAATTCCTATCCGTGACATCAATCTGGTAAAATCTGGTAAAAATCAATTTTCTTCATCCTAATTTCAAATGTTTTGAACTTATCCTCCTGAATCGCGTTAAGCGTTTCCTCTAAATAACCCTCTAATTGTTCGTGCCTTTTCAAAACTAGAAACTTCTGTTTTGGTTCAAATTGGTTTAGGAAGGCAAAACTGAGGCTTGGAAAATTTAGTAATTATCTACTGGCTTCGGTAATTTCAATTTGCCGTTTTATTCATTCGTTTCAGCGGACAACATTTTTATTTTGTTTTTGTAATTTAAACATCTGGTTTACGATTTTTTTTTTGGATACAGCTAAATGTGGTTCTTATATGTATAAATTTTCTTTATGTATATATATGTATGTATGAATGTGTATATTTTTATACCCGTTACTCGTAGAGTAAAAGGGTATACTAGATTCGTTGAAAAGTATGTAACAGGCAGAAGGAAGCGTTTCCGACCATATAAAGTATATATATTCTTGATCAGGATCAGTAGCCGAGTCGATCTGGCCATGTCCGTCTGTCCGTCCGTCTGTCCGTCTGTCCGTCCGTATGAACGTCGAGATCTCAGGAACTACAAAAGCTAGAAAGTTGAGATGAAGTATACAGACTCCAGGGACATAGACGCAGCGCAAGTTTGTCGATTCAGGTTGCCACGCCCACTCTAACGCCCACAAACCGCCCAAAACTGCCACGCCCACATTTTTGAAAAATGTTTTAATATTTTTTCATTTTTGTATTGGTCTTGTAAATTTCTATAGATTTGCAAAAACACTTTTTGCCACGCCCACTCTAACGCCCACAAACCGCCCAAAGCTGCCACGCCCACACTTTTGAAAAATGTTTTGATATTTTTTCATTTTTGTATTAGTCTTATAAATTTCTATCTATTTGCCAAAAAACTTTTGGCCACGCCCTTTCTAACGCCCACAAACCGCCAAAAACTGTCCTTCGCACTTACACTAGCTGAGTAACGGGTATCAGATAGTCGGGGAACTCGACTATAGCGTTCTCTCTTGTTCTATATTTATATATATGTATATGTGTGTGTGTATATAAACCAAAAAAAAATCTTGAGTTGACTTAGCTGCCGTCGTTTTCACTGCTGCTGTCGTTGCTGCTGCTGCTGTTGTAGTTGCTGCTGCCGTTGCTTCTGTTGTTGCTGCTGCGTTTTGTGGTGCGTTTCTTCCTTCTCTAACTGAAAATGATTTTTTTTTGCACTTGCACTGGAGGTGTTTTGATTTTAGGACGTTTGATTTTTTTATATGGTCACTTAGATGTAGTTCTTCGATGTTTATGGCCTCGAATACGCCCAATATAAACAATTTGTTTATTGTTTTTAATGTCGATTTCTCGACCACAATTTTGTAGTTGGACAATTTTGTTTTTAAACAATAAGGACTCTTTTTCTATCCTTTTGCTTTTTTATTTATACTCTGTTCCTTACCTTTGGTAGGGGCAAACAAGAGTAAATTATTTTGCTTCCTTTAGCTGCAATTGTAGTTTTGCGTTGCTTTAAGGTGTTGGCCTTTTTTCTGAGTCCCTTACCTCTGGTAAGGGGAAACTGCAGAATTGACTGAAGGCTCGATTGACCAAAATGAGTGTGCTTGGTTTTGTAAAACGGTGGTCAAAAGAATTTGATGATCCCTACATGACCAAAACCTTATTCATATCTCTATATGGATTACCTGTGTGGAGTCCACAATACGAAATTTACTTGGACCGCATTGAATTGGTTCAAAAGAACTTCTTACTTTTTGCCTTACGGCGCCGTAATTGGGATGCAAACCTTAGATTATCTCCTTATTACAGTAGACTAATGTTAGCTAACGTACCCTCCCCAGCTAACCGTAGAACGCTGCTTGGAACAGTCTTTATTTTCAATCTTATTTGTGGTGAAGTTAATAGTCCCGACTTGGTTAGTCGGCTGAACTTCACTGTTCCAAGCAGATTCACTAGAAATTACGCACCCTTAATTTTAAATCTATATAGATCTTGTAGTGGCCAGTGTACCAGAAAATAAGCAGAGAAAAAAATTAAACCAAAATTATTATCATCGGTACAAATCTAGACGAGACCACTTTTCGGCCTACTAGGGTTAATTGAAAGCTCACAACAACTCTCAAAGACAGAAGCTGTAAGTTCTAGTTGTCCCTTTCGCACCTTAGTCGTCGCTATCATAGCCTGGAAAGGTCCCGTTAAAGCTCGCTAGGCTCGCGCCTTTGACAAAAGGTACAGCGAACACGCGATCATTCTGATTTTCTACTCCGAGACGACAGACGTAACTTGTAAAAAGAACAGACAATAAAAAAAAAAAAAACCCAAGTGCAGTCTTAAAATTATCAAGTGGCCAACTAAGTGTATTAAAAGTTATAAAAACTTATACGAACACGGCTAAGAATAAGACAGTGAAACCAAGTTTCGAGTGCGTACAGAAGTGCGTAAAGAGCACGGAAATCGCAGCTCTTTGATTGCTGATTTTTACGGAGTGCATAGTGTAGTTTCCAGGCAGAATAAAGGTATTGTCGGCTAGCACTATAGCACGCCCACGTACCTCCAAGACTCGCGGTGTACATGCACATACACACGTGCAGGCATAAGTACAGGCGCTACGGCTACACACATATGCATACCTATGTGCATTTAGGCATAGGCGCTGCCGACAGGAACCGCAAGCTGCGAAAAGTTCTTATCTGTGGATCGCACGTAAACGGCGCGAAGGCCTGATCTGCGAATGAGGGACGAAAGAGAGACAAGGAAGATGAAGCCAGAACATGTGAAGTAAGCAGATAAAGAAGACAGAGAAGTAGAGAAGAGAAAATCGCCGTGAGTACGAATATGTCGCTGATATAGGGTGCCCCATGCACTGACCAAGGAACCAGAGAGAGAGAAAAGAATAAAGTGAAATAAAACGAAGTGAAGTTGCTGCTGCCTACGGGCGGAGCCGTATAAATTAATAAGAATTTGAATTAATCTATTATTTGATAAATATTAGTTTAAACTTAATACTAGACATGCGTTAGAAATATTAATTAACATATATACATATTAAAATTAGGTTAAGAAGAAGTTATTAGAAGTAGGAACTGAAATTGAAAATGAAAGTGAAATAGAAAATGAAACTGAAATTGAAATAGAACATGAAATTGAAATAGAAATTGAAACAAAGAATGGATGATAAAATTGAACAGTAATTGAAGCTGAAGACTGAAAGAAATTGAAGAAGAATAATTGAACAACGATGGAGATTGAAACCGATTGAAGAAAACTATTGAAATGAAGTTTAATTTTGATTGATGATGATTAATTACAATTGATTAAAAATATGATTCTTACTCTAGCAATTAAATAATAAGTTACTCTTTTCTACATACATACACCTACCCATATATACATTCAAACCTACCCATACTTGATTAACCCTTAATTTACAACCATGTAGCAGTTCATTGGGCCCAACGATCTTCTTGGCGACAACAATGTGGTAATAAACAAATAAATAAATTTAGGTGATTAAAAACTAAAATAGTATGGTAACTTGGTAAAATTTCTAGAGTAAAGGTCGGAATTTTTAGGAAGAATAAAATGATACATATTTAAAACACTCTTTTGAACAAAAGGCAAACCTAAAACAATAAACTAAGAAATATAAATAAATCATGTAAATACTAAGAGACAAATACAATCAATAGATTTAGAACTATGCTTAGTGAACGAATTAACGTTAATATAAATATCTGTGGTTATGTTTGAGCTATATAGGATTTGATAAAAATGATTTTGTAAATAAATAATAATTTGTCCTACTACATAATGCCAATGAAATATCAAGATTAATGCGATGAATTAATTTAATCTAGGGGAAATGTACACCAGGTTCCACACATTTCCAAAGGTAGGGAGGGTATAGAGGAACGAGTGATCACTAACATCTCGATCACTCCCAACACAACGCGGTCACCTAGCTCTCTGCTATTGCTTAGTCTGTTTCATGGGGAATTCGCTAAATTCACTTTATTTTTTGTTGTTGTTGTTTCTTTGCTATTTGAATTAGAGTAGTTTCTGTCAAGTGCACTTATTTTTTTTGTACGGATGGAGGGCACAGGAGATTATAGGGATAGGAAAACCCCGACCCCAATACCGGCGAGCTGAGCGCAGAGCGCAGCATAGTGCACGAACCCCGATTCCCTCTCCAGCCGAGGCTTTATACTATATCCCAAGCCAGTTTACCAAAATCCATTACAAAAATGGCGCCCAACGTGGGGCCACACACACACACACACACACACACACACACACACACACCGAAGCTCCACGTATTAGCTCTGTTAATAACTCTCTTCAAGAGTACAGTTTTTGTGGTTACGAGATTAGAATCGGTAGGCAGCTTGTGGAATAGGAGTTTTTGCTTAAAATAAACATGGTGAGAACTACCCGAAAAGACTATACGAAGTTATTAGATTTTTCGGTTAGTTTAAGTATCTGAGGGATGGAATGAACAATCGCAATTCGACAATTTGGATTGATTGACCTCTCCAGATCGGGACAACTAACAAGTTTTCATATGATTTATTGTATTATACCTGGAACATACGGTCTAAGAGATAATCCTTGAGATTCGACTAGTATAACGCAATAAACCACCGTAATCTATATAATTTTGAGTAGCGATAGGAATGAGTTGGTGTATCTTGATATGGAAGATTGTCTAATTATTTGAAAATTAGAAATATGATATTTGGAAATATAAGCACCCCACAGGTTCGTAAGTGTTCAGGAAAAGTTTAGACAGCTAGTGGTAACCTTTGTCCTGTAAAAGAAATTTTAACATGCACCTTGACATTTCGAAACATTACCGAAAACATAGAATTTTTCATTATACCCGACTTAACACAAGAAGTTTATCTGGGAATAGATTTCTTTAGAAAATTTAAACTTGGGGATAAGCTTGAGGAAAGCACCTGGAGCTAGATTGTGGTCCTACAGATGAAGATATGGAATCACCAAAGTTACACAACCTTTCCAGTAGCGAACAACAAAAGCTAAAAGCCGTAATTGACATTTTTCCCTCTTATGAAAGAGAAGGCTTGGGGCGAACGAACCTCATTTCTCATTCGATTGACGTCGGCGACGCTAAGGCTGTTAAGCAAAGGCACTGGCCGATCTCACCTGCTCGGGAGAAAGTTATGTTCACCGAAATTGATAATATGTTAGCTCTTGATATAATAGAACCTTCTAGCAGTCCTTGGAGCAGTAATTGCGTTATTGTGCAAAAGGGAAGCAAGGTTAGGTTATGTTTAGACTCCCGCGAAGTCAATAAACATACCAGGAAGGACGCGTACCCATTACCTCAAATTGACGGGATACTGAGTCGCTTACCTCCTGCACGCTTTATAACCGGTCTCGACATGAAACATGCTTTTTGGCAAATAATGTTAGATGAGAAGTCGCGTCAGTATACAGCATTGACTGTTCCTAACCGTCCTCTTTACCAATTCAAGGTCATGCCCTTTGGTCTTACTAATGCACCGGTTAATGGATCATGTCATACCAGCCCATCTTCGAAACCGAGTTTTTGAATATCTTGATGACTTATTAGTCCTATCAGATGACTTTGATTCGCACTTGGTTCTTTTGCAAGAAGTAGCACTCTGTTTACGAAAGGCCAACATAACGAATAATGTAGAAAAATCTAAGTTCTGCATGAGAGAAATAAAATACCTTGGATTTTTAATTTCTGACGGACAGATCAAGACCGATCCATCAAAAATTCAGGCTATCAATGAGTTTCCGCTCCCAACAACAGTGAAACAAATCCGTCGGTTCTTAGGTTTATCCGGATGGTATCGTAGATTTGTAGATAATTATGCAACAGTATGTTATCCCCTGACAGAAATGATTAAGAAGAATAAAACCGCATTAGTCTGGGATATCGCTGCTAAGAATGCCTTTGAGGAATTGAAACATAGATTAACAACCGCTCCCATCCTGGTAACACCAAATTTCTCGAAGCCATTCGTTTTGTTGTGTGATGCTAGTTCATTTGGTTTGGGTTGCGTCCTCGCCCAAAGAAATGAGGAAGGATTTGAAATGCCAATCGGATACATGTCATGCAAGTTATCCAAAGCACAAAGGAACTATTCCGTAACCGAACTGGAATGTTTGGCTGTTATTAAGGGAATAAAGAAGTTCCGTGCGTACATCGAGGGTCAAGACTTCTTGGTAGTTACGGACCATGCAGCACTTTAGTGGCTCATGCGTCAAAAAGATTTGTCAGGAAGACTTGCCCGATGGGCTATTCAATTGCAAGGTATTGATTTTCGCATAGAACACCGCAAGGGTTCTCAAAATGTCATTGCTGACACCCTTTCAAGACAGAACGAGTCAGTAGAGGAATTCGAAGAATTAGGTCCGATTATCGATTTGGAATCGGAAGAGTTTCGCTCGTTTGAGTATTTAGACCTGATTGATCGCATTCGTGCAAACCAAGAAAAACTCCCTGATCTTAAAGTGACTGACGGATATGTCTACAAAAGAACTGAAGCTGTTACTAACGAAACGGAGTCAGACGATAGTTTGTGGAAACTTTGGGTACCTTCAAAGTTAACCCAAAGTGTTCTTCAGGTTCTTCTCATGATCCTCCAAGCGCATCACATTGTGGCACAGGAAAAATGATTGAAAAGCTTAAAAGATATCTGTTTTGGCCTAAAATGCTTATACAAATTCGAGAGTATGTAAAAGCCTGTTCGGCCTGTAAGCAAACTAAGAGTCCGAACATAGTTCTTCGTCCTCCGATGGGAAAACCTAGGCAAACAGAGAGACCATTCCAACGACTGTATATGGATTTGTTAGGTCCATACCCTCGTTCGAAATCAGGTAATATAGGATTGTTGGTCATAGTGGATCAATTTACTAAGTTCCATTTCCTCTCTCCCTTAAAGAAATTTACATCTGCCAAGATATGTGAATACTTGGAAAATTCAATTTTGTTTACATTCGGAGTACCAGTCGATATTAACTGACAATGGATCTCAATTTCGGCCAGGATTCCTTGAATCGTTTCTAACCCGATACTCAATTAAGCATATATGCACGGCTGTTTACTCTCCGCAAATTAACGCAAGCGAGAGATTAAATCGTTAGATTTTAGCGGCAATTCGTGCTTATGTGGGAACAGATCATACAACCTGGGATCAGAATTTGAATGAGATAAATGGAGCTCTTCGATCTTGTTTACACACCACGACAGGATATTCACCATACTTTCTGACGTTCGGTCAAAACATGATCTTGAATGGCAAGGACTACGAACTGCTCAGAAAACTTAATTTGATTTCAGACGATGCTAGAATAATGTATCCAAATGCATTACAAATGGCCAGATACACAGCACAGCTGAACACTGCCAAATCGCACGAAGCCAACGCTAAAATATATAACTTGAGAAGTAGAAATATACATTTAAAGTTGGAGATCAAGTTTATGTTCGAAACTTTTCGCAAAGCAACGCTAGCAAGAAATTCAGCCATAAACTAGCTAAAGTGTTCGTAACAGCAACAATAGCTAGAAAACTCAGTCCAGCATATTATGAGTTATCTGGTGAAAATGGAAAGAAAATGGGCGTATACCACGCAAAAGACTTACAAACAAGGTAGTACACTCTCCTTTTTCAGATTACGATTCCCGTCGAAACTTAGGAACATAATCTGTGGCCAGTGTACCAGAAAATAAGCAGAGAAAAAAATGAAACCAAAATTATTATCATCGGTACAATTCTAGACGAGACCACTTTTCGGCCTACTAGGGTTAATTGAAAGCTCACAACAACTCTCAAAGACAGAAGCTGTAAGTTCTATTTGTCCCTTTCGCACCTTAGTCGTCGCTCTCATAGCCTGGAAAGGTCCCGTTAAAGCTCGCTAGAATGGCGCCTTTGACAAAAGGTACAGCGAACACGCGATCATTCTGATTTTCTACTCCGAGACGACAGACGTAACTTGTGAAAAGAACAGACAATAAAAGTTAAAAAAAAAAAAAAAAAAAACCCACGTGCAGTCTTAAAATTATCAAGTGGCCAACTAAGTGTATTAAAAGTTATAAAAACTTATACGAACACGGCTAAGAATAAGACAGTGAAACCAAGTTTCGAGTGCGTACAGAAGTGCGTAAAGAGCACTGAAATCGCAGCTCTTTGATTGCTGATTTTTACGAAGTGCATAGTGTAGTTTCCAGGCAGAATAAAGGTATTGTCGGCTAGCACTATAGCACGCCCACGTACCTTCAAGACACGCGGTGTACATGCACATACACACGTGCAGGCATAAGTACAGGCGCTGCGGCTACACACATATGCATACCTATGTGCATTTAGGCATAGGCGCTGCCGACAGGAACCGCAAGCTCCCAAAAGTTCTTATCTGTGGATCGCACGTAAACGGCGCGAAGGCCTGATCTGCGAATGAGGGACGAAAGAGAGACAAGGAAGATGAAGCCAGAACATGTGGAGTAAGCAGATAAAGAAGACAGAGAAGTAGAGAAGAGAAAATCGCCGTGAGTACGAATATGTCGCTGATATAGGGTGCCCCATGCACTGACCAAGGAACCAGAGAGAGAGAAAAGAATAAAGTGAAATAAAACGAAGTGAAGTTGCTGCTGCCTACGGGCATAGCCGTATAAATTAATAAGAATTTGAATTAATCTATTATTTGATAAATATTAGTTTAAACTTAATACTAGACATGCGTTAGAAATATTAATTAACATATATACATATTAAAATTAGGTTAAGAAGAAGTTATTAGAAGTAGGAACTGAAATTGAAAATGAAAGTGAAATAGAAAATGAAACTGAAATTTAAATAGAACATGAAATT
This sequence comes from Drosophila yakuba, assembly GCF_016746365.2. Lineage (NCBI taxonomy): Eukaryota > Metazoa > Arthropoda > Insecta > Diptera > Drosophilidae > Drosophila > Drosophila yakuba. The sequence goes on along the minus strand of NW_025048801.1, from coordinate 1,822,438 downwards.
GAAATAGAAATTAAAACAAAGAATGGATGATAAAATTGAACAGTAATTGAAGCTGAAGACTGAAAGAAATTGAAGAAGAATAATTGAACAACGATGGAGATTGAAACCGATTGAAGAAAACTATTGAAATGAAGTTTAATTTTGATTGATGATGATTAATTACAATTGATTAAAAATATGATTCTTACTCTAGCAATTAAATAATAAGTTACTCTTTTCTACATACATACACCTACCCATATATACATTCAAACCTACCCATACTTGATTAACCCTTAATTTACAACCATGTAGCAGTTCATTGGGCCCAACGATCTTCTTGGCGACAACAATGTGGTAATAAACAAATAAATAAATTTAGGTGATTAAAAACTAAAATAGTATGGTAACTTGGTAAAATTTCTAGAGTAAAGGTCGGAATTTTTAGGAAGAATAAAATGATACATATTTAAAACACTCTTTTGAACAAAAGGCATCTAAAAATAAAACCTAAAACAATAAACTAAGAAATATAAATAAATCATGTAAATACTAAGAGACAAATACAATCATGCTCTCTGCTATTGCTTACTCCGTTTTATGGGGAATTCGCTAAATTCACATTTTTTTTTTTTGTTGTTGTTGTTTCTTTGCTATTTGAATTAGAGTAGTTTCTGTCAAGTGCACTTATTTTTTTGTACGGATGGAGGGCACAGGAGATTATAGGGATAGGAAAACCCCAACCCCAATACCGGCGAGCTGAGCGCAGAGCGCAGCATAGTGCACGAACCCCGATTCCCTCTCCAGCCGAGGCTTTATACTATATCCCAAGCCAGTTCACCAAAATCTATTACAATCTAACTATGAGTTGCTAGATCCCAACAGAGTATTATGTTCTGACTATAATATATTATATCCTAATATCTCTTATTCTGACTCTCTGCCGTCTATCTTGCCGGCCCACGATACCCCTCGGTCGGTTGGGAAGTGTGGTCGTAGGACAACAAAAAATAAGATAACAAGACATACACTGGAAGAATCAAGGACGAGCATAAGAAATACTCTCAAAGAAAAACTACAATCCTACAGAGGTCTCAAGAGGGGCGGCTGAACAATTCGTCAATGAAAAACACACTCGCCTTCTACCAAACATAACATGAAAGCCGGCCAAGCAAATAAACAAAGACTAAGTGAACCGGCACATACATACTAGACTCGTTGAAAAGTATGTAACAGGCAGAAAGAAGAGTTTCCGACCATATAAACTATATATATTCTTGATCAGGATCAAAAGCCGAGTCGATCTGGCTATGTCCGTCCGTATGAACGTCAAGATCTCAGGAACTATAAAAGCAAGTTCGGATTCTGAATCCAGGCGCTACTGACATAGACATAGTTTGTCGATTCATACTGCTACGCCCACAAACCGCCCATAACAGCCACGCCCACACTTTTGATAAATGTTTTAACATTTTTTCACATTTTTGTTCGTCTTGTAAATTTCACCCTATATACCAAAAATCTTTTTGCCACGCCCACTCTAACGCTCACAAACCGCCTAAAACGGTTAGTGTTGAAATTTCTCGTCGCACTTTCACTAGCTGAGTAACGGGTATCAGATAGTCGGGGAACTCGACTATAGCGTTCTCTCTTGTTTTTTATGTGGATATCAACAAAGACAAAACAACAGCAGCGACTTTCCCAAACAAGTGCACAATTCATGTAATCTGAGAATCGGAAACCAGCCAAAGCGTGCCACCAAAAACATTCATACAAAAAAAAATTCATTCATACAAAATATATATACACATATATTTTATATATATACAAAATATATATACACATATATATATGTTTGTATGAATTTTTTGTGTGAATGCATTTATATTTATATATATATATACATAGGTCTAGATAGACAACCTTTACTTTGTGTATATTTTTTTTTTTCGTGTATATTACGTTACTATTCAGTTTACAAATTATTGGTGCACGAATATATGCGTATGTATAATTCCATCAGTATATATAGCCACACCCAGGATCCAACGCGTCGAGATCTCGTCGCTAGTGGGGTAAGTTTGACGTTTATTTTTATACGATTAGTAAATATACGATTATTTACTGGTGAAGTCGCAAGGACTTACAAGTATGCATTTTCAAAGAATCCGTGTTATAGGGATTTAAGTCTATAGAATGTGTTACTTATTAGGCATATACAAGGTAATTTGTTTTATAATGTTATACAAAAGCTATCAACTAGGATGTTAATACAAAGTGTTTTTTTACTGTCATGTAATAAATTTTCATGAAACTGCGAGAGGTTCCTCCAGCCACCCGGAACACCAGGACTCCCGTAAGTATGGTGACCAAGTAGTTTATCAGCAGGGTAGTCGTATAAAGCTCATTGGCATTAAGCAGAGTAGGGAGACAAAGTATGGTGACCAAGTAGTTTATCAGCAGGGTAGTCGTATAAAGCTTATTGGCATATAGTTGTTTGTGTCGAATGCTTTGAAGCAGGATAATCGACACAGCCTCGCAGCCGACGTGACTAAGAACAGTTCAGTTCCGCCCTTCAAGCCAATGGTGCCGGGACCACTCATATCAGCCAGCCCATTGACCAGTGCAAACATCCCAGATATAACGGCGAATCCCAAGCCGGAGACATAAGCCATGATGTGCTTGTTGTCCGTCACTCTCGTGTCCTCCGCCACGGCTTGCAATCCCTGCTCCATGCAGGATCCGGTAGATAATGTAGCGGAAGCCCTCCTGAAAGCACAGGAAAGCCAGGAATTTCTTCAGCGGAATTAAGGGAAGAGATCAGCAGCGAAAGCAGCCAGAAGAATGCTGCCGCAATCAGAATGATGATCCGCACAGGGTCATTGGCGATGGTCAAGACAAACAAGGCGAAGGGCAGTCTGAAGATGAACTCTTCATCGGCGAGTATCCGCCTTGTTTTTGATATGCAAAGACAAGAGCCCTCAGAGCGACGTTTGTAGTCGTGAATAGTCAATCATTTTTGTTGACGTGCGCACCGTTGAAAATTTAAAGAATTACAAATTTACCTATACGGAGGATTCAAAATAAAATGATCACCACACACTCAGCTCTACTTCCTGCGTGTTTAGCTTAATTTCTGAAACGGAAATCTCAAAAGGAATGTAAAGAACTTAACCGAGTTTAATTTAAAAAGAAAACGTTAAAGTCAAACATATTTTTAATTTTTTATATAAAAAAATAATTTTTTAAGATGTAGAATGCCTATAAGCGCCTTGTTCTTTGTAAGTAAAGTTCTGTGTAAGATAAAGCAGGGTATCAACAAACAGATGTGCTTTAAAAATATAATAAAAACAGAAAAAAAGTGAATTTCAGTTTGACGATTTTTTTCTGGAACTTAGGATCAATAAATCAACGTGCTGAAATCAATTTAAATCTGGATCTGCGAGCTTAAGGTTTTGGCACAAGCTGCAAACGTCGATTTTAACGCAGGGTTGATGTTCAGTTATATGGAAGCAATAACATCAGTGAAGGAAGTAACTTATTCAGAAGTACGAGAACGCATTCTTAAGTTAAATAATGGTGTCAGTCTCCAAACAAGAATCACCGCTTTTATCTGTTTTAGTTGAAGCTGATTACAAATCGGTAAGTTATCAGGTGCAGTTGGGAGCCCTAATCGAGAACAGCACGGCAAGGAAAAAATGTTCCTTAGCGGTTTCTTACAAACACGGTTGCCGTTGTTGGGAGTACCATATCTTTACCTAAATCGATCAATAAGTGCTAAAGACGTGCCAGGTAATACTAAGGAATTCTATTCCTTGAATAAATGAATCTGAGGCAAGCTTTTCAGTAAGCTGTGACCTTTCGTGTGTCAAAGATGAAGCTATTTTTCCAAGTGAAGCAGAGTGTGTTACCAAAGACATTAGAATAACAAGATGCGTTACGCCATACGATTTTTTTGCGCACGATTTTTTCGTGGTGGCTTTTCAAGTGGCTCCAGGCTCTCTCGAAATTTTGTTCAAAAGCCAGTGAGCGGAGAGCTCTAGAGCCAGCAGCTCTCTTGTACACATACAGCGACAGCTGACCACTGTATTGGTGCACACGTATGCACATGCATTGTAAAAATGACAAAATATGCCCTTCATTTTAGAAGTTCTTAGACTTTAAATCTATATTATTTTTTATAAATTGCCACCACTTAAAAACTCTAGTTTTGCATTGCCTTAACATAACAATTATTTAAATTCAACATAGAAATAATAATAGCACAATCTATGTACCTAATAATGCATAATAATTTTCAAATATGATTTTATATTAGAATAGTTTTCATTAGAGTATTCAGCGTGCGACGTGTGAAAAATATACGACGTCAATAATTCTTCGGTGCTTATGTCCGCACTTCGTGCATCAATGAAATCAATTTTGCAATAAAGAGTTTCCATATTTTTATTTATTTTATAATTAATATTTTAGTTTATGAATTATTTTTATGAAATATTTTAAATGTAATTTCTTTTTTTTTTTGAAAATTCTTTGTTTTAAATTACAGTAGTTTTAATAATTTACTTTATATACATTTTAATTATTTACTATAGTTATTTCGTCAAATTACTAGTATAAAAATTACCAATTTTCAGTATTTAAAATGCAAATAAGATTCACTTAAATTATTTTTTATATTTTATTTTGATATTTTTAAAAAAGGGCGCAATTATGGATGGTAAGAAATACTCTACGAGTAACGGGTATAAAAAACTTCTTTCAAACCATAAGAGTTACGAATCGAAATTGACCAAAACATTAATCAAATTTGTTTCTTAGATCAAAATTGATTTCGGCCCTAAAATCGTCATAGCATAAGCACGCACACATGCACACGATCTCCTTTATTGTTTTTACTCATACAAGCAAGACAATTCTCGTTTTAGATTTTAACGCTCACGATTCTAGGCGAGCGAAAAGAGAGCAATTTTAGTCGTCACCAAAAAAGTGGCTGCATAGTGCAAAACCAATGTATGGCCGTTACGCATCTTGTTATTATAATGTCTTTGGTGTTACCTAGATCCGCAGGCACGGCGATTGCCGTCTCAATTGATGACCACTCTTAAAGCAATTATACAATGTGTGCGTCTTTTTGCTTCTTGGTTTGCTTAGTTCAGGTTCTTAAAACTCTGACAATAATGAATTCATTGTCATTGTTATATGTAGTGATTTTAGGATGAATGTATTATATTTTAGATAAGATTCGATGCGCATATGCATATGTTACGAAAGCGAATGACTAAGAGACTTAATTACAAGAAAAAGAAAGAGCGAAAGGGGCTAACTTTCATGCTTCCGCAGCTTCTCTGCATATTTACATTATGAAACGACATAAATGCACGGCTGAGGCACGATAGAGCATAAAGTCTAACGAAGAGTTTTTAACCCGACCATCTACTCAAATAGACCAACTTGGTCAAGTAAGGTACTATTGTTTTATTGAACGGAGATTTCATGAGCGAAACTCTTCGACGAAGATTCAGTATTGTTTCAGATGCTTGTGTCAATGCAAAAGCTGGGCTTCGGTTATATCGGCGGCAATAACAGCAGATAAAGATACTTTGCGAATCGGAATGTTATAAGATGTAGTTGGAAGACCGAGTCGAGAAGAGCATGCCAGGGATTATAATAATTGTAGAGAAGATAATTCTGTTTTTGAAATTTACATGTTTACAATTAACAAATCCACGATTTCCTGGCGCCACACACTTAAAGGACATCGACAAAGTCCTATACCCGGGCTACATTTTAATCGGCGGCGCTGGCTTAACATTGTCGGCGCTCCTGGCGCAGGTTTCATTCAGACCTTCTGGGAAAACGTGTCCGACCCAAAGTTCCTCACGGTTTTAATTATTAATGTGAATCATAATCGGTAAAACCAAAAAAAAACCAAAAATCCGAGCAATAGCTTACGAATATAAACATCAACAAGAGCAACTGAAAGAAGAGCGATATACTCAGCTTCGATTGCACTGAAATCCTATCCCATAGAATTTCCGGTCGCTGTTGTATCCATCCCAGTTGGCATCTACATAACTTTAGACCAGTTCTGCCAACTCTTCTGGGCAATAAACTGCTAAAATAACCTTCAAAAGCTGCTAGAAACGGCTAGATCAAATTCAAAATTAGCAAGAAAAAAAGCCATTTTGGTTTTGATAAATTTTTGTTTAATATATTTCTATTTGAAAATTGAAAGGGAATTACCCAGTTCAATGAAGTCCATATTTTCCTCAGCAGTGTACGAGTTATTTGTTCCAATAATATTTCAGTACTTTAAAGGCATTTCAAAATTGTGACAACATTTTTTAGACCGTCGCAATCCATATCTGTGAATATAAATTAATTAATGTTTAATAAAAAGTCAAAGTTGTTAATATTGTGTTAAAAAATATTAAGTGTGTCAATGTTTATTGAGCCAGAAAGGCTTCGATTTTACAATGTACATCTGACTAACGTTAAAAACGAAAGATGCTAACGCTTTAAATCGGTGATTGCCTCCCGAATCCACATAATTGTTTGCCTCTGCCCAAAATTTTACAGTGGAAGCCGTATTTTCCCATTTTAACAGATGTATGTTGTTATATTGTAGAACGACCTGTTCAATCTCAGAGACAGGCAGTTTGAAATGCTCTAGAATATTAATAACAAAGCTCTTTCTAACATTTAAATGATCTAAACAGAAAAAATGTCGATTTGCTGAAGAACTTTGAAGTTTTCGGGTAATCTGAAAAAAAAATTTATAAAATAAAAGAAGTGTTAGCCTAATTAATTATATGCATAGAAAATTGCTTACCTCTGTTTAAGCTCATATATAAGTGAAATGATAAACTCCGTGCACCTAAATCGAATCTCTATTTTCACCTTGACTTTGTCGCCATCAAATTTTGTGGCGCACAATATATCGAAGTGATCGATGGGTAAAATAGCAGAATGGGATGCAATATACAAACATAAGGCTGCTTCTTTGCTTCGTTTTAGGAAGCACATTTGATGTAAACACAATTTTATTTTTTTGAGTAAAGCAACTCGTTGCCGCCTTATGCTTCTTGGTTTTTGCATGTCCCTGCAAATCGTACAGCTTTGAAACTATACTGGATTTGCAATATCTGCAATAACACTTATTATCGTTATTGGGATCAATTGACATCCAATCCTTGAAGAACGGATCACAAAGCCAAGTGTCTCGACGTTTTTGTTTATACTGTACTCCTGGCATTTTAGTAGAATTTTTTGCTGCGTCCTTAGCCTTCGCATATATAGTGAAATTCTTGTTAGTGATGGAAAATATACAAAAACGTGGCAATGCTGCATCGGTTTTATGCACGATGTATTGCAGCAACTATCGATTAATGCGATGCCACGTTTAACGTTAAGGGAGTGCTGCCAGAATTATAAATTATGCTATAAGAGGCCAGTTGCTAGATTTTCCGCCAGCAGCTAGCTAACAATTTTTCCTGCATTTGACAGTTGAAAAAGGCCATATCTGGACGGCAAAAGGCTAAGTTGCTTTAAACACTGTATCCAGCTCGATTATAATTGAAATGAAATTTTATTTTGTAGTTTTAATGTATAAATATAAAATATCTTATATTATATCGCTTTCATATGCTATTATATTGGAGATCTTGATAGCAACCTCATCAAAGAGATCCTAAACAGCCTTGAATCCCTATAGTTCTACGCTGTGAATGAAATACTATTATTCACTTATAGACCCTTTTTTGTTAACGCTAGTATTTATTTTATGAACAAGCTTTTTCCAGATTTGTCTTAATTTTTGTTACATATGACATAAGTGTTGACTAACAAACAACTTTCTTTACTTATAGAGACTATAACATCGAACTTACAGGAATTTAATAATTGCGAATGTTAAAAACTATGATATTAAAGTAAAAAACATCAGCAGGAACTACCTTCAGACACATAAAAAATATCATTATTTTTTATTGTTTAAATCGATTGCCTCAGAATATCGTGTCAAAAGCTAATTGTCGAAATTGTGGAAGAGATGCTTCCGGAAGTTACTGTCACCGAGCCAATCTTTTCATGACAGAAAACTTTATATAACATTTTCTTGAAACCACGTTTTCACAATAGTTCACAAAAAAAACTACTAAGTCGATTCATCAGTACCTTAGGAATCACTCTAAATAAATAAAATATAAAGGTATTTCCCCCTTAAATAGAAGCGATGATGGCCTGTAGCACAAATACAAATACTCCATGTACCCCTTTTTGATAAGCTTGTACCACTTTTTTTGACGTTTAATCGGAGAATGCGATGCTTAGTGTCATAAAATAAAAAACATATACACAACAAACCATTTTTTAAAAGTATGGGCGTGACATTTGGCACATCGAACTAAATTTGCGTACAGATAATAAAATTAAAGATAAATAAAATTTTCGAAGGCGTGGGACAGTTTCAGGAGGTTTGTGGGCTAGTCTGAAACAATCGTGAACAGCGTAGGCGTCCTAAAAATCTGTAAGCTCAATCTCAACATTCTAGCTTTTAGACAAATCTGCTAACAAATCTTTTTTACCATATATGTGTTATTATGCATATACCTATCAGACATTGTCATAAAAATTTTAAACTATTAAATCTCATTGATTCTCTGATAATTTTAAAATATTATTTGTTTGCTTCTACTGGAAATGAAAATTCAAAGAAACCCTTTTTTCACTGCAAGTCTCTAATCTGGTATATGAAGATAAATATTTTTACAAATGTTCTTCAGAATTAATACCGTTTGCTCTTTTTTTCACCGTTCCGTTTTCGTCGCCAGTTGATTGTCGCTATTTTGATGGATATTTTATAAGTTTTTTAAAACGATTGTTGATTGTATTAAAATACTACAATAACTGTGATAGAAGGGAGATTTAAGTTGGAACAATTAAATCAGGAAAATTCCAAGGTAGGGCATCGGAAGTAGTTAAAAGGTAAAAGCATTTCGCAAACTTTATTTATTGCGAATTTTATGTTCTTCGACGTAAGTGTTCCTCCCCGTAACAGTTAAGTTTTTTAATATATGTAAACATTTAAAACGTTCCAAATATTTTAAAATTTCGATCGATTCCAGAGGGTTCTTAAAAGTCTTTTCGCGTAAGGATTTTATATTTTAATTGTTTTAAAATAGACTAGTTCCCAAGTTCATTGGATATAATTAAACTAAAGATTTTTTGTAACTGCTATACGCCAAGCTGAGATAAACTAACGGCATAGCCCTTTTTTTCTTGTAATTTTGAGCATAAGATTTGTTGTTGAAAGTATCTACAAACATATGTATATATCTTTTGCGACCTCATACTTCCTGTGTACATTTCAGTAGATAAGTATGAATGTTTATTTATTATGGTTTCCCATTTTCGCATTCTGCTAAAATTAAATATTTTTTTAAGGCTGAGGAAGACGTCTAATATGCCATTGTCCAGTAGGGCCATTGCCCTACTGATTTAGTTTTTTAGTCAAAAATAAATTACATCTAACGGTATGCTATCTCAGCTTCTAACAATTTTGACTAGGAACGGACAATTTATATATTTACATTTCATTAAAGCAGGCCTTTGAAATTTACATTTTTGGGCATTGTCCAAAATTTTTGATTCAAGTCGAATTTTTTCATATAGTAACTACTCGGATATTACTAATAGCTTGTTAATACGCTTTTGTTCTCGTATAATCGAAGGTTGATTTGGATGTACAGTAATGGTCTTGGTGTGCAATGAGTGGTTAAAAAACAATATAGATGAAGACCAGACTCCAAGCCCAGCCCAGACATCAGCATCGGGAGCCGTCGGATCAACAGCATTAAACAGAACAGTCACAGCCGACGCGGCCACAGAAATACCTCAGACGACCAGGTATTTACCTGGAGAAGGACAAGAACCGAATGTAAAGCAAAAGAAATCGCATTACGCTTTAAATATGGAAACTGAAAAAAAAGTGGAGCAGGACCAATTTTTTCATATAATGGAAATAAGCGATCATATGGCTGATAGTAATAACGATACTTCTATGGAGAACCAGGAAAATAACAATATGGAAGTATGTGATTCCAACACAGTATGTATTGACCGACGTACGGCTGAAGTTTCCCAGCATGCTATAAATATGGCCATGAACTCTGTCCTGAATGCAAATAACACCGGGGTTGGCGTTCGAGTAACTACTGCCTGCAGTCTATTCAGCCCACTAGGGGTACTAAACAATAGTCCTTTACAAAAGGAGGTGGCAACGGAATGCGGAACTTTACAGGTCGCTTCCGTGCCCACAACTTCTACCGTAGATCTAGACATAGGATCGGAATCTGTCCCAACGGCATGTATGGGTGCTGCAAAAATCGTACTACATTGCGAATCTAAGTCGCATAAGTTTGAGACAAGATCTATATTCTTGCAGCCGAACCAGGATTGCAAGGTAGGTCGCCTTATAGCTAAAAGCAAGGCAGGTGAGGGTAACGCTATTTTTGACTGCAAAGTATTGTCTAGAAACCATGCCATTCTGTGGTATACTCCAGACGGTAAGTTCTGGGTCAAAGACACAAAATCTAGCAACGGTACCTTTATAAACGACAACAAGTTGGGCAGTGATCCAGCGGAACTACATTATGGCGATATCGTCAAATTCGGCGTTGAGGTAATTGAGAACTCACGTCAGGAGGTGCACGGCTGTATCCTAGCCCGTGTCGCCCTGTTTCTACCCAACGGGCAAGAGGCCATTTCGGTTGAGGCAGAGCAAATGCTTTTGACCGTGACTAATCGAATCAGCTTTGATGAAGTGCAGCGCCTTAACGCGTTTCTCCAAGAGGCTGCACAAAGAGAAAAGTCTCTGAAAGCTAAATTAAGCAGCTTGCAAGGCGTCCTTGATACTACGAGAAAAAATTCTTCAATGTGTTGGCAAAGCATGATTACTGAAGACCAATTGCTGCACAAAATAAATCTTCTGGAAAAGAAAATACAAATGATGGAAAAGAACATACCAGAAAATGCACTTCGAAACGAGGTAGGTAAATCTGTCGAGAAAATCGCTGATGGGGCGATCAAAAAGATTAATACAAACTTTTGATCCAACCTTAATTTTTTATAGTCTTTAGTATTTTAAATTAATTAATTTAATATTTTAAAATATTGTGGGCGTTATTGTACTTTTTTAAGTGAAATAACGCCCGCGGGCGTTATTGCAGCCACCCATATTTTAACAGTAAAGGTTTTTGTGTTTAATATTTTTTCAATACTGTTTTAATCCGCCAAAGCTTAAAAACATTAGAATAGGGGCTAGTTTTGTTAGTTATAATGGTTTTTGTGTTTGTTATAATATTTGTTTTTAATATTGTTTTTATCCGCCATTTTTAGAAACATTAGTATTTGTGTTAGTTTTGTGGTCCTTATATAAAAAAAAAAATAAACATTTGGACGGCCCTGTTTGGAATCATAAAAGTTAGTTAAATAATTTGTTATACCTATTTGTAAACACTACATTGACATTAGAAAATTTGCTAAGGGGTGATTTCTTTAAAAATCGCTGAAATGTCAAACAATAAAATTAAATACGGTTGAGATTTAATTTGTTTATAACAAAAAACAAGAGAGAACGCTATAGTGGGGTTCCCCGACTATCTGATACTAGTTACTAAGCTAGTGGAAGTGCAAAGGAGAGTTTTTGGCGGTCTGTGGGCGTGGCAAAAAGTTTTTTGGAAAATCGATAGAAATTTAAAAAAATAATACAAAAATGAAAAAATATCAAAACATTTTTTAAAAGCGTGGGCGCGGCAGCTTTGGGCGGTTTGTGGGCGTGGCAAAATGAGATACAAGACTAATGCAAAAATGAAAAAATATCAAAACCTTTTTTAAAAGTGTGGGCGGTTTGTGGGTGTGGCAACATGAATCAACAAATTTGCGCTGCGTCTATACATATACATATCTAGCTTTTAATGTTTCTGAGATCTCGCCGTTCATACGGACAGGCGGACATGGCCAGATCGACTCGGCTATTGATCCTGATCAAGAATATATATACTTTGTATGGTCGGAAACGCTTCCTTCTGCCTGTTACATACTATTTAACAAATCAAGCATACTGGTATTAAAAATAAAATGTTATATTTTGAACGGAGTATCGTATTAGGATAATAGTGCAATAGTTCGGTGCACATTTCTAGATACAATAGAAAACTCTTACGTAGCATAAGTGATTTTAAGAAAAATCTTGATCTTTCGATTCATATATAATTGGTTTTAATCAGACTGTCGTACATTTGATTCATACAATATCTCTTAATAAAAGTCTCTGTTCACATCAAAATTAAATAACATTTACTTATTCGTTGCTTTTGAATCGGACTATTAATTTGAAAGCTTAGGCAATTATCTAACCGCCACTACGTTAACTCGTGTCCATTATCTTAATTAGTCGCTCCTATGCTTTCACATCTTCATCTCGTTTGCATATGCAAAATTAGTAAGAAACAATTTACAACTTGACGTGCGGGAATGTAATTAAGACGATGATCCATGCTTTTTGCTTCTTACTTTAGAACTAAGCTGACAAAAGGTACTTAAAACAAGCAACATGTTATTGCTCACAAATGTATCCCTTTACCTTAGAAAGAGAAAAATATTATACGTACATACATATATACCTTATAAAAGGCTTTAAAAACGCGACGACCTTCTTCCCAGATTTATGGTCAGCGATGGTCCATACTATTTTAGAGTGTAGTTCCTTTGAATCTTCATAATTTAGAAAGTTGATCTAAAATTTTTTTTTATGAATTCTGGAAAAAATGGTTTATTTTGTAATATTTTTCTCTTTGGTTTTAATAGATTGTAAAACTTCTTGAGGACAAAACAACGTATCAGTTAACTGCTAAAGAGGCCCTGCGAAAGGTCTATCAGGAACGCTGCGATGCTATGCAAATGCTCTCTAAGATGGAGATGGCCTACGCCACTTCTGATAACGAATGTGGCATACTTCGCGCTCAAGTTATAACACTAAAGGAAACATTGAATGACTTTAATTCCCGGTTAGAGGAACTTCAGCAGGAGTACATGGAATTCAAGAAGGAGTCAGTACGCCAAGAACAAGAGTCTATGGAACAAAAATCTCGCAGTTTGGAGTTGCTAAATATGAAGCTATCGACTCAAGAGCGCGAGCTTAAGGAGCTTCGTGTACAGGCGTCGCGAGACCATCAAGTTATATCCGAGCATGATACTGAAAAGTTTAAGGAACAAATTGACTTAAAACATCTAGATACAATAAATCTTAACGATGATCATGACCACGATCATGCTGTAGGTGAGGAGGCGCTAAATGAAAAAGATTATAATGAAAGTTCAGACGATGATATTTTGTCTGTGTCTCAAGATAAAGATGTGTTAGATATTGAACAGCAAACAGCAGATTCTGTATTGCAAGAAAAGGTAATGTTTATAGCAGTCATCATGATATTATATATTAACATATTACTATTTAATTCTAGAAGGTAAAACTATGTAATCCCGATTTACAGCAGGTCAGCTTTAAATCGAGCGTTTTAAAATTGCTAAAGAACTCAGATCTTGGTAAGGGCGAAGAAGGCTCTTCAGTTCTTAAAGCTATTTTTAATTGTGACGATGAAGGCATTGAATGTAAAGTTAAGGAGGATATGAAAAAGGCTTTAGTTGCAACAGAGTTCGTTAGCAGAAATACATCTGAAATCGTGCATCACTTTACAAATTATTCTGCAAGTCCACAACTTTTAGAAGATTCGACTGCAGAGATTTCATCAGCCCTTCATTTGGAAAGTAAGAAAGAGTTTGTAGACAATAAGGAAAATCTTGATATTCCAAATGCATTATCAACTGAACAGACTATTGATATGTTACAAGATGAATGCTATACTTACAAGAAGAAAATAGCCCATTCAACAAATGAAATACACTTCCTGCAAGCGCAGATTGAGCTATTAAAGAAGCAGCTTGAAAAAGACGTACCTCATAATTTTAAAACAAGTTTGCAGAATCTCAGTGAGGAAAGTAGTTTACCGCGTGAGACTTTAAAACTAATTGATAATCGAGATAGCCGAGAAGATGTTTGGGACCAGGATATAGAAACCATTAATAACCCCAAAGAAGAAATGGAAGAAGAATTAATTGTTTACAAGGAACTTCTTGAAAATTCGGAACTTAAAAACATGCAGCTTCGTAAAGAGATCTCGGAGCTGCACTCTAAGCAAAAACACATGCCGTTTTTTAAACAAGGGTTACTAAGCCGCTTTCTACCTCTTGGCTGTATTGCCATCGGTCTGCTCATATATTTTCTTTCCAGTCGAATTTAAGCGCCATTCTTATAGCTAATGAGGAAAACTTGCATATTAAAAGCTATTACTTTAAACAATTATTATACATTGGGACGGCAGTAGCTAATGCTTGCGTTATCGTCAAACTTAATTACATATTTATTTTCCTTTGTTTTCAAAATCACTTCAAGCTCAAAATTAAAGTAATAATATTAAAATAATAAACCAGAGACAACATTATTATCCAAAGTAATTTACTGCTTTAAGCGCTGCGTATAACGTGCCGTCTTGATTTCAACAATTATGATGCTGAAACGGTACATTAGCATAACATTTACTATTTTGTTTTTTATATATTTATGCTTGTAAACCAGTTTTCGAATTTCGGATTTGGCAACAACAACGGATATTTGCTTTTATTTGGGAAGGGAACACTCAACATCTCCCGATTCGTATTCAAACAGAGTAGCACCAATTTCATGTCGCCAAATTGGAAACGAAATCTTCAAGGATTAAGGATGTGTTTTGATCCAAAAAAAATAATATTTTCGTATGCTCACCTTAATCAAAATCATAAGACATAGAAAATGAAATTCGGTAGGTCACAAACAATGAATTGTATATTTGGGTGTACCACATAGTAGTTATACGCCATTCACTACCAAATAAAACATTATGAATCTTAGAAGTCTGGAAAAGGCTTTATCTCTGTGTAAAAGACACCATATTAGTCGGTCGGTTGTCGGAAGACATAGCCAGTGTATAGCTCTTTTTATTTATATATACATAAATACTGAATATATCCTTTGTTCTATAAATATCATTTCAATGCATCACGTAACGAGCGAAATTATATAAAAAATCGTGCAATAAGTGGTGAAATATATATAGTTTTCGGATAAGCAGTGCCGTGTGTAATCATTCTAATTGAAAACCATGGCTCGCAAATAACTCTCAATCGTCTTTCGTTTTGCGGTCTGCACTCTAACACAACCGTAAAAGACAATGCGCGTGTGCTCTCGCTCTGAACAAAACTTTTAGTTTCTCTTCGTTTTGGTTTTCGGTTAAGTGTTCACAGTTGTGTGGTTCTTGTTGTGCTCACTCAACAACAACTCAGAGAGAGCGATCCAACTGAACACTCGCCCAATGAGGGTCAGCAGAAGAGCGAAAAAACGAAAGACTCATCGTAAACGGTTTTTTTTTGTATTCAGTGCCTTTTAAACAAAGCTTAGCAACAATTTTAAAATATATATTAGATGTAAACATTAGATTTCTTACTTATTCATTAATCGAAGAGACGATTGATTCTTCACTGGTTTCATAAAAAATTGTTCTCTTGTCATATTTTGTTGAATTTTGTCGTCGTCAATCTCGAATTCATTAAATACTTCCGCATGTTTTGCAATTTAATGCTCTTTTAAATTGGTTGCGTGAGAGCCTGCTAACTTCACACCGCAAACATCGCACTTAGGCCGACGATAGTGTGCGCGCGAGAAGCTATGAGCAAAGCGAGAATATGGTAGAGAGAGAACTTTGCGAGAAACGAGCTACACTGACGAGCAAAACTGTAACACGAGTTGTATATTCTAACTTCAACGGTCAGTATCTTCTCTCCTATTTTATGTACGATAATAATCTTAGTCTTGTTTTGTTGCTACTATATTTGACCGTGCTTCACGGTTTGCTTCACGTTACTTGGTGACTGGACTGTGGGATCTCTAGTCCAATACCAAGAGCGTCCATCTGACTCGAAATTTGGTTTTTCAGGTTATATGGTCAGATGAAACCAAAATTAATCGTTTCTCAGAATCCTAGACTGTGCTCGCTGTATGATGTCGATGTTGCTTCTCGATGCATTGCCACATAGCTCGGAGCCATAGGTCCATATGGGTTTAAGAACGGAGTTATACAAAAGGACTTTGTACACAAGGCTTGGGGGAGACCGAACGTTTATAAGCCAGTGTAGATCCTTTGCTCTTAGTCTCAGGTGCGTCGTCTTGGCCTCTATGTGTTTCCGCCAGGTGAGCCGCTTGTCCAGATGAATACCTAAGTATGTTACGTCATCGGCTTGTGGGATGCGCGTGTGGTTCATAACCAAGGGCGGGCAGCTTTGTTTGTTAAGGGTAAACGTAACTTGTTTGCATTTTTGTTCGTTTACTCGTATGCGCCAATTTGCAAGCCAATTCTCTACACATGTTAAATAGCGTGCTAGTTGCATCGTAGCTTTTACTGGGCATCTGAATCGACTCAGTATTGCAGTGTCATCAGCGAATGTGGATATCGTTAGCTGGTAGTTTGTTGGGATGTCCGCCGTGTATAGGGTGTATAGTATTGGACCTAATACACTTCCTTGGGGCACTCCAGCTTCTATAGTACAATCGCTTGAAGTGCTTGAACTACATCTAACCGCGAACACTCTTTTGTATAAGTAAGACTTTAGAAGCTTATGTAAGTTTTGAGGCAGCAGTTTGGTTATATTAAACATAAGTCTATCCAACCATACTCTATCGAATGCTTGTGCAACGTCTAAGAATAAAGCTGTACAATATTCCCGATGCTCAAAAGCAGTGCGAATTTCCGTTGTGATGCGGTTAACCTGCTTCCATGTTTTGCCCGAAAACCAAATTGGTGCGATGGGAGTGTGACGTGTGTTTTAAGGTGGGGACTGATTCGTAGCAGCAGTACTTTTTCAAATAACTTCGAGAGACAAGTAAGTAGGCTTATTGGCCTGTATGATGATGGCTGTGTTTTGTCTTTCCCAGGCTTAGGGATCATAACTATAACTGATTTCTTTCACTTTTGAGGAAAGTATCCAATTTTGGTAATAGCGTTGAAGAGTAGGCAGATTTGTAGAACTGCACACATTGGAAGCTCGATGATCATTTTTGGTGTTATTAAATCGAAGCCAGGCGATTTTCCAGTCTTCAGTTGCCCTCTAATGACTTTCGTTTTGCTGCTGCAACTAGTGTTGATTCTAGGCTACCAGCAAACTGATCGATGTCTTGCTCGGTTTCCAATGAGTCGGTATTTAAGTCGGTATGTGAACAAACATATTTTTTGTACTTCTCCCAGTTGGTCCTGTTGCTTGTGAGTCTATACGGCCGCTCGATGTGTTGCAGTTGGTACAAAAGATTAAAGAGCACCGGGCAGTGATCAGATGAAAGTTCTGAAAGTGCCTCAGCTGTAATCATTGATTGGGATATCCTTTTGAGTGAGATCCCCAGTACATGTGCTTGGCATTCCAATCACCAGCTGCAACAAACCTTTCACCGAGCGAGTCGAAGAGTGTTGTGAATTTGTCCTCTGATATTGTGAAGCGGGGTGGGGAATAGACAGCAGCCAGAGTGAGAGCACCGTTATAGCATTGGAGGCTTATAGAGGTAGATTGTAGGCAGTCTTCTTGCCAATTACTAACAAAGTGGTGTTTAATTCGCGATCGTATTAGTATGCCAGTGCCTCCATGGGCCTTGCCATCCGGGTGATTCGTAAAGTAAAATTTGTATCCTGGTATTTGAAAATTGTACTTTTCAGTAAGGTGAGTCTCTGAGAGTAGCATAACATCAATGTTTCTGTCGGCTTAGAACTGAGCAAGTTCTAGCTTGTGCCGCGAAACGCCATTAGCGTTCCAGGTTGATATTATTGGGGGAGTCATTATACTGTTTTAGAAGAAACGAGCATTTGAATAAGCATGTTTTGGTACCTTATAAGCTCTTGCATAGTTGTTTGCATGAAGGCCATGAAGTCTTTCATGCGTGCTTCTGTTAAAAAAAAAAAACCAACGCCACTCCCTTAAGTGCAAAAAAAAACAAGAGAGAACGCTATAGTCGAGTTCCCCGACTATCTGATACCCGTTACTCAGCTAGTGTAAGTGCGAAGGACAGTTTTTGGCGGTTTGTGGGCGTTAGAGTGGGCGTGGCAAAAAGTTTTTTGGCGAAAAGATAGAAATTTACAAGACTAATTCAAAAATGAAAAAATATCAAACTATTTTTCAAAAGTGTGGGCGTGGCAGCTTTGGGCGGTTTGTGGGCGTAAGAGTGGGCGTGGCAAAAAGATTTTTTGCAAGTCGATAGAAATTTACCATACCAATACAAAAATGAAAAAATATCAAAACATTTTTCAAAAGTGTGGGCGTCGCAGTTTTAGGCGGTCTGTGGGCGTTAGAGTGGGCGTGGCAACATGAATCGACAAACTTGCGCTGCGTCTATGTCTCTGGAGTCTGTGTGCTTAGTCTCAACTTTCTAGCTTTTGTAGTTCCTGAGATCTCGATGTTCATACGGACAGACAGACGGACAGACGGACGGACAGACGGACATGGCCAAATCGACTCGGCTATTGATCCTGATCAAGAATATATATACTTTATATGGTCGGAAACGCTTCCTTCTGCCTGTTACATACTTTTCAACGAATCTAGTATACCCTTTTACTCTACGAGTAACGGGTATAATAAAATAGGAGAATTCCATAATTTATATAATGATTTACGAAACCACCCAGATAAGTTCTTTAACTATCGGCGGATGTCTATTTCGACTTTTGATTATATATTAAATAAAATTAGTAGTCGTTTGAAGAAGAATTCGCCAAATTTAAAAAAAAAAAAATTAAAACTAAACGGTAATTAAAGCACAGAATACACCAAAACAATCGTACGTTCTGAGCGATCTGAAGCGATAAAGCAGGTTGATTTACAAGATATACACTCATACAAATGCATAAGGCTTTTATTTTAATTGCTTGTTGCAAAACATTAAGCGAATAATCAGAGCAAAAGGGAAACTGATTGTAGTCTTAAAGGAAACTCAAATTTCTAGGCTCTGGCGTTCTTAAAGGATTAATTAATATGATGCGGTATTTGTCCGCGTTTATATCAACGGCCCGTATCATTTGTTCAAATCATCGGCATCAGCTTTATGTACTTCATTCATATAGATTCTAGACAACGCTTCTGAAAGTGATTAAGTGATCCTCTGCCGGTTTTTATATTAAAGAAGAATTCCTGTAATTTAAGACTCCATCATTCTAACCTCCCGGACCAATTATGTTGACCCAGAAGTCATGCACTAGCTCCTATATCTACAAATTCTTGGATGTCTTCGTCAACTTTAGTTTTGGCAAGAAACGGTTTTCACTTTGTTCGCGACTATTTTGTTTTCTGAATCCTCTGAGCCCTTAAAGAAATGTTTTCGGTTAATTTGAAATTCACATAATTATCATAAGTCATATTTATATTGTGATGTGTTTAGTTTACTGATCCTGAATGATTTATATAGACTATTCTTTAAGGGTTTTTGCCGAGCGCGTTGTTTATAGAAATGCTCCCATTGTTCTAAATTCTTACGCGGGAAGATTTGTTTTGGGCTTAATGGAACTTATGGTAATGGCGAGGTTCCGATCGGCCCGGTTGCCTCGGTCATGGATCTACCAAAGCGAGTTATCATATTCCAGCAACGCCAGCTCGGTCAGTAAAATCAACAACTAAGCAAGACTCACTTTGTTGTGTCACCGCCGACGTTGACAAACGGAAGCTGATGGGCAATTAAGAATCGTCCACATCAGCAATTTGTTAACTTGGTACTCGTAGTACCCAAGGACCTCAGGAATGCGGAGGATCCACATACTGTAAATGGCACAGCCGGACAAGAAGTAATGGATAACAAGAGAGAACGCTATAGTCGAGTTCCCCGACTATCTGATACCCGTTACTTAGCTAGTGAATGTGCGTAGAAGGTCTTCAACACTCACAGTTTTTGGCGGTTTGTGGGCGTTAGAGTGGGCGTGGCAAAAAGTTTTTTGGCAAATCGATAGAAATTTACAAGACTAATACAAAAATGAAAAAATATCAAAACATTTTTCAAAAGTGTGGGCGTGGCAGCTTTTTTCGGTTTGTGGGCGTTAGAGTGGGCGTGGCAAAAAGTTTTTTGGCAAATCGATAGAAATTTACAACACCAATACAAAAATTAAAAAATATTATAACGTTTTTCAAAAGTGTGGGCGTGGCAGTTTTGGGCGGTTTGTGGGCGTTAGAGTGGGCGTGACAGCATGATTCGGTAAATTTGCGCTGCGTCTATGTCCCTGGAGTCTGTATGCCTAATCTCAACTTTCTAGCTTTTGTAGTTCCTGAGATCTCGACGTTCATACGGACAGACAGACGGACGGACAGACGGACATGGCCAAATCGACTCGGCTATTGATCCTGATCAAGAATATATATACTTTATATGGTCGGAAACGCTTTTTTTTATACTCCTTACGGTAGGAAAATTAAAATCTTCTAAAGATGCCACTTACCGTCCGTAGATGATGGCATGCACGATTCATAATCCGATTCAAAAACCTTTGTGTGCTTTTTAGTCCTTTACACGCTAGCCGGAACTGACAGTCCAGTTATGAATTCGATGAGCAGGATGTAAAGCCAGATTGCAACACCATTATGCGCCCCTCCTTCCACCTAAGCCGGTTACGCTGAGGTAGTACTCTTCTCACGCCACCACACAGAACACGTGTTTTGTTTTAGCCTCCAGCTCTGTTGGCCATCTCGTCGGCTCGGACTCGTTTCATCATATTGGAGATGATTCTTTTTCCCAGCTTCCATTCATCACTGTTCGTTAATATAGCCGTGATCAAGCACATGCTCTGCTGTTTCCTCCCCATCGGCGCAGTACAGGCTGACTCTACCACGAGCTAAGGTCAGAAAAGATCCCAGTCAGCCATCCTAAGCTTTTGGCAGCAACAGACAGCTGACCAATAATGTCTCTAGAAGATCGTCTTCAGCGTTTAGGGAGATTTTTAGGCCTCGACGTTCGGAGTACATCAGCCGCAGAGCCGTAATGAGGTGATCCATTTCTAATCGGAAATCCCATGTCGCCGATCTTCAGGGGCCAGCCATCAGTTTTGCGAATAAAGCAATTTTAGCGCATTCGGTTTTTTATATCATGATCGCTAAAAGATTTTGTGAAACTGTGATATGACTCTGATCAGATCCCATTTTGTTGCGCTAAATCTTTAAAAGTTGTTTTATGCAATGCATTTTAGCTAGACGAAGAAAGTGTCCAATTTAATTATCTAACCCATAACCATTTGTTGAATTTAAAAAAGTCTACCGCGTTTAAAGAAACTGCCACAGTTTGATAAATTGATTGACCAATCCTTTCTTTGACCCGGTCGAATTTCGCATTAAAATTATTCGCTGCATTATAACATTTCTTATAACAACTTTTTGGCCAACCTTAAAAGAACGGATCCTTGCTCCGAGATTGTAAGATTGTTATTCAAATGTTTGGCAATGTTGGAGCGAATTCATTGAAATTCGTCAGTCCTCTATGAAGAATGCCATATTTCGAAAGAAAGTCCAAGAGATCACAGCTTTTAAATTGAGTTTCGTTATCACTCACAACTGTTTCGGAAATAGCATGAGAATATTTCATCCCGCAATATATTGATGATCACTTTAGTGTTGAACTTTTTCACAGCTTTTAAAAAAGTAAATTTGGAAAAGTGATCCAGATTTGGATCGTGGAAATGGGCCGATAAAATCAAGTTAATGTCTTTGGAAAGTCTGGCACTTCTCGCAATTTCCAGTGTAATCACGAACCATTTTTGGCCATTAGAAACGTCGTCTTATACGCTCTAAACATTTAGACATCCTACAATGAGCAGATGTGGGTTGATCATGAGCCGAACTTATTGCGCTTTGACGCAAAGACTTAGGTACAAGCAATTTCCAGCAATCGTCTGGTAAAATGTCAGTACAATTGTGGAATGTTGCACGATGATAAATATAATCATCAATGACTTGGAATTATCAGGAAATCAGGTAATTTAAGAGACACGAATTTATCTCTGAGAGCGGAATTCTCTTCCAATTGAATGGCACTGGAAGATAGATCAATTTCGGGACAGACTTTTTTTTTCGCGCGAGTCCCACGGCCACACCTTCCGCCCAACCGTCCGAGTGGCGCTGGCGTGTATCGTACGGCTTGAATCGCGGGAGGATAGACGTGGACATAAGAACATAATACTCTGTAGGGATCATGCAACTCATAATTAGATCTACAATGATTTAAAATTAACGGTACGTAATTTCTAGTAAATCTGCTTGGAACAGTGAATTTTAGCCGACTAACCAAGTCGGACTATCAACTTCACCACGAATAAGGATAAAAATAAAGACTGTTCCAAGCATCGTTCTACGGTTAGCTAAGGAGGGTAAGTTAATTAACCCTCAGTCTACTTGAATAAGGAGGTAATCTAAGGTTTGCATCCCAAATAAGGTGCCTTAAGGCAAAAAGTAAGAAGTTCTTTCGAACCGATTTAATTCGGTCCGAGTAAACTTCATATTGTAGACTCCAAACAGGTGATCCATACTCGAGGATCGGACGGACCACAGATGTAAATAAGGTTTTGCTCATGTAAGGATCATCAAATTCCTTTGACCACCGTTTTATAAAACCAAGTATTCTGTTCAAAGAGCACCCACTTAGAGTGCAAGTTGCGCGCATTAAGTTGGCACGACAAAAGGTCATAACTTTACACTTAGAGCCATTTAAGTTTAATACGTTATCACTGCACCAGGTTTGAAAGCTATCTAGATCGGATTGTAAGTCCAAATGGCGAGAAATGTCCTTATACTGGAGACATAATTTTACATTATCAGTGTACATAAGTACACGCGAATGCTTTATTATTAAGGAGCGGACCTAGGTGGCTCCCTTGTGGGACACCGGATGTGACTCGGAGAATACAAGAAAGAGGATTTTTAAAGAGGACCCGTTGCGTCCTGCCATTCGGATAACTTAGAATCCAATTTAGAAGATCAACAGGGAAACCTAATAAATCAAGTTTTTTTAATAAAAGTGAATGATTAACAGAGTCAAATGCTTTACTAATTTGTATACATGATATCTGTTTGAAGATTATTTTTAAAGCTCTGAACTACGAAGGAGGTTAGCTTCAGAAGGTTAGTAGTTGTTGATCTGCGTATTTGCGACATGGTGATATAATAGACCTACAAAGGTGCTGCAAATAAGAAGTGATAACGGTTTCAAAAAAATTAGCGATAGCAGACAATTTGGAGATTCGTCTGACAAAGAAGATAAGTTTAAAATTTCAGTAGAGGTTTTCACAAGGCTTCCGCACAGAATCTAAGGACACAGCCAGGAATTCCGTCGGGACCTGGCGAATAAACAGGCTTAACTTTTAGAGTGGGACAGATTAGACTTTGATACCGTGTAAGAGCAAGGCCGTTCGGAATGAGGTAACGTAGAATATGTGGTTTGAAAAAACTTGGCAAATAGATCGGCTATTGCCTGATCAGATGTTACCGTAGTATTTTTAAAAAATAGTGAGGAAGGGTAGCTGGTTGTTTTCCGCTTAGTGTTAACGAAATTTTAAAACGGTTTGGGATCCTGTGCGCACTGGAACTTACAACGGTTTAAATAATTCTTATAACACTGAGCATTAAGCACGGTAAAGTTTACTCGAGCACTTACATATTAAGAAAATATAGACTAAGAACCGGTATTTTTAAATTTTGTATAAAGGATTTAACATTTCTTAGATGTGTCAACCCTTTATTAAACCAAGGAGGTTTGTTAGAGATAGACGGATAATACATCGGAACACAAGAGTTAAAAAATGATTTAATTGCATTATAAAATATTTTTATGGCATCGGCCATTATTTTGCAAGAATAAAGATCGAACCAATTAAAGCCAGATATAAAAAGATTTAGCCTCCGAAAGTTTGCCCTACAAAAACAATGAATTCGTTTGGTTGACTTATCTGGCCTCTTTTTTATTACGGTACCTGTGTCGATTGTCACCTCGAAAGTTGGATGGTATGGATCTTCTGGTTGACTAAGAGGTGTTACTCTAGTCAGAAACACACTTTCAGGACTTGTAACAAAACATAGATCCAATAAACGACCAAGAAAATTTTGAATATAATTAACTTGCGACAACGATATGTCGAGCACGCCGTCAATAAAGTCATGATGTGCTGTAGGCAGAAGAATGTTCGACTATTCTTCTGCGGACCACTTAGTGCCTGGTATATTAAAGTCAGCTAGAAGAACTAGTTGATCCCTATCGGACAGTCTGTTTTAAACGGATTGGATAGCGGACAAATGGTTTAATTACTCAGGAAATATTCAGGCGGAATGTAAGAGCTCGTAATATAAAGATAGCTATCAGAAAATGACTAAGAATTCTAAGTTACGGAACTCGTCAAAGAGTATCTCTTCTGACGTGAGGGTAGACTTAACAGCAATTAGGAATCCACCTCATGCCTGTATACTGTGTACATACCTGGGAAAACTTCAGAGTTAAGTATATCCGGTTTTAACCGAACAAACACAATAATATGGGATGCAAAGGATCTGAATATAAATTAGTTAGCTTACTACACAAGCCTCTTACATTTTGATAACAGATAGAGAGACTAGAGTTTAGTTTTTTGAAGATAAAGAAGTAGAATTAGAGGGGGATGGCGCAGTGATTTGGTCACGTGAGGGAAGTTTTATACCCACGGGCCCTTTTTTTCTATTTTTAATCTTCGCTTCAAACTCTTTCACAACCAAAATATCCGGCCAAAAATAACCAGAATATATGGTTGAGAAAAGCTCATTAGGGACAGCTATCTTGAAAGATGAGATGTCTCTAGCGTAAGAAAAGTGAAATTTTTCCACTTTTATGTTGTGGGCTTCTGTTTTGTCTGGTATATAAGAAAATACATCAGATGATGTTTGATCAGGGGAAACCGAGAAACGAAAGATTGTTTCATTAGTGAAACTACCGAGAGGGGTTTTGGGACTGCAGGTTGTATTTCTGAAGTGCCAACTTGTGCCGGTAGTCCGGACTCAATATTCCTTTGTGGTGGTAAACTATTCGGGACGGGTGGAATCACCGGTTGAGAAACCAGTGCGGACAAAACGGAATCTGTAGCAATCCCAGGCTGGACTCCCTCCACAACGGATTGATCGGATTGCTCCGAATCTTTTTTAGCTGTCGATCTAAGCAACATTTGAGGGTTTGCTGAGATCGTCAACTGATCAGCTGTGGACTTCAAGGTCTATTGCAGCAATATCATCAATCTTCTCGAACGATCGAGACAGAGCATCCGCAACCACATTTTCGGTTCCCTTGCGATGTTCGTTTTCGAAGGAATATCCTTAAAGTTTTATAGTCCATCTTGCCAATCTACCGCTTAGATCTGATTGGTTCATTAGCCATTTAATATTGTAAGCCGAAGTAGTCAGTGGTAGCAGTTGCGATGCCCATAGTGCAAACCGCTGTTCTCGCACGCGTTTATCTGTACGGCGCTCATTCCTTGTTCTCTTTGTTATCTACCTACGTTAAGCTTGGGCGCTGCATTTCGGCTGTCTGTCCCGCCAATTGTCACTTCTTCGTTTTTCGGCAAAGACTCAACTTGTGCATTCGATATAGCTCTTTGTCGGCCCTAGCTGCCGTTAACAATTCGCAAAATAAACAGTATCGGAAAATAAACAAACTTTTTTCAATTTATTATTATTAGCAACAGCTATTGAAAAAGCTCAATAGCTAAACATTGGTGACCCCGACGTGATCGTGTTAGTTTGCATGCAATAATTAATGCACTTATCCCGTTTATAAATAAATATTAATACATTAAATCGCAATCGGTTGGACAAGTGAGTGGTGATTTCGGTGATAGTGGCTGTGTTTAAGCGAGCTAGCATTACATATATCGTTACGTGTATTGACTCCGCTTGCATTTTCCGCATTTATTTTGTGCTCATCTTCCCGCTGAACCGAATTGAAAGCGATTTGTTGCTATGCCCGCTGAAAGTGACAAAAACAGGGTGACCTTTTTAAAGCGCAAAGCCAATGCGCTGTTCAGCAGGTTGCAGAGGCTACAAAACGTCGCTGTCTAATGAGACGCTAAGCGGATACGACGAACCCACTCTTACGGTGAGGCTGGAGCAGATTGGTGAGCTGCAGAACTGGAGGAATTGGATTTCGACGAAATTGGCAGTGAAATGAGCGAGAGTTTCGATGAATTCATCGTTGAATTCAAGGCTAGTGGCGCGCGGAAATAGCCAAACGCAATGTGCATTTCGCGCCGCACTCAACGCTTGCGGAAGGTGTTGTGCCCCACCAGTGTAGTGGTCATCAAACGCAGCCGCGGCCGAGGCCGATGCCGTTGCCCCCTGTGCAGCTGCCAACGTTTGGCGGAGACTACGCAAACTGGGCGGATTTTTACTCCGTGTTCACGAGCATAATCGACAGCCATCCGGACCTCTCCAACATTGAGAAATTTCAACATCTGCGGTTATGTTTGAGGGATTCATCGCTGGAAACTATCCGATCATTGGAGATCTCAAACAGCAATTACGAAGCGGCTTTAGAGTTGCTTCAAAAAAGGTTTGATAATCGGCGTCTCGTTTTTCAGGCGCACATCACCGAGATTCTGGGTTTAAAGGTAGTACGGAATTGTTCAGTGGCATCGCTTTGGGAATTGTCGGACAATTTTAACGCTCACATTCGTGCGTTGAAGGGTTTGGGCACCACTGAGCAAATCGCTTGCTGCATCATAGTGCAAGTGCTGCTGCAAAAGCTGGATGCGGCGAGCCAAGCTAAGTGGGAGGAGCGCTTGGAGGATCCGGTCTTTGCTAACCTTATTGCGTCGTGGGAATCGATGGCTGCATTCCTGGAGCAGCGATGTAGGACTTTGGAGGCCGTGGATTGCGCCATGGCAACCTATGCGCCAGGCGTTCAGGTGGGCAGAAATCGTTCGACGCTAGTTGCTACCACCCAAAATTTTGCCATAGTGCAGAGCATGCCATATATTATTGCCCGCAATTTAGAGACTTAGCGCCAGTAGATCGTCTGCGCGAGGCAAAGAGACTAGCACTTTGCCTAAAGGCAGGACATCAGCTACGGCAATGCAGCTCGAGCCGCTGCCGCACCTGTGGAATCAGGCATCATACGCTGCTCCATCTAGATGGTCCGCCTTCCTCCTCCCACACTGAGCCTTCTGCCCTGCTTTCGACTTCTTCTACTCTAATTGCCCAGGATCTCGGTAGTGACCGTGTGCTGCTAGCCACTGCAACCGTTCTAGTGCAGAATCGATCGGGATTGTTCGTTCCCTGCAGGGCCTTGTTAGATTCTGGCTCTCAACTGCACTTGGTCACCTCTCGTTTTGCAAATCAACTGCAACTTAAGAGGTCGAGGTCGTCCGGCTCCGTCACTGGAATCGGGGATTCCAATTTCGCGACTGATGGATTCTCGGTAGGAATTGCGACCGCATCACTTCGGATTTCTCAACGAGCATAACAGCAGTTATCGCTCCCAATATCACGGATCGCCAGCCAAGTTTTAACGTGGACATTGGGGACTGGAAGATTCCAGAAAACCTGCAGCTCGCCGACCCGGAAATTCATAAAGCTCAGCGTGTTGACCTGTTTATAGGAGCTAGCTTGTTTTATGAGCTGCTGTGCGTAGGTCAGATAAAGTTGTTGCCAGGACTGCCACTGCTTCAAAAAACTCGTCTGGGCAGGGTTGTGTCTGGAGGCTGCGCGCGCCCTTGCGGTAGCGCCTTAATAGCTTCACGCGTTCCTTCTTCAGCCAGCGAGGAAAACAGCATTTGTGTTGAACTTAATTCACTTCTGCAGCGCTTTTGGGAGGTAGAAAATTGTCCCGGCCCAATAGTTCAAGCCACTAAGAAGGAGCTAGATTGCGAGGCCCACTTTGTTAAAAATTACACCCGACTGCCAGCTGGCGATTACTCGGTACAGTTGCCGCTAAAACTTCATTTGGACTCTTTAGGAGATTCCTATCCTCAGGCTTTGCGGAGACTCTTGTCGCTGGAAAGGAAGCTTACAAAGAAACCCGGCTTGAGGGTTGAATATGCGGCGTTCATGAAGGAATATCGTGATCTGGGACATATGTCGCCTGTGCCTGCCTCCGAGGTCAGCTCGTGCCGATATTTTTTACCACATCACTGCGCTTCGCGTTGTCTTTGACGGATCAGCCACTTCCACTGGTTACTTGCTTAACGATGTGTTAATGGCCGGCCCGGTCATCCAGCCCAAGCTATTTCACATCCTAATTCGATTTCGCTCACACCCAGTTGCTGTTACAGGAGACATATGTAAAATGTACCGATGTGTAAGGGTCTCGCAAGAAGATAGCTATTTGCAGTGCATTGTATGGAGGGACTACCCGATCGATGACCTTCAAGTATACAAACTCGACACAGTTACCTACGGCACCAAACCAGCCTCCTTCTTGTCCGTAAGGGCTATGCAGCAGTTGTCAATCGATGAGCAGGCACCGTTTCCCATTGGATCAGAAATCCTTCGGCGCGATTTTTACGTGGATGATCTTATCTCCGGCTCAGGCACGGTAAAGGATGCTATCAGCATAATGCAGCAGACGGCTGGCATTCTTGCGAAGGGCAAGCTCAAGCTAAGGAAATGGTGCTCTAACATTCCGCTTGTGCTGGAGGGTGTGCCCGCCGAGGACAAGGACTCATTCATGAAGTTGGTAGCAATTTCATCAAATCTTTAGGTCTCGCTTGGGATCCCGCCTCCGACCAGCTTTTGTTTTCGTTCTCTGCCTTTCAGTCGCCATTGAGACCCTGCAGGCAGTTCTTATTTCCGTTGTAATACGATTCACCTGTTCAATGGTCCCGTGGCTTTTGCGGAATCCAAATTGATGGGCTGGGATTATGTTGTGGTATCTCAGATGTAGATAAAGTCGGATCAGCAGGCATTTTTCGAATAGTTTCGAAATGCATGAGAGTAGACTTATTGGTCTGTAAGATGAAGGGACTGTGTGGTTCTTACCAGGCTTTGGAATCATTATGATAATCGACCTCTTCCATCGTTGTGGAACGTAACCAAATTTGGTGATGGCATTAAAGAGCTTGGTTATGTAGCGAACCGCAGAGTATGGCAGCTGGATGATCATTTTCGGTGTTATAAGGTCGCAGCCGGCGGATTTTTTCGGGCTGAGATTGTCTTTGATAATTTTAGTTACTTCTTTAGGACGAAACACAATTGGGGTGTGTTGCTGGTGGCAGTTTACGGGTGAGGACGTTAGAGCGAATGTGCTAGTAGCCTGGTTTGGCGTGAACACATTTTGTAGGTGAGCGGCAAATGTGGTGGCTCTGTCTGCATCACTACGGTCCCAGCCGCCTGCGGAATTCCTTATCGGCAAAACGGTTTCAGTCGGTGGGAGAAGAGTTGAGTGGGCTCGCCACAGTGACTTTTGTTTTGTGCCTGTTGGGGTGAGTTGCTCTATGTATCGGCGCTGATCGTCTTCCTCCTCTTGTTCCAGAGCGTTGGCCAGTTTCCGTGTGGCTACTTTTAGCTTTTGTTTTGCTGTTGGGGATCTGGAAGATTGCCATTCTCTGCGTAAGCGTCGTTTTATGTGGACGAGTTGCTCGATATGTACGTTGGTCTTTTTTGAATTAATTATAGTATTTGTTATTTTGAGTGTTGCAGTAAGAGCTGCTGCAGTAAGGATGGATTGCAATGCACATGTGCAGCTCTCTATATCAGATTGTATCAGTTTTGGGCTTGGCTCAATGTGTGAACTTATATATTTTTTATACCTGAGCCAGTTTGTTTTGTGAGAAGTCAATCTGTATGGTGGCTTCACGTTTTCTGCGTACCGGCGGAGGTGAATTAGTACAGGCGAGTGATCAGATGACAGATCCGGCAGACATTCATCTTTAACCAAACTGCGGGAAATAACTGCGAAGTCGATTTGGTCAGGCAGCTTATTGAGGTCTGATGGACAGTATGTAGGACTCCCGGGGGAAACATGGTCAAGTTTATTAGTGGCTTTTATAATGGTCTTATAAAGCTGTTTTCTTTTTGGGTTCACATGTCGCGATCCCCAGTGTTAGGGGGTTAGTATACGGCCGCTAGAGTGAGGAGAGTGTTGTCCTCCAGCTGAATTTTGCTAGATGTGGCCTGAAGATGATTTTTTACAAATTCTTTGTAAAAGTGGTGCTTCATACGGTTCCTTATGAGTATGGCGGTGCCACCGTGTGCTTTTCCGTCGGGATGATTTGTACCATAGAAATGGTAGTCTCTTATTTGAAAATTGTATTTGCTTGTGAGATGAGTTTCCGAAAGAAGCATTACGTCGATGTGCTTCTAATGTAGGAAGCACATCCATTGGCGTTCCACGTAGCTATGCGTAAGGTAGCCATTATTTATTTGATTGTTGGGCTACAAGCATTTGTATCAAAAGGTTTTGATTACGCATCATGTCTTAAATGGTGGCCTTCATAAATGTTATAAATTCCATCATGCTCTCTTGTAGGGCTTGCATCGTAGCTTCAGTTTTTGTTTCCTGCTGCGCAGCTTGGTTATGGTTTTGCTGCGTGTCTAATTTTGGGTGCACTTTATGTGGGGTTCGAGAATTTTGGGTTGGAAGCGTCATACCGGATTTTAAAACGTTTGCAAATGTTATCTTGTTAGTGTTGGATGTAGGCCAGGGAGCGAAACTTGCTGCTTTCGAGAAAAGTACTTCAGGATTTGTTTCTGATGGTGTCAGCTTAGCTGTTCCTTGGTGTGTCCGCGCGGTGTTCATTCTTTTGTGATGACGGATTTTCATCTCTTTGTAGATTGGACAGCCTCTGTAGTTTGCTGTGTGATTGCCCCCACAGTTATTGCATTTTTTCTCGCATCCATTTTGTTTGGTAGTTTGACAGTGTTTGGAGTCGTGGAGATCTCCACAGACTACGCACACCGGGCGAAGTGTACACTCGTGTGGCCATACTCTTGGCAGTTTGTACATTGTACAGGAGCGTTACGTTTGTGCGGCTCTTCTACTGTGATCCTACGGTGCAGAAGGAGCTGGAGTTTGTAAATTGGGTGAACCTCGCTTTTTCTAGGAGGCTTGTTTTCTGGTTCAAGCTCAATCTTAAAGAGTGGTTGGGGCTGCCTGTTTCTGTTTTAGATATTGAACACCCTTTTGGCGTAAAATCCCTTTTCCTTTAGCGCCTCAGTTATCTCTTCGGGCGTAACATCAGACTCAATGCCCTTCAGTACTACTTGCAGGCCCTTGCTGCTTTTAAGCTGGTAGGTGTAGAAGCCTATTTTTTGTTCGGTAAGATAGTTTGTGACTTTTCTGTAGTTGTCCTCCGTTTTCGTTTGAAGTTTGATTTCATTGATAGTACCTCTTACGAAGGGAATTATATGAAAGCTTTCTTTTCCAATCATGCCAATCAAAGCATTTACAAAACCGCTTGTGCTCTTCTCGCGGATGTATATTGGTGGAGGCTTTGTTTTCTTCGGTTCGATATCAACGGATCCCAGCGGCACGTCCTCAGCGGTATCTGCCAGCAAGGCAAATCTGTTGGTATTTCCGGGGGCTACATTGTTGATCAAGGTAGAATTGTCGCGTGTATTTTTCGGCTTGTTTTCCAAATCTGAATTTTCCGGGCTGAGCTTTCGCTTTATTGTAATGTAGCGGTCCATTCCAGTCTGCCAGGTCGACCCAGCTTTTTTGTTTACGTTTTCTTTTTGTTTTGCTGGTAGTGCAGCAGAACCGTTTATTACTTGCGGTTTTGCTTTCGCTGACTCAGTCAGAGCGTGAGCGGGTGCAGCCGATGACGAGATAGAGCGGGCTGTCGGTATATCTCCAGCTGTTGTTGTTGGAGGTAGCGAGGCTTCTGTCGGAGCTAAGAGAGCGGGAGAGCAAGAGCGCGCTCTTTCTTGATTTGTTGGTAGAAGATTTGATTTGTTGGTTGTCGGTGAGACGTAGGAGAAATACGCGTTGTTGCGTTGAACTGAGAGCCGGCGTTCGTCTTGCTCACGCTGACGCTGAGAGCGAGTGTCGTTCTGACTCATAGTTTTATTATTTACGATAACAAATCACTATATATATTTAAGCGATCTTGCATCGCATAGAGCGTCTCTTTCGCTTTCGGATTATTTATTTAGTTTATTTTATTAGGCGTTCACTTCACTCAAAACAACTGATTTTGTGCGGAGCTCGATAATTACACGTCTTCACGCGTCGCCGATCGAACTGTAACTGGCTGCATACTCGAAGAAGTTTTCTTGCAAGGGGATTTGGATGTGAGTCTAGTTTTTCCTTGTATTTTACTTTTTTCTCTGTTATTGTCTCAATGACAAGTTTTATTTCTAGGTCTTTGTGTATATTCTCGTTCCGAAGATACCATGGAGCTCCAGTAATGATTCTCAGAATCCTAGACTGTGCTCGCTGTATGATGTCGATGTTGCTTCTCGATGCATTGCCACATAGCTCGGAGCCATAGGTCCATATGGGTTTAAGAACGGAGTTATACAAAAGGACTTTGTACACAAGGCTTGGGGGAGACCGAACGTTTATAAGCCAGTGTAGATCCTTTGCTCTTAGTCTCAGGTGCGTCGTCTTGGCCTCTATGTGTTTCCGCCAGGTGAGCCGCTTGTCCAGATGAATACCTAAGTATGTTACGTCATCGGCTTGTGGGATGCGCGTGTGGTTCATAACCAAGGGCGGGCAGCTTTGTTTGTTAAGGGTAAACGTAACTTGTTTGCATTTTTGTTCGTTTACTCGTATGCGCCAATTTGCAAGCCAATTCTCTACACATGTTAAATAGCGTGCTAGTTGCATCGTAGCTTTTACTGGGCATCTGAATCGACTCAGTATTGCAGTGTCATCAGCGAATGTGGATATCGTTAGCTGGTAGTTTGTTGGGATGTCCGCCGTGTATAGGGTGTATAGTATTGGACCTAATACACTTCCTTGGGGCACTCCAGCTTCTATAGTACAATCGCTTGAAGTGCTTGAACTACATCTAACCGCGAACACTCTTTTGTATAAGTAAGACTTTAGAAGCTTATGTAAGTTTTGAGGCAGCAGTTTGGTTATTTTAAACATAAGTCTATCCAACCATACTCTATCGAATGCTTGTGCAACGTCTAAGAATAATGCTGTACAATATTCCCGATGCTCAAAAGCAGTGCGAATTTCCGTTGTGATGCGGTTAACCTGCTTCCATGTTTTGCCCGAAAACCAAATTGGTGCGATGGGAGTGTGACGTGTGTTTTAAGGTGGGGACTGATTCGTAGCAGCAGTACTTTTTCAAATAACTTCGAGAGACAAGTAAGTAGGCTTATTGGCCTGTATGATGATGGCTGTGTTTTGTCTTTCCCAGGCTTAGGGATCATAACTATATCTGATTTCTTCCACTTTTGAGAAAAGTATCCAATTTTGGTAATAGCTTTGAAGAGTAGGCAGATTTGTAGAACTGCACACATTGGAAGCTCGATGATCATTTTCGGTGTTATTAAATCGAAGCCAGGCGATTTTCCAGTCTTCAGTTGCTCTCTAATGACTTTCGTTATTTCGCTTGGCCGGAATTCTATGGAATCTTGTGGTGCTAAGTCAGATGCAGTTAAGGGTGGGAGAGTAAATGAGTTAGTGGCTGGATTTGGTTGGAATACTGCAGCATATCACTGTTATTATTATTCGGACCAGCTGATGGACATACGAGGTAATACCGCACGCGTTGCTTCCGGCCTTGCTCAGATTCGGGACGATGGGTGGGTTTTTCTAAGTGTATTACTCGCAGTGCTGGCGTCGTATGGAAAAAGAATTATTAAATTTCGCGTGCTTCGGGAATTATAGGAAAAGGGCACTCAGATCCGAAAAGAACCAAAAAAAAACAAAAGGAAACATTGGGGGGGGGGGGGGGGGGGGGGGTTAGTATACGGCCGCTAGAGTGAGGAGAGTGTTGTCCTCCAGCTGAATTTTGCTAGATGTGGCCTGAAGATGATTTTTTACAAATTCTTTGTAAAAGTGGTGCTTCATACGGTTCCTTATGAGTATGGCGGTGCCACCGTGTGCTTTTCCGTCGGGATGATTTGTACCATAGAAATGGTAGTCTCTTATTTGAAAATTGTATTTGCTTGTGAGATGAGTTTCCGAAAGAAGCATTACGTCGATGTGCTTCTAATGTAGGAAGCACATCCATTGGCGTTCCACGTAGCTATGCGTAAGGTAGCCATTATTTATTTGATTGTTGGGCTACAAGCATTTGTATCAAAAGGTTTTGATTACGCATCATGTCTTAAATGGTGGCCTTCATAAATGTTATAAATTCCATCATGCTCTCTTGTAGGGCTTGCATCGTAGCTTCAGTTTTTGTTTCCTGCTGCGCAGCTTGGTTATGGTTTTGCTGCGTGTCTAATTTTGGGTGCACTTTATGTGGGGTTCGAGAATTTTGGGTTGGAAGCGTCATACCGGATTTTAAAACGTTTGCAAATGTTATCTTGTTAGTGTTGGATGTAGGCCAGGGAGCGAAACTTGCTGCTTTCGAGAAAAGTACTTCAGGATTTGTTTCTGATGGTGTCAGCTTAGCTGTTCCTTGGTGTGTCCGCGCGGTG
This sequence comes from Drosophila yakuba, assembly GCF_016746365.2. Classification (NCBI taxonomy): domain Eukaryota; kingdom Metazoa; phylum Arthropoda; class Insecta; order Diptera; family Drosophilidae; genus Drosophila; species Drosophila yakuba. The sequence goes on along the minus strand of NW_025048801.1, from coordinate 1,787,743 downwards.
TTCATTCTTTTGTGATGACGGATTTTCATCTCTTTGTAGATTGGACAGCCTCTGTAGTTTGCTGTGTGATTGCCCCCACAGTTATTGCATTTTTTCTCGCATCCATTTTGTTTGGTAGTTTGACAGTGTTTGGAGTCGTGGAGATCTCCACAGACTACGCACACCGGGCGAAGTGTACACTCGTGTGGCCATACTCTTGGCAGTTTGTACATTGTACAGGAGCGTTACGTTTGTGCGGCTCTTCTACTGTGATCCTACGGTGCAGAAGGAGCTGGAGTTTGTAAATTGGGTGAACCTCGCTTTTTCTAGGAGGCTTGTTTTCTGGTTCAAGCTCAATCTTAAAGAGTGGTTGGGGCTGCCTGTTTCTGTTTTAGATATTGAACACCCTTTTGGCGTAAAATCCCTTTTCCTTTAGCGCCTCAGTTATCTCTTCGGGCGTAACATCAGACTCAATGCCCTTCAGTACTACTTGCAGGCCCTTGCTGCTTTTAAGCTGGTAGGTGTAGAAGCCTATTTTTTGTTCGGTAAGATAGTTTGTGACTTTTCTGTAGTTGTCCTCCGTTTTCGTTTGAAGTTTGATTTCATTGATAGTACCTCTTACGAAGGGAATTATATGAAAGCTTTCTTTTCCAATCATGCCAATCAAAGCATTTACAAAACCGCTTGTGCTCTTCTCGCGGATGTATATTGGTGGAGGCTTTGTTTTCTTCGGTTCGATATCAACGGATCCCAGCGGCACGTCCTCAGCGGTATCTGCCAGCAAGGCAAATCTGTTGGTATTTCCGGGGGCTACATTGTTGATCAAGGTAGAATTGTCGCGTGTATTTTTCGGCTTGTTTTCCAAATCTGAATTTTCCGGGCTGAGCTTTCGCTTTATTGTAATGTAGCGGTCCATTCCAGTCTGCCAGGTCGACCCAGCTTTTTTGTTTACGTTTTCTTTTTGTTTTGCTGGTAGTGCAGCAGAACCGTTTATTACTTGCGGTTTTGCTTTCGCTGACTCAGTCAGAGCGTGAGCGGGTGCAGCCGATGACGAGATAGAGCGGGCTGTCGGTATATCTCCAGCTGTTGTTGTTGGAGGTAGCGAGGCTTCTGTCGGAGCTAAGAGAGCGGGAGAGCAAGAGCGCGCTCTTTCTTGATTTGTTGGTAGAAGATTTGATTTGTTGGTTGTCGGTGAGACGTAGGAGAAATACGCGTTGTTGCGTTGAACTGAGAGCCGGCGTTCGTCTTGCTCACGCTGACGCTGAGAGCGAGTGTCGTTCTGACTCATAGTTTTATTATTTACGATAACAAATCACTATATATATTTAAGCGATCTTGCATCGCATAGAGCGTCTCTTTCGCTTTCGGATTATTTATTTAGTTTATTTTATTAGGCGTTCACTTCACTCAAAACAACTGATTTTGTGCGGAGCTCGATAATTACACGTCTTCACGCGTCGCCGATCGAACTGTAACTGGCTGCATACTCGAAGAAGTTTTCTTGCAAGGGGATTTGGATGTGAGTCTAGTTTTTCCTTGTATTTTACTTTTCTCTCTGTTATTGTCTCAATGACAAGTTTTATTTCTAGGTCTTTGTGTATATTCTCGTTCCGAAGATACCATGGAGCTCCAGTAATGATTCTCAGAATCCTAGACTGTGCTCGCTGTATGATGTCGATGTTGCTTCTCGATGCATTGCCACATAGCTCGGAGCCATAGGTCCATATGGGTTTAAGAACGGAGTTATACAAAAGGACTTTGTACACAAGGCTTGGGGGAGACCGAACGTTTATAAGCCAGTGTAGATCCTTTGCTCTTAGTCTCAGGTGCGTCGTCTTGGCCTCTATGTGTTTCCGCCAGGTGAGCCGCTTGTCCAGATGAATACCTAAGTATGTTACGTCATCGGCTTGTGGGATGCGCGTGTGGTTCATAACCAAGGGCGGGCAGCTTTGTTTGTTAAGGGTAAACGTAACTTGTTTGCATTTTTGTTCGTTTACTCGTATGCGCCAATTTGCAAGCCAATTCTCTACACATGTTAAATAGCGTGCTAGTTGCATCGTAGCTTTTACTGGGCATCTGAATCGACTCAGTATTGCAGTGTCATCAGCGAATGTGGATATCGTTAGCTGGTAGTTTGTTGGGATGTCCGCCGTGTATAGGGTGTATAGTATTGGACCTAATACACTTCCTTGGGGCACTCCAGCTTCTATAGTACAATCGCTTGAAGTGCTTGAACTACATCTAACCGCGAACACTCTTTTGTATAAGTAAGACTTTAGAAGCTTATGTAAGTTTTGAGGCAGCAGTTTGGTTATTTTAAACATAAGTCTATCCAACCATACTCTATCGAATGCTTGTGCAACGTCTAAGAATAATGCTGTACAATATTCCCGATGCTCAAAAGCAGTGCGAATTTCCGTTGTGATGCGGTTAACCTGCTTCCATGTTTTGCCCGAAAACCAAATTGGTGCGATGGGAGTGTGACGTGTGTTTTAAGGTGGGGACTGATTCGTAGCAGCAGTACTTTTTCAAATAACTTCGAGAGACAAGTAAGTAGGCTTATTGGCCTGTATGATGATGGCTGTGTTTTGTCTTTCCCAGGCTTAGGGATCATAACTATATCTGATTTCTTCCACTTTTGAGAAAAGTATCCAATTTTGGTAATAGCTTTGAAGAGTAGGCAGATTTGTAGAACTGCACACATTGGAAGCTCGATGATCATTTTCGGTGTTATTAAATCGAAGCCAGGCGATTTTCCAGTCTTCAGTTGCTCTCTAATGACTTTCGTTATTTCGCTTGGCCGGAATTCTATGGAATCTTGTGGTGCTAAGTCAGATGCAGTTAAGGGTGGGAGAGTAAATGAGTTAGTGGCTGGATTTGGTTGGAATACTGCAGCATATCACTGTTATTATTATTCGGACCAGCTGATGGACATACGAGGTAATACCGCACGCGTTGCTTCCGGCCTTGCTCAGATTCGGGACGATGGGTGGGTTTTTCTAAGTGTATTACTCGCAGTGCTGGCGTCGTATGGAAAAAGAATTATTAAATTTCGCGTGCTTCGGGAATTATAGGAAAAGGGCACTCAGATCCGAAAAGAACCAAAAAAAAACAAAAGGAAACATTGGGGCGATAGACAGAAAAGAATTTATGAAACAAGGCGACTTGAAAAGTTGTTGCTATGGCTGATTTTATTGCAACTGGTATTAGCCCACCCAACCTTGACCATTTTAGTCCGTACAAGAAAAAATAAATAATTTTAAATGGTCCCTATTTTCAAGTTCACGTTTTAACACCCTATCATTTGTAGGTTCAGCATGACCCCCACGGCAGAAAATTTAGCAAATCATTTCAACTTCAAAACATTTTATTCATAAGACTAATTTTTTAATTTAATTTTTCCATTTAACATTGGCCTAAATCATAACTTCTAACATGAGCTTATTTATTATTTTTTTTTCCTTTATGTGAGAGATATGAGAATGGTGCTGTGGGTAGATAATATGTATATGTATGTAAAGTAGAGTTGGCTATCGATAGCTATCAACGTGCCCACTAAGGGATAGCATTACGATAGTTTTTAAGGAAGTAACATCACTAGCGTCGAGAAAATATAGCGAGTGCAAGGCATACGAAGAGCAGAAAATTACCATAAGATCGTAAAAAGTTAGAGTCCAGTTGTCAAGTTGAAAGTAGTCGTCGAGGGATCAAGTCCGAGCATATAAGTTGGTGTGTCGGAGGGTCAAGTCGTCGAGTCGTTGAGTCTTCAAGTTGCAGCCATCGCCAGCAGAGCCGAGGAGGCGCCATCTCAGTTAATTGTCATCCCGCAAGCTTTTGTTACACATCCAGCATAATTCTATTAATAAACTGGCTTTAATGCCTTACATTTGGGGGCTCGTCCCGGTCTAAAGCCTTACATTTGAGGCCCGATCCGGTCAAATCAGTTGGATACATAAGCTATTTGCAATCCGTGGTGAAATTCAAAGCGTCAGTACGTCATCAGAAGAGAGCGTGTACTTAAGCATGAGCGACGACGAGCGAGAGCAAGAGAGAACGCATGCTTTAACACGATCGCAAACGCGCAACGGAAGGTAAGTTGGAAAAGGAGAAAATCAAAAGAAAAACAGAAGTGAACTGGAAATACAAACTCAGGAAGAGATGAATAACGAGAGTCTTCAACAAATAATTCAGCTTCTAACGCTGAAAATTCAAGCAGACGAAGCCACTGACAGGGAGCGGAATAGAACCACAATTTCAGCTGAAAATTTTGCGAATGTGGTTCCGGACTATGACGGAGAGACTATTCCTGTGGAGAAGTGGTTCAATAACTTTGAGCAAAATGCCGAGGCATATGGCCTGAGCGAACAACAGAAATACGTACAAGCACGTGGAAAGATTTCAAAGTTGGCAAAACTGTTCTTGGATTCGGAAGTTGTTAATACGTTTGAGCAGCTGAAAAACGTATTAATAGGAGAGTTTAGGCGTACAATGAGAAGTGCCGATTTACATGCCCAACTGGGAGATCGAAAGAAAAAGAAAGATGAGAGCTTCCAAGAGTATATTTTGATAATGAAAAATATAGCAGCACAAGGAACGATTGATGAAGAGTCTCTTATTGGATACATTGTGGACGGGTTAGATATACCAAGTGAATTCAAATTTAACCTGTACAGCTGTAAAGAATTTCACGAACTGAAAGAGAAATTCGAGATATATCAACGCAAGTGCATGTCCAATCAAGCCAAGTCGTACAGTGGTGGCAAGAAAAACATATCCAGTGCCAGTCACCGAAATACTCGTTGCTTTAATTGCGGGTCAGCGGAGCACCTAAGGAAGGATTGCAAGATGGATACCAAGTGCTTTAAATGTGAAGGCGTAGGACATATTGCAAGAGAATGTCCACAAATATCCAGATCTGTGCAGGTGGTTCAGTCTTCAAAACGACATAAGGCGATTAACGTGAACGGAATTGAAATAAATTGTCTGGTGGACACTGGAGCGGATGTGTCAATCGTTTGCAACTCAGTTTATAGGAAACTGACCGACGTGAAATTGGAAAAATGTTTCACTGTACTGCGAGGCCTAGGAAATGTTAAAACCATGCCGCTGGGTACATTTACGGGAGCTGTGAGCGTCGATGGAGCTGAGGTGGAACAAAAATTTTTTGTGGTTCCGGATAAAAATATTGAAGATGACGCACTGCTTGGTTTTGACTTCGCTTCTAAGTTCCGGGTCACGTTGGACGAAGAGGGATTCACTTTCACCAAGGTGTCAGAGCTAAGTATTTACAATATTGTCGAGACCGAGAATAACATATGCGTTTCCGAACAGTTCAAGCCGATAATTCAGCCGTTGGTCGACAGTTACAAGCCAGCTGAATCTCCTATCGAGTGCCCTGTTCAGATGAAGATCGTACCGGACGAACAAATAAAACCATTTCGTCACCAACCAAGCCGATATTCAGCTGTGGAAGCGACCGCCGTTAGAGATCAAGTGGACGATTGGCTTAAGAATGAAGTAGTACGGAAGTCATCGTCAAATTTCGCAAGTCGAGTTGTCATTGTGAAGAAGAAGGACGGAACAAACCGAATTTGTATTGATTTTCGTCAGCTGAACCGGATGGTACTCAGAGACAGTTTCCCTGTACCCTTAATTGATGAAGTGCTAGAAAAGCTGCAATCTGCGAAAGTATTCACTGTCATGGATCTCGAGAACAGCTTCTTACATGTACCGATCGAGGAGTCTAGTCGTCGCTACACTGCGTTTATCACCAAAGACGGTTTATTTGAGTTCTGTAAAGCACCGTTTGGATTTTGCAACTCACCTGCCGTGTTTAACCGTTTTGTCAATGCCATTTTTCAAAACCTGATACAAGAAGATGTCATGCAGATCTACGTCGACGATATAATCATATTCGCTCAAACAAATGAGGAGTGCATAGTCAAGCTAAAGAAAGTCCTGGAGGAGGCAGCTAAATATGGATTGCGCATTAAGTGGAAAAAGTGTTCCTTCTTGGAAAAGAGGATCAGCTTTTTGGGTCACACAGTGGAGGACGGCAAAATCTGGCCAGGAAAGGAAAAAACACAGGCTGTTCAGAAGTTTGCTCGACCCAAAAACATTAAAGATGTCCAATCGTTCTTAGGATTGACAGGATTCTTCCGGAAATTTGTACGAGGGTATGCAGTAATAGCCCGACCGCTAACAAATTTGTTAAAGAAGGACACCGAGTTTATATTCGAAGCCGAGCAAATGAGCGCAATGAACCAGCTGAAGGATATACTGTCGAATGAACCTGTCCTGCAGTTGTATAACAGAGAAGCACCAACCGAACTACATACTGATGCTTCTATGAATGGATTTGGTGGCATATTAATGCAGAGATTCGGAGGCGAACTTCATCCAGTTGCATATTGGAGCAAGAAAACTTCAGCAGCAGATTCAAAGCGCCACAGTTATATTTTAGAAGTTAAAGCTGCGTATCTGTCGGTCAAGAAGTTTCGCCATTACTTACTGGGAGTCGAGTTCAAGTTGCTCACCGATTGCTCAGCGTTTTCTCAGACGGTGAAGAAGAAGGATGTACCCAGGGAAGTAGCTGAATGGATTCTGTATCTTGAAGATTTCACATTCCAAGTTGAGCATCGTGCTGGAGATAAAATGAAACACGTCGACAGTCTGAGTCGCTTTCCGATGGATGTTTTTGTAGTAGCGTCGGGGATCTCAGTTCAAATAAAGGCAGCTCAGCAGAAAGATAACTATATCTCAGCAGTTCTCGAAGTTATCAAGTCGCAGCCCTACAAGGACTTCCAATTAAAGGGAGGATTACTTTTCAAAGTAGTGGATGGTAATGAGGTCATAGTCGTCCCTAAATCAATGGAGAACGAAATAATAAAGGAAGCACATGATATTGGGCATTTTGCCCTGCAGAAAACTATGCATTCCTTGCAGCAACATTTTTGGATCCCGCATATGGAGAAAAAAGTAGGCCAAATCATCAACAACTGCGTGAAATGTATTCTGATAAACAAGAAGGTTGGAAAGAAAGAAGGTCAGCTGTTCTGTATTGACAAGGGAGATAAGCCACTACATACTCTTCATGTTGATCATCTCGGACCGATGGATGCGACTTCTAAGCAGTATAGGTTTATCTTTGCAGCCGTGGATGCATTCACCAAGTTTGTGTGGTTATTCCCAACCAAAAGCACTGGAAGCGACGAGGTCGTGAAGAAGTTGCAGGAATGGTCAGCTGTCTTTGGCCACCCACTTCGTCTCATAAGCGATAGAGGAGTCGCGTTTACGTCAAATCAATTCCAAGAGCATATGACCACAAATGGAATTGAGCATGTGTGGACTACAACAGGAGTTGCCAGAGGAAACGGACAAATTGAACGTGTAAACAGATGCATTATCTCAATGATAGCTAAATTGTCTGCTGAAGATCCATCCAAGTGGTATAAGTTTGTAGCGCAAGTTCAAGGAGCTATAAATTCGCATGTCCACTGCTCCACAAAGAAGACCCCGTTCCAGTTACTATTTGGGGTACAAATGCACAACAAAGTGAGCGATAATGTGTTGTCGTTGCTGGAGGAAGAAATAGCCAATGGTTTCGATCAAGAAAGAAACCAGATGAGAATGGAGGCCCGAAGACAAATTCAAGAAGCCCAAAAAACGTACAAGAGGAACTACGACAAGAACCGAGTCATGGAAAGGCTCTACAAAGAAGGTGACCTGGTTGCTATTAAGCGAACTCAATTTGTGGCTGGTAAAAAATTGGCCAGTTCGTTCATCGGTCCATACACAGTAACCAAGGTGAAGCGAAATGGGCGTTACGATGTTAAGAAGGCAGCATTCGGTGAAGGACCAGCTCTTACTTCTACCAGTGTTGATAACATGAAGCTTTGGAAATATGTAGCGGATAACGAAGATGCTGCGTCGTCTGGGTCAGACTCAGATTATCAGGATGGCCGAATGTAAAGTAGAGTTGGCTATCGATAGCTATCAACGTGCCCACTAAGGGATAGCATTACGATAGTTTTTAAGGAAGTAACATCACTAGCGTCGAGAAAATATAGCGAGTGCAAGGCATACGAAGAGCAGAAAATTACCATAAGATCGTAAAAAGTTAGAGTCCAGTTGTCAAGTTGAAAGTAGTCGTCGAGGGATCAAGTCCGAGCATATAAGTTGGTGTGTCGGAGGGTCAAGTCGTCGAGTCGTTGAGTCTTCAAGTTGCAGCCATCGCCAGCAGAGCCGAGGAGGCGCCATCTCAGTTAATTGTCATCCCGCAAGCTTTTGTTACACATCCAGCATAATTCTATTAATAAACTGGCTTTAATGCCTTACATGTATGTATAGGTATAGATATGTATACATTTAGAATAGGTATAATAAAAAAATATAAAATAGTATATAATAAGTATTAAAAAAAAAATAAATGCGTATAATAAAGATGGGGAAGGCAAAAGTAAGGTTTTACTTGCATGTTTTAATAAAAAAAAAGAATTCGATGGTGACTATATGGCAGCTCAGACGGTGTTAAATTACAAGCATTGAAAAATAATTAGTTGATTGAGAATCGACATGATATTTACTTTACTGAGAGACATCGAGTTGACTTTGCGTCGATTTATACATGCTTTTACAATTTCTTTGTTTTGCTTTTGATTTTAGAACAATTGTTGTGCAGACTTACCTCTCCATATCCAGACGGCGAAAGCGCTTTCGGCGAATCTATAGGGAGGAGTAAAGGGGCTTTTAGATCACTTTTTGTTTTTTTCTTTTTATTATTGATCACTTGATTTCACCTGGGAACGACATAATTTTCCCCTCATTTTTCTCGAAATTTTATTTTAATTATTTTTCATTTTCTTTTGTTACCACGCAATCATCATCGCTTTTATATATGTTTCACTGGACCGATTCGCTTCATTACTTTACTTATATTTTACTTATATTTCAACTATTTTATTATTAACGCACAATTTATATTTTATTCTATGTTATTTTCATATCATATTTATACCCGTTACTCGTAGAGTAAAAGGGTATACTAGATTCGTTGAAAAGTATGTTACAGGCAGAAGGAAGCGTTTCCGACCATATAAAGTATATATATTCTTGATCAGGATCAATAGCCGAGTCGATCTGGCCATGTCCGTCTGTCCGTCCGTCTGTCTGTCCGTCTGTCCGTCTGTCCGTATGAACGTCGAGATCTCAGGAACTACAAAAGCTAGAAAGTTGAGATTAAGTATACAGACTCCAGGGACATAGACGCAGCGCAAGTTTGTCGATTCAGGTTGCCACGCCCACTCTAACGCCCACAAACCGCCCAAAACTGCCACGCCCACATTTTTGAAAAATGTTTTAATATTTTTTCATTTTTGTATTGGTCTTGTAAATTTCTATCGATTTGCTAAAAAACTTTTGGCCACGCCCACTCTAACGCCCACAAACCGCCCAAAGCTGCCACGCCCACACTTTTGAAAAATGTTTTGATATTTTTTCATTTTTGTATTAGTCTTGTAAATTTCTATCTATTTGCCAAAAAACTTTTGGCCACGCCCACTCTAACGCCCACAAACCGCCAAAAACTGTCCTTCGCACTTACACTAGCTGAGTAACGGGTATCAGATAGTCGGGGAACTCGACTATAGCGTTCTCTCTTGTTTTTTTCTGTTTTTTTCCTCTTTTTGTTTCGATTTACTTCACATATTTACACAGAACACCATTCTCTCACATGAACATATTTTCCTCACCAAACTTCAATAATTTCCCACCACAAAAAAACTTATATATACTAAAAAAAAAAAAAATTAAATAAAATAAAAACTATAACCAGCCTATTCTCGATACGGCCATTCCTTGGCAAACAAACTTCACTCTTCAATATTTTCAAAATTTTAACTTATACGCATATATATGCATATATATATACGAGAATATATATATATATATATATATATATATATAAATATATATAGGTTATGCAACCGCCTGCATGCGGGTTGTTCACGGTGTGGGGTTATGTTTTTTTTTCACTTTATATGGCACACAAAAAAAAGGTATTTTTCCACATTTCCTAATTCTTCGTTCCTTATGGGTTTTTCTCTGGATTTTCCGGGCGTAGAGAGCTCTTTTCGTAAGCTACCGAACTCTGGAGTGACTGCGATGCTCTCCATACGAATTTTCGGCAACTACTCAGCACCTGCTGACGAGCCAGGTTTGCCTTCCCCTCTCTCTCTCTTTTCGTTGTCAGCAGCAAGCTTTTTGGTACTGCGGGGTGGGGAAATTTGCGATTATCTAAGTTGAATTGTGGCCTGCAAAAACAATTACCCCTAAAATCCCACCGTTCTGACCTTTAGTTGAGAGCCCTTTTTTTTTATTTACCTTCTCTTCACTTGGTCCTATAAGCTTTGGAGCGGTCTACTGCCCACCGAGATTTGCATGGACTACGGACGAGTTTAAGGATATTTTAGAAGAGTTACAGACGAAATTCATCGTTGCGGGCGATTGGAACGCGTCCCACTGGCTCTGGGGTGCGGGAAGGAGCAACCAAAGAGGCATTGCACTAGCGAATCTCGTATTTAACTCGGAGGTGAACTCGCTAGCAACAGGAGGACCAACAAGATACCCGTATGGCAGTAGAGGCTCCCCAGGGTACATTGATTTTGCACTGACAAAGGGTGTGCTGGGCATTCATGCTAACATAAGTGCGGTTGTTGAGCTTAGCTCCGACCACCTGCCTCTGGTAATTACGCTGGATGCGGGGGCAATATGCTACCCTAAGATGGAGCGGCTTATCACTAGACGTACAAACCTGGAGGTATTCCAATCGCAACTAGAATCCACATTGCCCCTCAACATTACCTTAAGCTCTGGTCAGGATGTTGATGAAGCTATTGAACTGCTCACCAATAATATCAAGTCAGCAGCTCGACTGGCAACTCGCAGCAAATCTCGGCAGCCCGCGGTAGATCGAATCCCAATAACCAGGGAGATCCAGCTGCTCATAGCTGAGAAGAGGCGCTTACGCACTAGGTGGATGAGGTCCCGTCACCCGTTGGACAAGACGAAATGGAATCGAGCGCTGAGTAGGCTCCGATGCGCGCTGGTGCGGCACAAATCCGCATGGTTTGACGAAAGGCTTGTCAATACTGGAGTAGAAAGCGAAGCGACGCATTCGCTGTGGAAGGCCACGCGCGCAATCAAAAGGCGTTGCACGAGGAAGGCGCCTTTAGTCGATAGCAACGGGACATGGTGTCGGACCGACTTGGAACAAGCGGAGGTATTCGCTGCGCACCTCACTGAGCGATTTCAACCATTCAACCTTGCCAGCCTGCAACAGGTTGAAGAAACTCAGGAGCGGTTGAATCAAGCGCTTCAAATGGACCTGCCAATCACGCCGTTCGAACCCTGCGAGGTAGCCGAAGTCATTGTGCGCCAGAGTAACAACAAAGCACCAGGACATGACGTCATCTGCAACGCCACATTGAAGGCCCTGCCCAGTCAAGCGATCCTCTACATAACGTTGGTTTTCAACGCTATTGTGAGGTTGCAATACTTACCCTATCAGTGGAAGCTCGGGATAATCTCCATGATCCACAAACCTGGCAAGCCGGAAAGGGAGCCCGCCTCCTACCGGGCGATCAGTCTCCTCCCTTCAATTTCGAAGGTGTTTGAGAGAATGATTGCTGTCCGGATTGTAAGGATTATGGAAGCCCAGGGGATTACCCCTGAGCACCAGTTCGGTTTTCGTGCTGGCCACTGTACTGTCGAGCAGCTCCATCGGGTCGTCGAGCAAATTCTGACTGCCTACGACAGCAAGGAATATTGCAACAGCCTCTTCTTGGACATTCGAGAAGCGTTTGATCGAGTGTGGCACATTGGACTTCAGCTAAAAATCAAGCAGACGCTGCCTGCTCCATATTATGGGTTGCTAAAATCGTACCTGGAAGGTAGGAGGTTCGCTGTGCGCTTCCATTCAGCAATTTCCACCGAGCACAATGTGGCAGCTGGTGTTCCACAAGGAAGTGTCCTCGGCCCCCTGCTCTACTGCCTATATAGCCACAACATGCCGCAGCCGGATGTAAGCCTCTACGGGAATTCAATGTTGGCCACATTTGCCGATGACGTGTGCGTCACCTACAGGTCCTGATGCGAGCACGACGCAGCGGATGGTATACAGGACTTTGCAGATCGATTCTCGGAATGGGCAAGACGTTGGAACATTGGCATAAATAGAAGTAAATCCAACAACGTCTGCTGTACTTTAAAGCGGAGAACGCCACCGCCCGTCTACATCGAGGCAACCCCTGTACCACAGCCGAATGCAGCCAAATACCTTGGAGTGCTTCTGGATCGCAGACTCACATTTGCCAAGCATGTGACCGACATTAGAACGCGCCTACGTGCTAAGGTGGCGAAGCACTACTGGCTACTTTGTCCGCGCAGTAAATTGTCGCTTTCCAACAAGCTGACAATCTACAAGCAGATTTTAGCTCCAAACTGGAAGTACGGGTGCCAAATCTGGGGCTTGGCATGCGACAGCCAAATCAAAAGGATCCAGGCTATACAAAATAAAGTCGCAAGACTCATCACCGGATGCGAGTGGTTTGTGCGAAACACCACCCTGCACAGAGACCTGAAACTCGCAACGGTATTTGACGAGATAAACCAGCACTCGAGCAGATACCATGACAGGTTGGAGCGCCACAGAAATCGGCTGGCCAGCGCTCTAAATAGATCTCGCCCACTAAGAAGGCTGAATAGAAGACAACCGAGGGATCTCATATCCCGATCTCCTGTGACAAGGGTCAGCAGAAGTTGACACTTATATTAATTCCTATATGTTATCTGTGATTGTTATGTGTAAAATAGAAAAAGCTAACTGTAGTTAGCAGGCGCGCCCAAATGGGCTGAATTAATAGAAAATAAGGACACAAAGGGGATCCAAGTTTCCCCGTATGCCTTAATAAACAAAATACAAAAAAAAAAAAAAAAAAAAAAAAAAAACTTTTCCTTGAATTTTAAAATCGTATCTCAGGTTAATTATAATATTATGTTAATGCATACTATCCTGAAGATCGACAAAAAAAAGAAATATTTTCCGAGAGAGTTCGATGTGGTTAGTTGGCAGCTTTATAGGCCCGAATTCCAAAGCCATTTTAGTCTCCAGTGTCAATGTGGCACTGGAACAAGGAATATCTTCCCTGAGATGAAGGCGGAGCCCTACCCACTTTAAGCTATAAACTAGCTAATCGGTATTAAATATTAGGGATTTCCACATCCCAAATTCCTTTGACCATTCACACCCTATGCTCCTTTTAGAGGATGGTCCTAGCTATGACCGCACCCGCGCAAAGTATTGGTACATTAATATGCGACTTTTTTTAAATCTGTGGACGGACCTTGATTACCTTTGCGCCTACTTTGGCTAACAGTTGGGACACCCTCCAAAACCATTGCCTACTTTTAGGCCTACATTTATTTTCCCTCTTTGTATCTTTTTATCTTTGTGTATCTTTTCATCGACCAGCGCTTCTACAAAACCCCCCCAACACGCTGGGAGCTATAATTTCATGATGTTATTGCTTGAGATCTTTCACATGAAACTTTCCTACATAACGTCCTTGTGTATCCTCCACGTCGTAGTAACTGTTGCCGAGTTTTCTTTTAATACGCGCTTTTAGAAACGCAGGGGCAAGTTTAGCATTGAACCCCTTTGCAAAATTACTTTGACAGAAATTCCGCCTGTAGACCTCTTGACCGGGGACGAATGAAACTTCACGGCTTCTTAAATTATAAGAGTTTTCATTTCTTTGATGCTGCTTCCTCATGGTCGCTACCGCCTTGCTTCGTTCCAAATCAAAACTATCATCTCTCTGGAAGCGAACTGAACGGTCTTCAAGCACCCCGAGATTACGTAGAAGCCTATACGTTGATCCATTGGTAACCATGTGCTGTCCGAAGGTCAACCTATAGGGTGAAGTGTTAACGGCCGTATGGAAACTAGACCGTAGCGAACAGCAATAAGTGTTCATCCCACTTTGTCTGATTGGGATGTATATACGACTTAATTGCAGCGATCACAGACCTATTTACTCTTTCCGACGGATTACCTTGAAGGGCGTAAATGGCCGTATAAGAGTGACGTATGTTATATTTATCTAAAAGACGGTTAAAAGCATGTGATTTAAACTGAACGCCGTTATCAGATACTATTACTTCAGGAATGCCAAGACAGTGTAGTAACTCTTCTTCAACGTACTTTAAAATTGCCTCTGCCGTAAACTTTTTGATAGGCTTTAAAAAAGGAAATTTAGTAAAGTGATCCAGCACTACAAAAACTCCTATATGACCAGACCGAGATCGCGGGTATGGACCAAGGAAGTCGACATACAGTTTTTGGAAAAATCTTTGCGTTTCGCCTGTTTTGCTAAGGTTTGGTTTAAGACTATAGTTGGGATGTTTTGAGCATTTGCATATCTCACAACCATTCACGTGAGCCTTAAAGTCCGCAACCAGATTGGGCCAGTAGAAGTACCTACGTACTCGTTCAAGGGTCTTATTGATACCACAGTGAGAAGCTAAGGGGTGATCGTGCGATATTTGTAGTACCATGGGAACCAATTCTTTTGGTATCCACAGTTTCCAAACCATATCATCTGCTATTCTTTCGCCAGCTGCATGTTCCGTCCTGCGATACAAAAGACTGTCCATAACTTTTACGTCTGGAAGCAAAGACTGATTCTGTTGAACTTTTAATTTTAGTTCCTCATAATCCTTGCTTCTAAAGTGGTCAGATTGCAGGTCAATAAATCGATCTAACTCCAACGCGGAAAGGTCTTGTGTGAACGCCCGAGAGAGGACATCTGGAACGACGTTCTGAGTACCTTTTCTGTGTTTGATCTCAAAACTAAACCCCTGAAGCTTGAGTGCCCACCTCGCCAATCTGCTGCTCAAGTCCGTTTGAGACATGAGATATTTCAATGACGCATGGTCGGTGACTACGGGGAATTTATGGCCTTCCACGTACGCTTGAAATTTCTTTATAGACATAATTGCTGCCAGACATTCTTTTTCCGTGACGGAGTAATTCCTTTGGCATTGATTTAATTTTCGCGACATAAAAGCGATCGGTACTTCGTCACCTTCAGTACTTAACTGAACCAATACCCCACCAATTCCAGTGTGACTGGCGTCACAATGTATAAAGAAGGGTTCATCAAGACAGGCTATGCAAGACAGGTGCCTCGCACATGTGTTGTTTCAGAGCTTCAAACGCCTTTTGCGCCTCTGCGGACTATTCAAATTTCCTTCTTTGTCTAAGGGCATCAGTCAAGGGTGAAGCAACGGTGGCATAGTTTTTAATGAATTTATGGTACCACCCAGTCATGCCCAAAAATCTGCGAAGCTGTTTAACTGATCGCGGTTCCGGAAAGTCTACAATGGCCGACAGTTTCTCTGGATCCGTCGCGATGGTTCCATGTCCGATAATATGGCCTAAATGTTGAATGTTGCTTTGGACATTAATCGTGAGACCGGCCTTGGAAATGTTCACTGCAAGTTCTTTTAACGTTTGAATATGCTTCTCGAAAGATTCGGACACTATTAATAGATCATCTAGACAAACTCCTCTTCTCTCTTCAAACTGGCCGGAACAATTTTGTCCATCAGTTTGGACATGGTCTGAGGTGCATTGCAGAGCCCAAATGGCATGACAGTATATTGATAGAGAGGGCGGCCTGGGACCGTAAACGCAGTCTTATCCCTCGATTTTGATTCAAGCGGAATTTGCCAAAACGCGTCCTTTAAGTCTAAGCTAGAAATGAACTCAGCTTTTGGCAAACGGCTTAGTATACCATCAATAAACGGCATAGGGTATGCATCCTTAACCGTTACTGCATTTACCTTCCTGCTATCCAAACAAAAGCTGACTTTTCCTGGCTTACGTACGAGGACTACAGGAGAGGTCCATGCACTGTTGGATTCCTCGATCACTCCTAACGCCAACATGCGGTCAAGCTCTGCGTACATCATTTTTTCAATAGCGGGAGACACTGGATAATGCCTCTGCTTTATTGGTTTTGAATTTTCCACATCAATGCAATGACTAAGAACGGACGTGCGACCCAATCCAGTTTCAGAAAATGACGGAAATAGTGCAATGGAATCTTTTAGTTGTTTTTGCTGCTTCGCAGTTAACGGGCGCAGCCTAGACCCTTCTACTGCTGAAACAGCAAGATTAGAGTTGAACGAAGGTAGCAAATCAAACCTGATCCAGAAATCAATTCGTAGGTAAAGATTTTGAGACAACGATGGAACTATATACAAATTAATTTCCTCCGACTTGTTCCTAAAGAATATTTCTGTGGTCAGCTTGCCCATAACCCGCTGGGACTTTCCATCTGCAGATTTTACTGAACATTTAAAAGGTTTGAGCCCTTGGCTTTGGTCATTTAAGAGATCGTCTGCAAAGGTTCCGCCTATACAACTAATAGATGCTCCAGAGTCTAGCAACCCACTAACAGTTCTGCCCAAAATAGATACTTCTGCATATGGTCGTACGTCTAGCGTATTTCCAATCATGGCGTTCTTGCTTACGCTTCTCGAAATAATGACGGCCACGGTCTGGTTTGCATTGTTTTGATTTTTCATTTATGGCTGGGACCTTTTCTTTAATACTATAATGTTGGTTACCTATTGATACTTCCGGGAAATGTGTACGATTTGTTGGCTTAGGAATGCCAGCGATAAGAAGAACTGGTTCGTGACTTATTGGTCTACTTTCGGTTCGAAAGACAGATAAGTTTTGCGAGCACTGTTTGTTGGTGCTCGGCCTTTCCAGTTTTTTGAAGACTGACAATGACTGCAATTTGGGCGGTAGGTATCAGGTTTTCCGCAACCATAGCAGAAAACGCGGAGTTCCCTCGTACAATCATGGTATCTATGCCCAGTCATGTCACAGTTCCAACATTTTAAATCCATGGCCGCAATTTCTTCAACTTCTGGATCTTCACTATCTAGTTGATCCTTAAATTGCGGTTCTATTTCGTTCACCTGTCTTTTGGGCGGCGGTCGACTGAAGGTATTATGTGGCTTAGACAATTGCTGCTTGAAAATCTCATGTCTGCGCAGCGCTTGGCGCAGGTCAGCCACGCTGTGGATGGGAATATGAAGCAGCTCATGTTGTATTTCCGTCAAAAGGTTTGACCTTAAGACCCCTAGCATATAGGATTCCGACATTGGCTGCGATAAATGGTCAGCCATTGCCGCGATTGCCTGATAATATTCATCAAACGACTCATTGTGCTTCTGTTTACGCTGATCAATTGAGGCTTGGATATCTCTATCCGTACGTGCATCTTTAAACTGTGTCCTTAAAGCCACGCACAAGTCGGTCCAAATTATTATTGGTACTGTCTTATGATACCTCCAAAACCACTCTGCTGCCCCACCTTCAAACAAGTTGCTCGAATATCGGGCCAGCAAGTTAAAATTCCCGTCCAGTGTTTGTCTAGTCAACGCTTCTGCTCGATAAATGAAATCGTCAACTGACAGGAAACCCTTACCCGAATATCTCAATTTCCAATTAGTCATAATTTGGCTAATACGATCTGGCCGGAGATCAAATGATTCTGAATGAAAACTGGCTTCGGTGTTTATATTTCCGGATTGATTAGGGGAAATTTCTGTCGGAACTTGCTCTCTCCTGTTTCTTTCGCTTGTCCGACTCGGTAGAGACATTCTTTGGAAGCCTGCCTCAATTGCCCTTGAAATAAGTCGTGTTTGCCTGTCTGACATATCCCTTATTTCTTCTGACTGCCTATGTGCAGCGGAACTCAACGCGTCTGTTATAGTCCGAACTAGCTTACCTATATTTGGATCACCCACTTGCGAATCCATCATTGTATTTGCTTCTAACTGTTGGTTTAGATTTTGGGAACCTGATGGTTTTTCTGCCAGGCTATTGTCTCCCGATTCTGTCAATTCAATGGGAGCTCTACAGACGGGACACACCTTGCGGTTTGTCGTATTAAAACACGCCAGATGGAACGTATGATCACAATTTGTTGTTAGCAGCTGTGCTGTATACTCAATGGGGTTAGTACATATGAAGCAATGTGCAGCTCTTTCTTCCCCATGTACTGTCTCTGGGCTGCGTGTTAAAGGCATGGTTTTAAGAAAACTATAATAATTCAATTTAACTCAAAAGGTGTGGTAAGTATTATTCAATTAAATACCGGGGTCATGCTATTACTTGATTCAGAAAGGGTATAAACTTGTTTTATTCAGTTCTGTAAGATAGGATTAATTTTATGTGTGGTATAAAACACCTTTGTAGTAATATACCACAAAAGAGATCAATATACACAGAACATGAAATATAATAAGGAAAACAATCAACACAAAAAATTTAGCTATCTTCGTTGTTTATTTTGAAACTAATCGTATTCAATAGCAAAATTATTAGATATCTTGAATCAGATAAGATTCCTTTTAAGTTTGGGTATAGATAACATTTGTAGTAATATATCACAAAAGAATTCAATATACGCAGAACCTAAAGTATAATAAGAAAAACAATCAACACAGAGAATTTAGCTAACTCCGTTGGTTATTTTGAAACTAATCGTATTCAATAGTTAAATTATTAGATATGTAGAAGGTAATAGAAGTCGGGCAAATTTAAGAAAGGAAAAGGCTTACACTGCATCCAGAAATCCTTTACTTCGACTTTCCCATTTATCTCGACTAAAATACAATTAACCTTAGACTCTTTGGTCGAAGCGCGATTACTTGAAATCATTCGCTAGTCTAAACTCTTAGAGTCTAGGTTTAAATATGTATACTTTGCAGAGCCAGGGCTAAAAATCTATTGAAAGATACTTTGTTCCACCTGGTCCATTTGCAATAGCATGTTTGTTTATTTTTTTATTTTTCACAAGACAAAAGATAGCGATTTTAGAAAAGAGTGTGCGTGAGGGATTAGTTGGCCTAAGCTTCTGCTGATTTCCAAAAGTTGTTCAATGGAGATGGCCAGTTAGCATATATTACTCCGCTTGCCGGTTGGCCGACACGTTTGGGCGCCATTAATTATTCTGTAGCATATCACTGTTATTATTATTGGGACCAGCTGATGGACATACGAGGTAATACCGCACGCGTTGCTTCCGGCCTTGCTCAGATTCCCCCACGGCAGAAAAATTAGCAAATCATTTCAACTTCAAAACATTTTATTCATAAGACTAATTTTTTAATTTAATTTTTCCATTTAAAATTGGCCTAAATCATAACTTCTAACATGAGCTTATTTATTATTTTTTTTTCCTTTATGTGAGAGATATGAGAATGGTGCTGTGGGTAGATAATATGTATATGTATGTATAGGTATAGATATGTATATATTTAGAATAGGTATAATAAAAAAATATAAAATAGTATATAATAAGTATTAAAAATAAAATAAATGCGTATAATAAAGATGGGGAAGGCAAAAGTAAGGTTTTACTTGCATGTTTTAATAAAAAAACAAGAGAGAACGCTATAGTCGAGTTCCCCGACTATCTGATACCCGTTACTCAGCTAGTGGAATGGAAAAGGAGAGTCTTAAATACAGTTTTTGGCGGTTTGTAGGCGTTATAGTGGGCGTGGCAGAACGTTTCTTGGCAAATCGATAGAAATTTACAAAACCAATATAAAAATGAAAAAATATCAAAACATTTTTCAAGCTTTTCGGTTTGAGGGCGTTAGAGTGGGCGTGGCAAAAAGTTTTTTGGTAAATCGATAAAAAATTACAAGACTGATACAAAAGTGAAAAAATTTAAAAACATTTTTCAAAAGTGTGGGCGTGGCAGTTTTGGGCGGTTTGTGGGCGTTAGAGTGGGCGTGGCAATATGAATCGACAAACTTGCGCTGCTTCTATGTCCCTGGAGCTTGTAAGCTTAATCTCAACTTTCTAGCTTTAGTAGTTCCTGAGATCTCGACGTTCATACGGACGGACAGACGGACGGACAGACGGACAGACGGACGGACAGACGGACATGGCCAGATCGACTCGGCTATTGATCCTGATCAAGAATATATATACTTTATATGGTCGGAAACGCTTCCTTCTGCCTGTTACATACTTTTCAACGAATCTAGTATACCCTTTTACTCTACGAGTAACGGGTGTAAAGAATTCGATGGTGAATATATGGCAGCTCAGACGGTGTTAAATTACAAGCATTGAAAAATAATTAGTTGATTGAGAATCGACATGATATTTACTTTACTGAGAGACATCGAGTTGACTTTGCGTCGATTTATACATGCTTTTACAATTTCTTTGTTTTGCTTTTGATTTTAGAACAATTGTTGTGCAGACTTACCTCTCCATATCCAGACGGCGAAAGCGCTTTCGGCGAATCTATAGGGAGGAGTAAAGGGGCTTTTAGATCACTTTTTGTTTTTTTCTTTTTATTATTGATCACTTGATTTCACCTGGGAACGACATAATTTTCCCCTCATTTTTCTCGAAATTTTATTTTAATTATTTTTCATTTTCTTTTGTTACCACGCAATCATCATCGCTTTTATATATGTTTCACTGGACCGATTCGCTTCATTACTTTACTTATATTTTACTTATATTTCAACTATTTTATTATTAACGCACAATTTATATTTTATTCTATGTTATTTTCATATCATATTTTTTTTCTGTTTTTTTCCTCTTTTTGTTTCGATTTACTTCACATATTTACACAGAACACCATTCTCTCACATGAACATATTTTCCTCACCAAACTTCAATAATTTCCCACCACAAAAAAACTTATATATACTACAAAAAAAAAAAATTAAATAAAATAAAAACTATAACCAGCCTATTCTCGATACGGCCATTCCTTGGCAAACAAACTTCACTCTTCAATATTTTCAAAATTTTAACTTATACGCATATATATGCATATATATACGAATTTTCGGCAACTACTTAGCACCTGCTGACGAGCCAGGTTTGCCTTCCCCTCTCTCTCTCTTTTCGTTGTCAGCAGCAAGCTTTTTGGTACTGCGGGGTGGGGAAATTTGCGATGATCTAAGTTGAATTGCGGCCTGCAAAAACAATTACCCCTTAAATCCCACCGTTCTGACCTTTAGTTGAGAGCCCTTTTTTTTATTTACCTTCTTTTCACTTTTCCTTGAATTTTAAAATCGTATCTCAGGTTAATTATAATATTATGTTAATGCATACTATCCTGAAGATCGACAAAAAAAAGAAATATTTTCCGAGAGACTTTGATGTGGTTAGTTGGCAGGTTAAGCGGCAAATAGGCCGAATTTGGGGTTAAGGGCAGCTTTATAGGCCCGAATTCCAAAGCCATTTTAGTCTCCAGTCTTAATGTGGCACTGGAACAAGGAATATCATCCCTGAGATGAAGGCGGAGCCCTACCCACTTTAAGCTATAAACTAGCTAATCGGTATTAAATTTTAGGGATTTCCACATCCCGAATTCCTTTGACCATTCACACCCTATGCTCCTTTTAGAGGATGGTCCTAGCTATGACCGCACCCGCGCAAAGTATTGGTACATTAATATGCGACTTTTTTTAAATCTGTGGACGGACCTTGATTACCTTTGCGCCTGCTTTGGCTAACAGTTGGGACACCCTCCAAAACCATTGCCTACTTTTAGGCCTACATTTATTTTCCCTCTTTGTATCTTTTTATCTTTGTGTATCTTTTCATCGACCAGCGCTTCTACAATACCTTTTTGAGATGATCAGCGAAGACTCTTGCTCTGTCCATGTCACTACGAGACCAGTTTCCGGTAGAGTTACGGAGGGGTACGACAGTTTCTGCTGGTGCCTGCAGATTCCTGTGGGCTTTCCACAATGAGTTTTTTGTGCTGGTGGGCGTGAGATTCTCGTTGTAATACAGTTGTGCGTCCGTATCTCGACTTGTCATGTTAAACTTTTTACTGCATCCGTGGGTATCTTGTGGAGTTGACGCTTTTGCTGCTGCAACTAGTGTTGATTCTATACCAGTTGGTCCTGTTGCTTGTGAGTCTATACGGCCGCTCGATGTGTTGCAGTTGGTACAAAAGAGCACCGGGCAGTGATCAGATAAAAGTTCTGAAAGTGCCTCAGCTGTAATTATCGATTGGGATATCCTTTTGGTGATGGCAAAGTCAATCAAGTCTGGAAGCTTTTTAGGATCTGCTGGCCAGTATGTAGGCGTACCCGGAGAAACATAATTAAGCTCGTTTTGCGGTTTAATAATTGCGTTATATAGCTGTTTTCCTTTAGGGGTCGCTATCCGAGATCCCCAGTACATGTGCTTGGCATTCCAATCACCAGCTGCAACAAACCTTTCACCGAGCGAGTCGAAGAGTGTTGTGAATTTGTCCTCTGATATTGTGAAGCGGGGTGGGCAATAGACAGCAGCCAGATTGAGAGAATCGTTATAGCATTGGAGGCTTATAGAGGTAGATTGTAGGCAGTCTTCTTGCCAATTACTAACAAAGTGGTGTTTGAAAAATTTGTATCCTGGTATTTGAAAATTGTACTTTTCAGTAAGGTGAGTCTCTAAGAGTAGCATAACATTAATGTGTCTGTCGGCTAAGAACTGAGCAAGTTCTAGCTTGTGCCGCGAAACACCATTAGCGTTCCAGGTTGCTATTATTGGAGGAGTCATTATACTGTTTTAGAAGAAACGAGCATTTGAATAAGGATGTTTTGGTTCCTCATAAGCTCTTGCATAGTTGTTTGCATGAAGGCCATGAAGTCTTTCATGCTTTGCTGCATCGAAAGCATAATCGCTTCAACGCCAATTGGCTGGTAGACAAAGGGATGTTAGTTGTACTCGGTTCCATTGCATTGCAATTGTTGGTGTGGTACGATCACGAACAGAAGTCACTCGTTTGTTCCTTGTAAACAATGCATCCTCGCCAGTTGGCTGTGTGGTTTTCGCCACAGTTGCTGCATAATTTAATTGAGCTGTCGTCCTTGTTCTTAGGACAGTTTGCGGTACTGTGAGCATCGCTGCAAACGACGCAGATAGATTTTAGGGTGCAGTACGCTTTGGTGTGGCCATATTCTGGGCAGTTAGTGCACTGCACAGGCTGCTTGCGCTTGTGTGGCTCTTCGACGGTTATTCCCCGGTGCAGTAGAAACTGTAGTTTATAAATAGGATGTACTTCATTATTGCTGATTTTTTGACTCGATGGCTCCAGTTCGACTTTAAAGAGTGGCTGCGGCTCTTTCTTCCTGTTAAGAATGTTGATCACCGTTTTTGCCTTAAAGTTTTTCTCCTTTAGTGCCTCGATAATTTCGGATGGGGTCACTGATGATTCAATTCCTTTAATGACAACCTGCAATCCTTTGGCACTTTTAAGCTGGTAGGTATAGTAACTCTTTCCAGCTTCATCCAGGTATTTGGTCACTGATCGATGGCTAGACTCATCCGGAGTCTGCACTTTCGTTTCATGTATGTTTCCCTTGGTAAGAGGTATAACGTGGAACTTGTTTTCTCCGATGATCGTAGCTAGTTTGTTAACCAGTACACTTGAGGTTTTCTCTCGTATAAATATTGGTGGCGGCTTAATCTTCTTCTGCTCCTGTTCTTTGATTGGATGCACAGTCATCCAGTAGTGCAAACCTATTTGAAGTTGAGTTGTCAATGTTGGTGCGATTTATTTTCGGCTGATTGCCAGCCTGTTTGTGTTGTGGGCTTAGCTTTCGCTTTATTTGAATGTAGCGATCCAGCCCTGTTTGAAACCGTTTTGTGTTTTGTTTTGGTTCTTGTCCGCTTTTGTTTTCTAGAGTCGGAGAGTGTGCACTTGCTTTAGTTGTTGTTGATTCACAGCTCTCGGTACTGAGCATAGTGTTGTTGTTGTTGTTGTTGTTGCTATAGGTGCAGTTGCAGTAGATATCGAAGTTACTGTGCTGGTAGCTATAGAGCTTGACACCGTTTGCAATGAGGAGAGCGCGAGAGAGACGCTCTCAATGCGTTCGGGTTCACATCGTGCAGTCATAAGCATTGGTGAGCAAAACCGTGTTCGTTTGCTTTCTGCAGGTGCTAGGTCATTGGACCGATGGATTGTTTGGCACTCGCGGGCGTCAGACACGACGGTGAAGTATGCATTGTTTCGTTGGAGAGAGAGCCGGCGCTCGTCTTGCTCTTTTTGCCGCTGAGCGCGCAAATCGCGTTGGCTCATTTTGGAACTGTCGATTTGTTTGTTGTCTATTTAAATTAGCTTTTGTTTTAATTTAATGTTTCCACACAACAATTATTATAGATTTGCAATTTAACATTGCTAATAGCGTCTTTTCGCTGATATTTGTAATTTAAATTGTTTTATTTATTCACTTCACTTAAATAAATTGATTTTATACAGAGCTCGATGAAAATACGTCTTACCCCGACGCGAGTCAGCGATAAACCCTCAGCATGCAGAGTGTTGATCGTCAAACCTGCACGTCTTATCTGTAGCGCAACCTCCCTTAGCACTTCGAGTTGCCTCTCAAAACTTTATGAAACAACCAGCAGATCATCTAGTTAAATAAAAAACTCGTTCCTAAGATGAGCTGGCACCACCTTGTCAGCCTTTGTCGGCTTTAGGCAACCTACTCAAAATGCCTCTAATTTGAGGCAGAGGATGTGCATCCTTTTCGGTGAAGCTATTCACCTTACGACAGTCTAGACAAATTCTAACCTTTCAAGGTTTCGTTACCATAACGATTGGAGAGGACCAAGAACTGTCAGACTCTTCTATCACTTCTAGTTGTTTCATCCTGTCAAGACAGTGAAATGGCGCTGTTTTATTGGCGTTGCCATACTTACATCTATAGAATGTTATATAAGGTTGGTCTTACCTAGACCATCTTGGCAAAACGTCGGAAAACAATTGATCACATTCGTTAGATTCGCCTTATCCATATCAGATATCGTATGTTGGTCAACTTTTAATAACTTTTTCTGGTCGCAGTATTCCACATCTGTTTGTATAAGTTAGCACAGGCGGTTCCCACGGAGGGAAACTGCCGAGTTGCAGGCCACCATATGGCTTGCACGCGCAGTGAAAGAACTGCTGATCGCGCATTACAAGGGCAATTGCCCGGAGCCCGGTCGGAACAATAGCGGAGCGAGTGACTGACACCGGATATCGGAATGCTGACCTCACGCTTTGGAGATTGCGCTGCAGCGAGGCAAAAGCCTCAAGCTGGGAAAAGGGGTAGCTCTTTAAGTTTGTCTAATTTTGTACTCCGGGGTTTAACAGTCTCGATAAATCAATTTAAACCCTCGCCCTAACGGGAGAGCGGGTAATAAAGATATTAAACTACCAACGAAGTAATTTGTTAACTGGCGCCCAACCAACTAACGAACCCACGCGACGTTTTAAAAAGTGCGAAAATACAGCAACAACACGCGACTAAAAATACAAAGTGCAGAAGAACTTTAACACATACAAAACTACAAAGGAGAACTACAGGACTTCTCACACCAGAAAAAAAGCAGCAGCGGTAGCAGCTACAGCAACAACAACTACCAGCGGTACCAGCGGCAACAACAGCAGCAGCAACAGCAGCAGTACCAAAAGCCAAAAGCCGTCGGCAAACAAACCGCGACGACAAAGAAGAAAACATACAAAACTACAAAGAGGAACTGCAAGACTTCCTACACCAGAGAAAGACAGCAGCGGCAGCAGCTACGACAACAAAAACAGTACCAGCGACGACAGCAGCAGCACCAGCAGCAAGGGGCCGTCGACAAAACAAACGCAAATCTAGACGATAAAATAGAAACATGTGAGTAGGCTTTTTGTCTAAAGTGATTCGCCAATAGAAAATAGCTAAAAAATAAATTCGGCCGATAAAAAATCAAATGTAAAAATAATAGATGTGAATATTTTTATTCACTGAGACCCACTGAAAAGAAGTATACCCAACGATCTTTTTTCATGTATAGAGTTAATGACAACGCCTCGTCAGACGAGGATGTGTTAAAAGAGTATAAGAAACTTTTAGAAACAAAAGTACAAAAACAAGCCAATAGGGCTGCACACATTCGGGACAGCAATCTTGACGATAGGAATTCAGGAAAGCAGCAAGTGTTAGGAATGCAAGCAGAGCAGATTGCAAATATGGAGGCCGCCATAGCCGGCGCGCTCCAAATGCAGGGAGAGATATTTAAAGAAAAATTAGCCGCTATTGCGGGGGAGTTAAATTCCAAACTAAACTCCAAAAGTCCAGAAATATCGCGAAATTGAAATTAGACCAGGAAGCGAGTGCAACGAACCTCTCGACATGATAAAATCCGTCTCGGAATTTGACAGGACACAAGAATATTACGTCTTCTGGAGACAGGCATACAAAGTATTTGAGACTTACGAAGGCAGCAGCCGACATTACCAAGCTGTCGGAATTCTGAAAAATAAAGTTAGAGGCCCAGCAGCCGCCGTGCTAGCCTCATTTAGCACTGTGTTCAATTTCCATGCGGTAATAGCACGCTTAGACTTTACATACGCAAAAAAGACTCCGACACATGTAATTAAACAAGAATTAAGTTTATCAAGGGGGAATTACCCTTACTCAAATATTACGACGAGGTAGAAAGGAACAGGATCAGAACCTAGGGGCAATTAGAAAAAATCCCCATTTCATAAAAACCCAAAGGGGAGGAAATTATCAAACCGGCTCGCTTAAACAGCAGTCTCGTCCGTATTTGGGAAACACAAAGAGCCAGCCGCCCTCACCTGTAGTGGCCAGTGTACCAGAAAATAAGCAGAGAAAAAAATTAAACCAAAATTATTATCATCGGTACAATTCTAGACGAGACCACTTTTCGGCCTACTAGGGTTAATTGAAAGCTCACAACAACTCTCAAAGACAGAAGCTGTAAGTTCTAGTTGTCCCTTTCGCACCTTAGTCGTCGCTCTCATAGCCTGGAAAGGTCCCGTTAAAGCTCGCTAGGCTCGCGCCTTTGACAAAAGGTACAGCGAACACGCGATCATTCTGATTTTCTACTCCGAGACGACAGACGTAACTTGTGAAAAGAACAGACAATAAAAGTGAAGTACGTGCAGTCTTAAAATTATCAAATGGCCAACTAAGTGTATTAAAAGTTATAAAAACTTATACGAACACGGCTAAGAATAAGACAGTGGAACCAAGTTTCGAGTGCGTACAGAAGTGCGTAAAGAGCACGGAAATCGCAGCTCTTTGATTGCTGATTTTTACGGAGTGCATAGTGTAGTTTCCAGGCAGGTAAATAATAACCCTGAGAAAAGTGTTATTTGGTGTAGAAACTGACCAAAAGTTTCTTTACAGAATAAAGGTATTGTCGGCTAGCACTATAGTGCTACAGCACGCCCACGTACCTCCAAGACACGCGGTGTACATGCACATACACACGTGCAGGCATAAGTACAGGCGCTGCGGCTACACACATATGCATACCTATGTGCATTTAGGCATAGGCGCTGCCGACAGGAACCGCAAGCTGCCAAAAGTTCTTATCTGTGGATAGCACGTTAACGGCGCGAAGGCCTGATCTGCGAAGTAGAGACGAAGTAGAGACAAGGAAGATGAAGCCAGAACACGTGGAGTAAGCAGATAAAGAAGACAGAGAAGTAGAGAAGAGAAAATCGCCGTGAGTACGAATATGTCGCTGATTTAGGGTGCCACATGCACTGACCAAGGAACCAGAGAGAGAGAAAAGAATAAAGTGAAATAAAACGAAGTGAAGTTGCTGCTGCCTACGGCCGGAGCCGTATAAATTAATAAGAATTTGAATTAATCTATTATTTGATAAATATTAGTTTAAACTTAATACTAGACATGCGTTAGAAATATTAATTAACATATATACATATTAAAATTAGGTTAGGCAGAAGTTATTAGAAGTAGGAACTGAAATTGAAAATGAAAGTGAAATAGAAAATAGAACATGAAATTGAAAAAGAAATTGAAACAAAGAATGGATGATAAAATTGAACAGTAATTGAAGCTGAATTTACAGCCATGTAGCAGTTCATTGGGCCCAACGATCTTCTTGGCGACAACAATGTGGTAATAAACAAATAAATAAATTTTAGGTGATTAAAAACTAAAATAGTATGGTAACTTGGTAAAATTTCTAGAGTAAAGGTCGGAATTTTTAGGAAGAATAAAATGATACCTATTTAGAACACTCTTTTGAACAAAAGGCATCTAAAAATAAAACCTAAAACAATAAACTAAGAAATATAAATAAATCATGTAAATACTAAGAGACAAATACAATCATTAGATTTAGAACTATGCTTAGTGAACGAATTAAGATTAATATAAATATCTGTGGTTATGTTTGAGCTATATTGGATTTGATAAAAATGATTTTGTAAATAAATAATAATTTGTCCTACTACATAATGCCAATGAAATATCAAGATTAATGCGATGAATTAATTTAATCTAGGGAAAATGTACACCAGGTTCCACACATTTCCAAAGGTAGGGAGGGTATAGAGGAACGAGTGATCACTAATATCTCGATCACTCCCAACACAACGCGGTCACCTAGCTCTCTGCTATTGCTTACTCCGTTTTATGGGAAATTCGCTAAATTCACATTTTTTTTTTTTTTGTTGTTGCATCTTTGCTATTTGAATTAGAGTAGTTTCTGTCAAGTGCACTTATCTTTTTTGTACGGATGGAGGGCACAGGAGATTATAGGGATAGGAAAACCCCGACCCCAATACCGGCGAGCATAGTGCACGAACTCCGATTCCCTCTCCAGCCGAGGCTTTATACTATATCCCAAGCCAGTTCACCAATATCCATTACAAAAATGGCGCCCAACGTGGGGCTACACACACACACACACACCGAAGCTCCACGTATTAGCTCTGTTAATAAGTCTCTTCAAGAGTACAGTTTTTGTGGTTACGAGATTAGAATCGGTAGGCAGCTTGTGGAATAGGAGTTTTTGCTTAAAATAAACATGGTGAGAACTACCCAAGAAGACTATACGAAATTATTAGATTTTTTCGGTTAGTTTAAGTATCTGAGGGATGGAATGAACAATCGCAGTTCGACAATTTGGATTGATTGACCTCTCCAAATCGGGACAACTAACAAGTTTTCATATGATTTATTGTATTATACCTGGAACATACGGTCTAAGAGATAATCTTTGAGATTCGACTAGTATAACGCAATAAACCACCGTAATCTTTATAATTTTGAGTAGCGATAGGAATGAATTGGTGTATCTTGATATGGAAATGGGCATTTATGGACAGATTTATTAACACTGATTTTATAAACCAGAAAAGAGAATTAGATAAACAAGATGTCAAGCAACGATAATAGTATCGGAGATATTCTAAATAATCCAGAGTACTGTCGAATTTGTCATGGAAGGCTCGAGAAAAGCCAGTTGGTTGCAACAACCCCGTGCAAACATTCCTTCCACCATGCGTGCTTGACAAATTGGCTTAGAAGCTCTCCAGCTTGTCCTACTTGTCGCTCTCTCTGTACTACAGAACTACTTACGGTCGGTAATGTAGATCTGCAGACCGAATTGACTAATGCAGAACAGTCTGAACGCGCTGTTGTAGGAAATATACCGTCTGAGGCAGGAGATTCAAATGGAGATCGTCTCTCATTAGAAGGTACCGAGCCAAGGCGAGGCAGAGGCCGAGGCCGAAGACGGGGCGTTACTACTAGATCCATGCAAAGAAATGGGGGTGAACCCTTAGAAACATCTAATCTATACAAGATCCATCCAATGGCATGGATACGCAGGAAATTATTAACGTTATCAAATCAGTCGTAGGTTCGCAACAAAGAACACTGTTGGATAAGCTTACAGAACACACTAATGCGACCTTGCATATCCAGCAAAGTCAAATGGGGATGCAAGCTGGTAGCGCTAAAAAATGGTGCCAGGCTTCCTCACTCACATAATGATCACAGGCTATCACAGCCTTACAGGAAAATGAATTAAGGAACTCTACACAGAGGTCGTCAGTTAGTATTTCTTCAAATAAGGTCGGAAGAGTTATTCACGATTGGAAACTTAATTTCGATGGAAGCAAGGAAGGTCCATCGGCCGCAGAATTTATTTACCGAGTTCGCTCATTGACAGCTCGAACCTTAGGTAACGATTTTCAATTAGTATGCGATCATTTACACTTATTATTATCTGGAAGGGTAAATGATTGGTTATGGCAATTTCTGAGAAAACATGAGGAGTTCACTTGGGAAACCTTTTGTTTTGCTTTTAGGGACAAGTATGATGATGCAGAAGATGATGTTGACTTATGGAGAAAAATTTCGAAACGTAAACAAGGAGAGAATGAGTCTTTAGATTCATATTAAATCGGTATGGAAGAACTAGTAAATCGACTCGACAGATCTCTACCTGAACCGGACTTGGTTAAGCTTTTGATAGATAATTCGAAAAGTTCCCTTCGACTTGAGTTACTTCATTTTAACATAGTCTCAGTTAAGAAATTGTTAGCAGAAGTTAAAAAGCAAATTCTATAACGAAGTTCGTAATAATTCAACTAAAACATCATTCGCATATCGACGTAATATTTCTGAGGTTAGTCAGGAACCAGATCCTGCCGAAGATTCGCAACCAACAGTATCAGCCATCAATCGTTTTAAAGTGACTTGTTGGAATTGTGATAAAGTAGGTCACCGTTGGGACGATTGCTTGGATGTCAAGACCATATTTTGCTATGGGTGTGGCATCAAGAATAGCTATAAACCGAATTGTAAGAAATGTAATCCTTCGGAAAACCGATCGAAGGATGTGTCGACCAGTCTGCAGTAGGCACATCCTTACACCAGCAGACGCCGACATTCCTGTTGGAGAAAACTTTAAAGGAAGTCGGACACAAACCTGAAAAAGTAAACACCTCGTTTTTACCTTTTAATGAAAGATTGTCTAATTATTTGAAAATTAGATATATGATATTTGGAAATATAAGCACTATAATTAAAGCAGTTAAGCCTAGAAGATCTACTCTCCGTTTACGAAAATTTTGGAAGAATATAGTTTCTACTTGTAGGCTTTTGATTTCTACAGTACAAGGGAAGGGAGATAATCGTCTCTACACTTCCGTTGTTATTAACGACAAGGAGTACAACGCCTTGTTAGACTCAGGACTACGCAACCGTTAGTTGCGTAGGTCATGATGCAGCTCGTTCACTCTTGAGCCACCCACAGGTTCGTAAGTGTTCAGGAAAAGTTAAGACAGCTAGTGGTAACCTTTGTCCTGTAAAAGGAATTTTAACAAGCACCTTGACATTTCGAAACATTACTGAAAACATAGAATTTTTCATTATACACGACTTAACACAAGAAGTTTATCTGGGAATAGATTTCTTTAGAAAATTTAAACTTGCGGATAAGCTTGAGGGAAGCATCAGTGAGCTAGATTGTGGTCCTACAGATGAAGATATGGAATCACCAAAGTTACACAACCTTTCCAGTAGCGAACAACAAAAGCTAAAAGCCGTAATTGACATTTTTCCCTCTTATGAAAGAGAAGGCTTGGGGCGAACGAACCTCATTTCTCATTCGATTGACGTCGGCGACGCTAAGGCTGTTAAGCAAAGGCACTGGCCGAACTCACCTGCACGGGAGAAAGTTATGTTCACCGAAATTGATAATATGTTAGCTCTTGATATAATAGAACCTTCTAGCAGTCCTTGGAGCAGTAATTGCGTTATTGTGCAAAAGGGAAGCAAGGTTAGGTTATGTTTAGACTCCCGCGAAGTCAATAAACATACCAGAAAGGACGCGTACCCATTACCTCAAATTGACGGGATACTGAGTCGCTTACCTCCTGCACGCTTTATAACCGGTCTCGACATGAAACATGCTTTTTGGCAAATAATGTTAGATGAGAAGTCGCGTCAGTATACAGCATTTACTGTTCCTAACCGTCCTCTTTATCAATACAAGGTCATGCCCTTTGGTCTTACTAATGCACCGCAGACCTTATGCCGGTTAATGAATCATGTCATACCAGCCCATCTTCGAAACCGAGTTTTTGTATATCTTGATGACTTATTAGTCCTATCAGATGACTTTGATTCGCACTTGGTTCTTTTGCAAGAAGTAGCACTCTGTTTACGAAAGGCCAACATAACGATTAATGTAGAAAAATCTAAGTTCTGCATGAGAGAAATAAAATACCTTGGATTTTTAATTTCTGACGGACAGATCAAGACCGATCCATCAAAAATTCAGGCTATCAATGAGTTTCCACTCCCAACAACAGTGAAACAAATCCGTCGGTTCTTAGGTTTATCCGGATGGTATCGTAGATTTGTAGATAATTATGCAACAGTATGTTATCCCCTGACAGAAATGATTAAGAAGAATAAAACCGCATTAGTCTGGGATAACGCTGCTAAGAATGCCTTTGAGGAATTGAAACATAGATTAACAACCGCTCCCATCCTGGTAACACCAAATTTCTCGAAGCCATTCGTTTTGTTGTGTGATGCTAGTTCATTTGGTTTGGGTTGCGTCCTCGCCCAAAGAAATGAGGAAGGATTTGAAATGCCAATCGGATACATGTCATGCAAGTTATCCAAAGCACAAAGGAACTATTCCGTAACCGAACTGGAATGTTTGGCTGTTATTAAGGGAATAAAGAAGTTCCGTGCGTACATCGAGGGTCAAGGCTTCTTGGTAGTTACGGACCATGCAGCACTTCAGTGGCTCATGCGTCAAAAAGATTTGTCAGGAAGACTTGCCCGATGGGCTATTCAATTGCAAGGTTTTGATTTTCGCATAGAACACCGCAAGGGTTCTCAAAATGTCATTGCTGAGACGCTTTCAAGACAGAACGAGTCAGTAGAGGAATTCGAAGAATTAGGTCCGATTATCGATTTGGAATCGGAAGAGTTTCGCTCGTTTGAGTATTTAGACCTGATTGATCGCATTCGTGCAAACCAAAAAAAAACTCCCTGATCTTAAAGTGACTGACGGATATGTCTACAAAAGAACTGAAGCTGTTACTAACGAAACGGAGTCAGACGATAGTTTGTGGAAACTTTGGGTACCTTCAAAGTTAACCCAAAGTGTTCTTCAACAAGCTCATGATCCTCCAAGCGCATCACATTGTGGCACAGGAAAAATGATTGAAAAGCTTAAAAGATATCTGTTTTGGCCTAAAATGCTTATACAAATTCGAGAGTATGTAAAAGCCTGTTCGGTCTGTAAGCAAACTAAGAGTCCGAACATAGTTCTTCGTCCTCCGATGGGAAAACCTAGGCAAACAGAGAGACCATTCCAACGACTGTATATGGATTTGTTAGGTCCATACCCTCGTTCGAAATCATGTAATATAGGATTGTTGGTCATAGTGGATCAATTTACTAAGTTCCATTTCCTCTCCCCCTTAAAGAAATTTACATCTGCCAAGATATGTGAATACTTGGAAAATTCAATTTTGTTTACATTCGGAGTACCAGAGTCGATATTAACTGACAATGGATCTCAATTTCGGTCAGGATTCTTTGAATCGTTTCTAACCCGATATTCAATTAAGCATATATGCACGGCTGTTTACTCTCCGCAAATTAATGCAAGCGAGAGATTAAATCGTTCGATTTTAGCGGCAATTCGTGCTTATGTGGGAACAGATCATACAGCATGGGATCAGAATTTGAATGAGATAAATGGAGCTCTTCGATCTTGTTTACACACCACGACAGGATATTCACCATACTTTCTGACGTTCGGTCAAAACATGATCTTGAATGGCAAGGACTACGAACTGCTCAGAAAACTTAATTTGATTTCAGACGATGCTAGAATAATGTATCCAAATGCATTACAAATGGCCAGATACACAGCACAGCTGAACACTGCCAAATCGCACGAAGCCAACGCTAAAATATATAACTTGAGAAGTAGAAATATACAATTTAAAGTTGGAGATCAAGTTCGAAACTTTTCGCAAAGCAACGCTAGCAAGAAATTCAGCCATAAACTAGCTAAAGTGTTCGTAACAGCAACAATAGCTAGAAAACTCAGTCCAGCATATTATGAGTTATCTGGTGAAAATGGAAAGAAAATGGGCGTATACCACGCAAAAGACTTACAAACAAGGTAGTACACTCTCCTGTTTCAGATTACGATTCCCGTCGAAACTTAGGAACATAATCTGTGGCCAGTGTACGGGAAAATAAGCAGAGAAAAAAATTAAACCAAAATTATTATCATCGGTACAATTCTAGACGAGACCACTTTTCGGCCTACTAGGGTTAATTGAAAGCTCACAACAACTCTCAAAGACAGAAGCTGTAAGTTCTAGTTATCCCTTTCGCACCTTAGTCGTCGCTCTCATAGCCTGGAAAGGTCCCGTTAAAGCTCGCTAGGCTCGCGCCTTTGACAAAAGGTACAGCGAACACGCGATCATTCTGATTTTCTACTCCGAGACGACAGACGTAACATGTGAAAAGAACAGACAATAAAAGTGAAGTAAAAAAAAAAAAAAAAAACCCACGTGCAGTCTTAAAATTATCAAGTGGCCAACTAAGAGTATTAAAAGTTTCGAGTGCGTACAGAAGTGCGTAAAGAGCACGGAAATCGCAGCTCTTTGATTGCTGATTTTTACGGAGTGCATAGTGTAGTTTCCAGGCAGGTAAATAATAACCCTGAGAAAAGTGTTATTTGGTGTAGAAACTGACCAAAAGTTTCTTTACAGAATAAAGGTATTGTCGGCTAGCACTATAGTGCTATAGCACGCCCACGTACCTCCAAGACACGCGGTGTACATGCACATACACACGTGCAGGCATAAGTACAGGCGCTGCGGCTACACACATATGCATACCTATGTGCATTTAGGCATAGGCGCTGCCGACAGGAACCGCAAGCTGCCAAAAGTTCTTATCTGTGGATCGCACGTTATCGGCGCGAAGGCCTGATCTGCGAAGTAGAGACGAAGTAGAGACAAGGAAGATGAAGCCAGAACACGTGGAGTAAGCAGATAAAGAAGACAGAGAAGTAGAGAAGAGAAAATCGCCGTGAGTACGAATATGTCGCTGATTTAGGGTGCCCCATGCACTGACAAAGGAACCAGAGAGAGAGAAAAGAATAAAGTGAAATAAAACGAAGTGAAGTTGCTGCTGCCTACGGCCGGAGCCGTATAAATTAATAAGAATTTGAATTAATCTATTATTTGATAAATATTAGTTTAAACTTAATACTAGACATGCGTTAGAAATATTAATTAACATATATACATATTAAAATTAGGTTAGGCAGAAGTTATTAGAAGTAGGAACTGAACTAAATTGAAACAAAGAATGGATGATAAAATTGAACAGTAATTGAAGCTGAATTTACAGCCATGTAGCAGTTCATTGGGCCCAACGATCTTCTTGGCGACAACAATGTGGTAATAAACAAATAAATAAATTTAGGTGATTAAAAACTAAAATAGTATGGTAACTTGGTAAAATTTCTAGAGTAAAGGTCGGAATTTTTAGGAAGAATAAAATGATACCTATTTAGAACACTCTTTTGAACAAAAGGCATCTAAAAATAAAACCTAAAACAATAAACTAAGAAATATAAATAAATCATGTAAATACTAAGAGACAAATACAATCAATAGATTTAGAACTAGTATGCTTAGTGAACGAATTAAGATTAATATAAATATCTGTGGTTATGTTTGAGCTATATTGGATTTGATAAAAATGATTTTGTAAATAAATAATAATTTGTCCTACTACATAATGCCAATGAAATATCAAGATTAATGCGATGAATTAATTTAATCTAGGGGAAATGTACACCAGGTTCCACACATTTCCAAAGGTAGGGAGGGTATAGAGGAACGAGTGATCACTAATATCTCGATCACTCCCAACACAACGCGGTCACCTAGCTCTCTGCTATTGCTTACTCCGTTTTATGGGAAATTCGCTAAATTCACATTTTTTTTTTTTTTTTTTTGTTGTTTCTTTGCTATTTGAATTAGAGTAGTTTCTGTCAAGTGCACTTATCTTTTTTGTACGGATGGAGGGCACAGGAGATTATAGGGATAGGAAAACCCCGACCCCAATACCGGCGAGCTGAGCGCAGAGCGCAGCATAGTGCACGAGCCCCGATTCCCTCTCCAGCCGAGGCTTTATACTATATCCCAAGCCAGTTCACCAATATCCATTACAAAAATGGCGCCCAACGTGGGGCTACACACACACACACACACCGAAGCTCCACGTATTAGCTCTGTTAATAAGTCTCTTCAAGAGTACAGTTTTTGTGGTTACGAGATTAGAATCGGTAGGCAGCTTGTGGAATAGGAGTTTTTGCTTAAAATAAACATGGTGAGAACTACCCAAGAAGACTATACGAAATTATTAGATTTTTTCGGTTAGTTTAAGTATCTGAGGGATGGAATGAACAATCGCAGTTCGACAATTTGGATTGATTGACCTCTCCAAATCGGGACAACTAACAAGTTTTCATATGATTTATTGTATTATACCTGGAACATACGGTCTAAGAGATAATCTTTGAGATTTGACTAGTATAACGCAATAAACCACCGTAATCTATATAATTTTGAGTAGCGATAGGAATGAGTTGGTGTATCTTGATATGGAAATGGGCATTTATGGACAGATTTATTAACACTGATTTTATAAACCAGAAAAGAGAATTAGATAAACAAGATGGCAAGCAACGATAATAGTATCGGAGATATTCTAAATAATCCAGAGTACTGTCGAATTTGTCATGGAAGGCTCGAGAAAAGCCAGTTGGTTGCAACAACCCCGTGCAAACATTCCTTCCACCATGCGTGCTTGACAAATTGGCTTAGAAGCTCTCCAGCTTGTCCTACTTGTCGCTCTCTCTGTACTACAGAACTACTTACGGTCGGTAATGTAGATCTGCAGACCGAATTGACTAATGCAGAACAGTCTGAACGCGCTGTTGTAGGAAATATACCGTCTGAGGCAGGAGATTCAAATGGAGATCGTCTCTCATTAGAAGGTACCGAGCCAAGGCGAGGCAGAGGCCGAGGCCGAAGACGGGGCGTTACTACTAGATCCATGCAAAGAAATGGGGGTGAACCCTTAGCAACATCTAATCTATACAAGATCCATCCAATGGCATGGATACGCAGGAAATTATTAACGTTATCAAATCAGTCGTAGGTTCGCAACAAAGAACACTGTTGGATAAGCTTACAGAACACACTAATGCGACCTTGCATATCCAGCAAAGTCAAATGGGGATGCAAGCTGGTAGCGCTAAAAAATGGTGCCAGGCTTCCTCACTCACATAATGATCACAGGCTATCACAGCCTTACAGGAAAATGAATTAAGGAACTCTACACAGAGGTCGTCAGTTAGTATTTCTTCAAATAAGGTCGGAAGAGTTATTCACGATTGGAAACTTAATTTCGATGGAAGCAAGGAAGGTCCATCGGCCGCAGAATTTATTTACCGAGTTCGCTCATTGACAGCTCGAACCTTAGGTAACGATTTTCAATTAGTATGCGATCATTTACACTTATTATTATCTGGAAGGGTAAATGATTGGTTATGGCAATTTCTGAGAAAACATGAGGAGTTCACTTGGGAAACCTTTTGTTTTGCTTTTAGGGACAAGTATGATGATGCAGAAGATGATGTTGACTTATGGAGAAAAATTTCGAAACGTAAACAAGGAGAGAATGAGTCTTTCGATTCATATTAAATCAGTATGGAAGAACTAGTAAATCGACTCGACAGATCTCTACCTGAACCGGACTTGGTTAAGCTTTTGATAGATAATTCGAAAAGTTCCCTTCGACTTGAGTTACTTCATTTTAACATAGTCTCAGTTAAGAAATTGTTAGCAGAAGTTAAAAAGCAAATTCTATAACGAAGTTCGTAATAATTCAACTAAAACATCATTCGCATATCGACGTAATATTTCTGAGGTTAGTCAGGAACCAGATCCTGCCGAAGATTCGCAACCAACAGTATCAGCCATCAATCGTTTTAAAGTGACTTGTTGGAATTGTGATAAAGTAGGTCACCGTTGGGACGATTGCTTGGATGTCAAGACCATATATTGCTATGGGTGTGGCATCAAGTATAGCTATAAACCGAATTGTAAGAAATGTAATCCTTCGGAAAACCGATCGAAGGATGTGTCGACCAGTCTGCAGTAGGCACATCCTTACACCAGCAGACGCCGACATTCCTGTTGGAGAAAACTTTAAAGGAAGTCGGACACAAACCTGAAAAAGTAAACACCTCGTTTTTACCTTTTCATGAAAGATTGTCTAATTATTTGAAAATTAGAAATATGATATTTGGAAATATAAGCACTATAATTAAAGCAGTTAAGCCTAGAAGATCTACTCTCCGTCTACGAAAATTTTGGAAGAATATAGTTTCTACTTGTAGGCTTTTGATTTCTACAGTACAAGGGAAGGGAGATAATCGTCTCTACACTTCCGTTGTTATTAACGACAAGGAGTACAACGCCTTGTTAGACTCAGGAGCCACCGTTAGTTGCGTAGGTCATGATGCAGCTCGTTCACTCTTGAGCCACCCACAGGTTCGTAAGTGTTCAGGAAAAGTTAAGACAGCTAGTGGTAACCTTTGTCCTGTAAAAGGAATTTTAACAAGCACCTTGACATTTCGAAACATTACTGAAAACATAGAATTTTTCATTATACACGACTTAACACAAGAAGTTTATCTGGGAATAGATTTCTTTAGAAAATTTAAACTTGCGGATAAGCTTGAGGGAAGCATCAGTGAGCTAGATTGTGGTCCTACAGATGAAGATATGGAATCACCAAAGTTACACAACCTTTCCAGTAGCGAACAACAAAAGCTAAAAGCCGTAATTGACATTTTTCCCTCTTATGAAAGAGAAGGCTTGGGGCGAACGAACCTCATTTCTCATTCGATTGACGTCGGCGACGCTAAGGCTGTTAAGCAAAGGCACTGGCCGATCTCACCTGCACGGGAGAAAGTTATGTTCACCGAAATTGATAATATGTTAGCTCTTGATATAATAGAACCTTCTAGCAGTCCTTGGAGCAGTAATTGCGTTATTGTGCAAAAGGGAAGCAAGGTTAGGTTATGTTTAGACTCCCGCGAAGTCAATAAACATACCAGAAAGGACGCGTACCCATTACCTCAAATTGACGGGATACTGAGTCGCTTACCTCCTGCACGCTTTATAACCGGTCTCGACATGAAACATGCTTTTTGGCAAATAATGTTAGATGAGAAGTCGCGTCAGTATACAGCATTTACTGTTCCTAACCGTCCTCTTTATCAATACAAGGTCATGCCCTTTGGTCTTACTAATGCACCGCAGACCTTATGCCGGTTAATGAATCATGTCATACCAGCCCATCTTCGAAACCGAGTTTTTGTATATCTTGATGACTTATTAGTCCTATCAGATGACTTTGATTCGCACTTGGTTCTTTTGCAAGAAGTAGCACTCTGTTTACGAAATGCCAACATAACGATTAATGTAGAAAAATCTAAGTTCTGCATGAGAGAAATAAAATACCTTGGATTTTTAATTTCTGACGGACAGATCAAGACCGATCCATCAAAAATTCAGGCTATCAATGAGTTTCCACTCCCAACAACAGTGAAACAAATCCGTCGGTTCTTAGGTTTATCCGGATGGTATCGTAGATTTGTAGATAATTATGCAACAGTATGTTATCCCCTGACAGAAATGATTAAGAAGAATAAAACCGCATTAGTCTGGGATAACGCTGCTAAGAATGCCTTTGAAGAATTGAAACATAGATTAACAACCGCTCCCATCCTGGTAACACCAAATTTCTCGAAGCCATTTGTTTTGTTGTGTGATGCTAGTTCATTTGGTTTGGGTTGCGTCCTCGCCCAAAGAAATGAGGAAGGATTTGAAATGCCAATCGGATACATGTCATGCAAGTTATCCAAAGCACAAAGGAACTATTCCGTAACCGAACTGGAATGTTTGGCTGTTATTAAGGGAATAAAGAAGTTCCGTGCGTACATCGAGGGTCAAGGCTTCTTGGTAGTTACGGACCATGCAGCACTTCAGTGGCTCATGCGTCAAAAAGATTTGTCAGGAAGACTTGCCCGATGGGCTATTCAATTGCAAGGTTTTGATTTTCGCATAGAACACCACAAGGGTTCTCAAAATGTCATTGCTGCCACGCTTTCAAGACAGAACGAGTCAGTATAGGAATTCGAAGAATTAGGTCCGATTATCGATTTGGAATCGGAAGAGTTTCGCTCGTTTGAGTATTTAGACCTGATTGATCGCATTCGTGCAAACCAAAAAAAAACTCCCTGATCTTAAAGTGACTGACGGATATGTCTACAAAAGAACTGAAGCTGTTACTAACGAAACGGAGTCAGACGATAGTTTGTGGAAACTTTGGGTACCTTCAAAGTTAACCCAAAGTGTTCTTCAACAAGCTCATGATCCTCCAAGCGCATCACATTGTGGCATAGGAAAAATGATTGAAAAGCTTAAAAGATATCTGTTTTGGCCTAAAATGCTTATACAAATTCGAGAGTATGAAAAAGCCTGTTCGGTCTGTAAGCAAACTAAGAGTCCGAACATAGTTCTTCGTCCTCCGATGGGAAAACCTAGGCAAACAGAGAGACCATTCCAACGACTGTATATGGATTTGTTAGGTCCATACCCTCGTTCGAAATCATGTAATATAGGATTGTTGGTCATAGTGGATCAATTTACTAAGTTCCATTTCCTCTCCCCCTTAAAGAAATTTACATCTGCCAAGATATGTGAATACTTGGAAAATTCAATTTTGTTTACATTCGGAGTACCAGAGTCGATATTAACTGACAATGGATCTCAATTTCGGTCAGGATTCTTTGAATCGTTTCTAACCCGATATTCAATTAAGCATATATGCACGGCTGTTTACTCTCCGCAAATTAATGCAAGCGAGAGATTAAATCGTTCGATTTTAGCGGCAATTCGTGCTTATGTGGGAACAGATCATACAGCATGGGATCAGAATTTGAATGAGATAAATG
This sequence comes from Drosophila yakuba, assembly GCF_016746365.2. NCBI lineage: Eukaryota > Metazoa > Arthropoda > Insecta > Diptera > Drosophilidae > Drosophila > Drosophila yakuba. The sequence continues at coordinate 1,746,729 of NW_025048801.1, read as the reverse complement.
GAGCTCTTCGATCTTGTTTACACACCACGACAGGATATTCACCATACTTTCTGACGTTCGGTCAAAACATGATCTTGAATGGCAAGGACTACGAACTGCTCAGAAAACTTAATTTGATTTCAGACGATGCTAGAATAATGTATCCAAATGCATTACAAATGGCCAGATACACAGCACAGCTGAACACTGCCAAATCGCACGAAGCCAACGCTAAAATATATAACTTGAGAAGTAGAAATATACAATTTAAAGTTGGAGATCAAGTTCGAAACTTTTCGCAAAGCAACGCTAGCAAGAAATTCAGCCATAAACTAGCTAAAGTGTTCGTAACAGCAACAATAGCTAGAAAACTCAGTCCAGCATATTATGAGTTATCTGGTGAAAATGGAAAGAAAATGGGCGTATACCACGCAAAAGACTTACAAACAAGGTAGTACACTCTCCTTTTTCAGATTACGATTCCCGTCGAAACTTAGGAACATAATCTGTGGCCAGTGTACGGGAAAATAAGCAGAGAAAAAAATTAAACCAAAATTATTATCATCGGTACAATTCTAGACGAGACCACTTTTCGGCCTACTAGGGTTAATTGAAAGCTCACAACAACTCTCAAAGACAGAAGCTGTAAGTTCTAGTTATCCCTTTCGCACCTTAGTCGTCGCTCTCATAGCCTGGAAAGGTCCCGTTAAAGCTCGCTAGGCTCGCGCCTTTGACAAAAGGTACAGCGAACACGCGATCATTCTGATTTTCTACTCCGAGACGACAGACGTAACATGTGAAAAGAACAGACAATAAAAGTGAAGTAAAAAAAAAAAAAAAAAAACCCACGTGCAGTCTTAAAATTATCAAGTGGCCAACTAAGAGTATTAAAAGTTTCGAGTGCGTACAGAAGTGCGTAAAGAGCACGGAAATCGCAGCTCTTTGATTGCTGATTTTTACGGAGTGCATAGTGTAGTTTCCAGGCAGGTAAATAATAACCCTGAGAAAAGTGTTATTTGGTGTAGAAACTGACCAAAAGTTTCTTTACAGAATAAAGGTATTGTCGGCTAGCACTATAGTGCTATAGCACGCCCACGTACCTCCAAGACACGCGGTGTACATGCACATACACACGTGCAGGCATAAGTACAGGCGCTGCGGCTACACACATATGCATACCTATGTGCATTTAGGCATAGGCGCTGCCGACAGGAACCGCAAGCTGCTAAAAGTTCTTATCTGTGGATCGCACGTTAACGGCGCGAAGGCCTGATCTGCGAAGTAGAGACGAAGTAGAGACAAGGAAGATGAAGCTAGAACACGTGGAGTAAGCAGATAAAGAAGACAGAGAAGTAGAGAAGAGAAAATCGCCGTGAGTACGAATATGTCGCTGATTTAGGGTGCCCCATGCACTGACAAAGGAACCAGAGAGAGAGAAAAGAATAAAGTGAAATAAAACGAAGTGAAGTTGCTGCTGCCTACGGCCGGAGCCGTATAAATTAATAAGAATTTGAATTAATCTATTATTTGATAAATATTAGTTTAAACTTAATACTAGACATGCGTTAGAAATATTAATTAACATATATACATATTAAAATTAGGTTAGGCAGAAGTTATTAGAAGTAGGAACTGAACTAAATTGAAACAAAGAATGGATGATAAAATTGAACAGTAATTGAAGCTGAATTTACAGCCATGTAGCAGTTCATTGGGCCCAACGATCTTCTTGGCGACAACAATGTGGTAATAAACAAATAAATAAATTTAGGTGATTAAAAACTAAAATAGTATGGTAACTTGGTAAAATTTCTAGAGTAAAGGTCGGAATTTTTAGGAAGAATAAAATGATACCTATTTAGAACACTCTTTTGAACAAAAGGCATCTAAAAATAAAACCTAAAACAATAAACTAAGAAATATAAATAAATCATGTAAATACTAAGAGACAAATACAATCAATAGATTTAGAACTAGTATGCTTAGTGAACGAATTAATATTAATATAAATATCTGTGGTTATGTTTGAGCTATATTGGATTTGATAAAAATGATTTTGTAAATAAATAATAATTGGTCCTACTACATAATGCCAATGAAATATCAAGATTAATGCGATGAATTAATTTAATCTAGGGGAAATGTACACCAGGTTCCACACATTTCCAAAGGTAGGGAGGGTATAGAGGAACGAGTGATCACTAATATCTCGATCACTCCCAACACAACGCGGTCACCTAGCTCTCTGCTATTGCTTACTCCGTTTTATGGGAAATTCGCTAAATTCACATTTTTTTTTTTTTTTTGTTGTTGTTTCTTTGCTATTTGAATTAGAGTAGTTTCTGTCAAGTGCACTTATCTGTTTTGTACGGATGGAGGGCACAGGAGATTATAGGGATAGGAAAACCCCGACCCCAATACCGGCGAGCTGAGCGCAGAGCGCAGCATAGTGCACGAGCCCCGATTCCCTCTCCAGCCGAGGCTTTATACTATATCCCAAGCCAGTTCACCAATATCCATTACAAAAATGGCGCCCAACGTGGGGCTACACACACACACACACACCGAAGCTCCACGTATTAGCTCTGTTAATAAGTCTCTTCAAGAGTACAGTTTTTGTGGTTACGAGATTAGAATCGGTAGGCAGCTTGTGGAATAGGAGTTTTTGCTTAAAATAAACATGGTGAGAACTACCCAAGAAGACTATACGAAATTATTAGATTTTTTCGGTTAGTTTAAGTATCTGAGGGATGGAATGAACAATCGCAGTTCGACAATTTGGATTGATTGACCTCTCCAAATCGGGACAACTAACAAGTTTTCATATGATTTATTGTATTATACCTGGAACATACGGTCTAAGAGATAATCTTTGAGATTCGACTAGTATAACGCAATAAACCACCGTAATCTATATAATTTTGAGTAGCGATAGGAATGAGTTGGTGTATCTTGATATGGAAATGGGCATTTATGGACAGATTTATTAACACTGATTTTATAAACCAGAAAAGAGAATTAGATAAACAAGATGGCAAGCAACGATAATAGTATCGGAGATATTCTAAATAATCCAGAGTACTGTCGAATTTGTCATGGAAGGCTCGAGAAAAGCCAGTTGGTTGCAACAACCCCGTGCAAACATTCCTTCCACCATGCGTGCTTGACAAATTGGCTTAGAAGCTCTCCAGCTTGTCCTACTTGTCGCTCTCTCTGTACTACAGAACTACTTACGGTCGGTAATGTAGATCTGCAGACCGAATTGACTAATGCAGAACAGTCTGAACGCGCTGTTGTAGGAAATATACCGTCTGAGGCAGGAGATTCAAATGGAGATCGTCTCTCATTAGAAGGTACCGAGCCAAGGCGAGGCAGAGGCCGAGGCCGAAGACGGGGCGTTACTACTAGATCCATGCAAAGAAATGGGGGTGAACCCTTAGCAACATCTAATCTATACAAGATCCATCCAATGGCATGGATACGCAGGAAATTATTAACGTTATCAAATCAGTCGTAGGTTCGCAACAAAGAACACTGTTGGATAAGCTTACAGAACACACTAATGCGACCTTGCATATCCAGCAAAGTCAAATGGGGATGCAAGCTGGTAGCGCTAAAAAATGGTGCCAGGCTTCCTCACTCACATAATGATCACAGGCTATCACAGCCTTACAGGAAAATGAATTAAGGAACTCTACACAGAGGTCGTCAGTTAGTATTTCTTCAAATAAGGTCGGAAGAGTTATTCACGATTGGAAACTTAATTTCGATGGAAGCAAGGAAGGTCCATCGGCCGCAGAATTTATTTACCGAGTTCGCTCATTGACAGCTCGAACCTTAGGTAACGATTTTCAATTAGTATGCGATCATTTACACTTATTATTATCTGGAAGGGTAAATGATTGGTTATGGCAATTTCTGAGAAAACATGAGGAGTTCACTTGGGAAACCTTTTGTTTTGCTTTTAGGGACAAGTATGATGATGCAGAAGATGATGTTGACTTATGGATAAAAATTTCGAAACGTAAACAAGGAGAGAATGAGTCTTTCGATTCATATTAAATCAGTATGGAAGAACTAGTAAATCGACTCGACAGATCTCTACCTGAACCGGACTTGGTTAAGCTTTTGATAGATAATTCGAAAAGTTCCCTTCGACTTGAGTTACTTCATTTTAACATAGTCTCAGTTAAGAAATTGTTAGCAGAAGTTAAAAAGCAAATTCTATAACGAAGTTCGTAATAATTCAACTAAAACATCATTCGCATATCGACGTAATATTTCTGAGGTTAGTCAGGATGCCGAAGATTCGCAACCAACAGTATCAGCCATCAATCGTTTTAAAGTGACTTGTTGGAATTGTGATAAAGTAGGTCACCGTTGGGTCCAGGCAGCGTGCTACTTGGCAAAGGGGCCAATCTACACGGACTCAACAAAGAATTAACTATATGCCAAAACAGGGGTCAGGAAAGGAAGATTATAATCAGGTGGCACATGAGAGGGTTGTACAAATAGAAGACGACCTCGACACATACGACGTCTGCAATTTTTTAGGGTAAAATCCCTGCTCCCGTATATCACTCATACGTTAGCAGGGAGGGAAATCAAATTACTTTACGCTATTGATAATATGATAGCAAAAAATTGTAGGGCCTTCGCCGACACAACATGAAGCCCTACCATACAACATAAATACAATGGCAACCATATAAAACAGACGGGGAGCCGGTATACTCTAAATCATACCCGCACCCCACGGCCGTAACGGAATTTGTAAACGCAGAGGTTAAACAACTTCTAGCAAATGGCGTAATAAGGCCATCCCGATCGCCTTACAACAACACGACTTGGGTTGTAGATAAAAAGGGATTTGACCAAAAGAGGTAAAAAAGAAAAGGTTGGTTATCGACATTAGAAAGATGAACCAAAAAACCGTGGATGATAGGTACCCGATTCCTTCGATTTCGACTATATTGTCAAATATGGGCGAGTCAAAATATTTCTAAACGCTCGACCTTAAAGCGGGCTTTCACCAAATCGAGTTAGCAGAGAAAGAAAAACAGCTTTCTCGATAAACAATGGCAAATATGAGTTTTGCAGATTACCATTCGGGCTTAAGAACGCTCCAAGTATTTTCCAGAGAGCCATAGATGACGTTTGAAGAGAAGGAATCTGGAAGATATGCTACGTGTATGTCGACGATGTTATTATTTTCTCAAAAACAAAAGAGGACCATGTCAAGGACATACAGTGGGTCCTCGAAGAACTGCTTGTAGCAGGCATGAGGGTATCTCAAGAAAAGTTAAAATTTTTCAAAAAAACGTCGAATACTGCAACGTGTCGCCAGGGGGTCTCCAAACCTCATCTGAAAAGGTACAAGCCATAAAGGAGTTCCCCGTGCCAAGAACCCTTTTTGATCTCAGATCTTTTCTGGGTTTAGCAAGTTGGTGTTTTATGAAAAACTTCGCGTCAATCGCTGGCACCCTAACGGGAATCCTTAAAGGCGAAAACGGGAAAACAAGCAAGTATCCGTCAAAAAAAATTAATATAAATATGACTAAAGAACAAAAAACATCATTTAAGAGGCTAAGAGAGATACTGGCAGCAAAAGATGTTCTTCTTTCATACCCAGACTTAAAAAAAAGACAAGCGCCGAATTACAATGGTATCGCGCACGTTGCGTGATAACGAAAAAAATGTTGCAACCAACGAGCGAGATCTTCGATAAAGACACATACGCGTCGGGCGCAGTCACAATGCATTTCGAAGAATCACTGACCTATACCATTGACACGACAGACAAGCCAATTAATTGTTTCAGGAATCAGATCATTATAGAAGAATATAAAAATTTTTCAGTGAGTAACCTTATTCTCTTCAAAAACAAAATGAGGCACGTAATAAGATTTTCCGACCGGGAAAACCTTATAAACACCATTAAAGATGTGGTGAATGCGGAAGTCGTCAACGCAATACATTGCACACTTTCAATCCTAGCATTTATTCAACACTCACTAATTAAAGCATATCCAAACACCACATTTAGATATTGAAAACATGTGGTGCAAGATATTACAGACAAAACAGGGAAATCGCCACAGCCGAACACAATAGGGCCCATCGCGCAGGCCAAGAAAATGTGAAGCAGATCTTACGAGACTACTTCTTCCCAAAAATGCTTCGCCTAACAACGGAAACGGCATCTAACTGCATAGTCGTCACCCCAATAAACATAAAATCGTACAGACGCCAATTCCATTTTATGCTGGAGAAATACTCCACATCGATATATTCTCAACAGATGGGACCCTCTTCCTTACGTGTGTCGACTAAATTTCCAAATTCGCCATTGTACAAGCAAATGCATCAAGGGCAATCGTGAACGTAATGTAACCAATATTAAAAAAAGCCAAGCTTTTTCCAAACATATAAACCATCTATTGCGACAACGCAAGGTCACTAAATTCAGAAACAATCAAATCAGTCCTCCTCAACAATTTTAACATTTCCATCGCAAACGCGCCACCTCTACATAGCACTTCCAACGGTCAAGTAGAACGGTTTCACAGTACACTCGCGGAAATAGCCCGGTGCCTGAAAATAGAGCTAGTTCTATTAGCAACTGCCAGGTATAATAGCACAATACGTTCGGTAATGGACAAAAAACCAATAGAAATAATACACTTAACACCAGTATAAATCGGGGAAAAAAATCAGCGAGAAAATTCAACAAGCACAGCATAAAAGCTTGGAAACATCCAATAAAGAGAGGACAGATAAAAATTACCAAGTAGGCGATAAAGTTTTCCGAAAGTCAAACAAGCGCTTGGGAAACAAACTTTATCCGCTTTGCTCTGAACAAACCATCGAAGCCGACCTGGGGCCCACCGTTCTCATTTAGGGTAGGGTGGTCCATAAGGACAATCTACGCTAAACACTCCAGCGAGATTATCGACCTATTTCCATATTCTTTTTGGGTTACGAAATTATCTTTTAGTCCTCGTACTTACGACCGCTAGAACGAACGCGACAATAAGACTCAATGACTACACGAATAGAAGATGGACCTACAGCACTCGATGAACATGACGACTTATGAAGACTGCGCTGACCAGACAGAAACGATGACGAGGACATTTACGGACGACCACAGGACAACGGCTATAATGACGGACCTGATCACAACCATAAAAATACTAGGAGCATAAATTTAATGGGGACTGCACTAAAAGTTATCGCCGGTAACCCCGACTTTAACGATTGGGAGCAGGTAAAATTCAATCAGGAACAGCTGCTAAGAACGGAGAAAGGGCAAACAGAGTTAAACTTGAAATTCGAAAAGCGCATAAACGAACTTGCAGCTGCAACAAATCAAATCCAAAAATTCGAGGCAGACAGGGAAACCCACCTTTTAGAGCTATCTAAGCTAAAAATAGGATTGTAATTACAGATCTTGAGAATTTTTTAATGAACCTAACCCTAGCTAAACTTAACGTTGCAAGTCCAGCAATACTGGACGACTCTGATATTGGCGAATTAAAAGACGGACAGCCTACTGACATAAGCGTAATAGAATAGAAGTAGCATTAATGTTTTCCAAAATTCTGAAATTTGACATTTCCTCATTAAGTTTCCTAGTCCTAAGCTTAGGTATAAAAAAAAAACTGTCTTCCCAGTTCAGCGCCATAAGAAGATCCTGACCTGGTAGCTGAATGCCCGACACGAAACATCACCATCGGCCAATGCAGGACGACAGTCGGTGCGACTTTCAGCAGGGAGCTCCAAAACGGCATCTGCGCCCAGCAGATAATTTCCGGAGCTATTGCTCACTGCTCCACGCTTCCGGGTCACTTGGATCCAATCACCATAGTTGACCACGGCACCCTGATCATAAACGACGCCAATATGACTGTAACCGACGGTGAAGGACGTGAGCAAAAGGTATCAGGAACCCACCTGGTAACATATTCCGATAGAGTGGCACTCAACGGAACCTGGTTCTTCAACCACCTGGGAAACTCGAAAAAGAAACCCGCTGTCTCGGCCATGGCCACGGTCAACATCACGGCCCACCAGAACCGGCTGAATCTCCCATTTCTCCACGAGTTAAGTTTGAGGAACCTTCACCACATAGGAACTATATGAACTATATGTATAAAGAATAAGTACTATATGTACGGGTCAGCTCAGCCCAAGTTGAGCGCATAATCCGCTGCTTAAAAACACTAATATCTGTTACGCTTTTTACTAACAATGCGGTTGGACAATTTTTTTTTATTATTGTAAACAAATATGTGAGCCAACCACATTAATTAACAACTAATATTTCCACGTCTGCAAATTTTTTTTTAAATGACAAAATATAACAGTTCCTAATTCTTAAACGTAAAAATGTTTATTTTTGATTTTCTAGAAGAAGAAAATAATATAATAATAATGAGAAAAACTCATAAATAGAAAATCTCACTTTTTCCTTCAAAAACGTTTCATTGAATATAAATTAACAAGAGAGAACGCTATAGTCAAGTTCCCCGACTATCTGATACCCGTTACTCAGCTAGTGGAAGAGAGAAGGAGAGTCTTAAACGCAGTTTTTGGCGGTTTGTAGGCGTTATAGTGGGCGTGGCAGAAAGTTTTTTGGCAAATCGATAGAAATTTAAAAGACCAATATAAAAACAAGAGAGAACGCTATAGTCGAGTTCCCCGACTATCTGATACCCGTTTACAAGACTAATACAAAAATGAAAAAATATCAAAACATTTTTCAAAAGTGTGAGAGTAGCAGCTTTGGGCGGTTTGTGGGCGTAAGAGTGGGCGTGGCAAAAAGTTTTTCGGCAAATCGATAGAAAATTACAAGACCAATACAAAATTGAAAAAATATCAAAACATTTTTCAAAAGTGTGGGCGTGGCAGTTTTGGGCGGTTTGTGGGCGTTAGAGTAGGCGTGGCAACATGAATCGACAAACTTCCGCTGCTTTTATGTCCCTGGAGTCTGTATGCCTAATCTAAACTTTCTAGCTTTTGTAGTTCCTGAGATCTCAGCGTTCATACGGACGGACAGACAGACGGACAGACGGACATAGCCAGATCGACTCGGCTATTGATCCTGATCAAGAATATATATACTTTATATGGTCGGAAACGCTTCCTTCTGCCTGTTACATACTTTTCAACGAATCTAGTATACCCTTTTATTTTACGAGTAACGGGTATAAAAATGGGATGATTTAGTGATTCTAGTGAGGCAAAAGACAATACTACCAATGTAGCTAATAACGTAAAAATTATAGATCACACAGACGATATAAATGCGTTGTGGATCTTATTGCTGATCACGACGAATTTCGCTACAGGTCTGATAAGTCTTATAAATGTATCAATAGAGATGCAGTAATAAAATCCGAAACTTTGAAAAATCATATAGAGATAGTTGTAGGAGAATATAATAATATAGTTACATTAGTAAATAAATATGCAAATACACTCACATCTGAACATAATAACAAATGTTTGAGGGTTATAAAATCCCTAAACACAAGATTAAATAATATCAGAAAAAGAAGGCATATTCTGATAGATGTACCAGAAAGTCTAAGTCAATTGGTCGAATTCAACCCAGACCAGTTCAAAGAACTAGACGAATTTGTACAATCAGGCGGCGCTGAGTCCGATAGTGACATTGAAACTCTAGAAGGAAGCGACCGAATTGAATTTAAATCCGAAACAATAACAATTTCTGAAATGGCACAGACAGTGACAGACTTTATCAGGCTAGCCACATCTCTGATACCAGAGTTTGATGGTAAACCAGAAAATCTACAAAGTTTTTTGGATGCTCTAGGTCTACTAGACAGCTTAAAGAGCACACATGAAACGACTGCGATAAGCCTAATAAAAACTTATAAGTTATGAGCAGACAATTGCTGCAATCATTACACAACTGTCAAGTGCAGTAAAAGGAGAATCGGTAGAAGTGATATCTGCCAAGCTTCTCAATCTACAACAGAGAAATAAAACGGCTAGCCAATACACCCAAGAGGTGGAGAAACTGACAAAGGCCCTTGAAGGTGCCTATATCAGTGAAGGTCTCAGCCAGTCTTTAGCGAATAAATACAGCACTACAACAGCTGTAAAAGCAATGACACAGAATTGCTCCGTTGATAGGGTAAAACTTATCATGCAAGCAGGCACATTCACAAACATGATCGATGCCATCTCCAAATTTGTAAACAGTTGCACAGAGATAACAGGTCAGAGTAACACTGTACTCTATTATCGACGAGGTGCAAATAATAATAATAGAGAAGGCCGAGGTTATAATCGTGGAAGAAATAACTACCACAACAATTACAACCGAGGCAGCAATAACAACAACAACAATAGCTTTAATAACCGTGGAGGTAGATGAGGCCAAAACCAAGGGAGAGGCCGCGGAAAATACTACCAGGGTAATAATAATAATAATAGCAATGTGAGAATCACAAACTAACATTTCTCATTGGTGCAGATATCTCCCTTTTGAAGGTAAATTCTGATAACTTCCAAATTCAAACAGAAAAAATAAGAAACATCGAAGGCATAGGCCAATTTTGCAATACCATGTGATGGAATAATAGGCATTGATTTTATAAAGAAATTCAATTGTCAACTAGATTTCAAACCAAGTGAAGACTGGTTTATAATTGGACCCCAAAATTTAAATTATCCAACAATACAGTTCTTCTGCCAGCCAGATCACAAGTTATTTGCAAAATAGACATTTATGCTGTAAATGATTACATATTTGTGCCTAATCAGGAAATACACAATGGGATTTATGTTGCAAATACAATAGCAGCATCCAAACATTTATACATTCGAATTCTAAATACAACTAATTTCGATCAATTGGTCAAAGTAAACAAAATCTAATATGAAAATTTAAAAGATTATGACATTCATAATACCAACACTAAAAATAGAAGCGAACAAGTACTTTCAAAACTAAAAAAAAATTTTCCAGACCAATTCAAAAATCAATTAACTGAATTATGCACACAGTATAGTGATGTGTTCGGACTGGAAACCGAACCAATATCAACGAACAACTTTTATAAACAAACATTAAGACTTAAAGATGATGAACCCATTTATATAAAAAACTACAGAATAGCCATATTGATGAAATTCAAAAACAAGTAGGGAAATTAATTGGCGACAAAATGGTCGAACCGTCTGTATCCGAGTATAACAGCCCACTCTTGTTAGTTCCGAAAAAATCATTACCAAATTCACAAGAGAAGAAATGGCGATTAGTAATTAACTATAGTCAAATAAATAAAAAACTACTTTCTGACAAATTTCCACTCCCTAGAATTGATGACATTTTAGATTAACTAGGTCGAGCTAAATACTTTTCATGCCTTGACTTGATGTCAGGTTACCACCAAATAGAACTTGATGAAAACTCAAGGAATATAACATCTTTTTTCAACGAGCAATGGCTCATATCGCTTCACGCCATTACCATTTGGTTTTTAAATAGCACGAAATTCATTTCAGAGGATGACGACTATATCATTCTCGGGTTTAGAACCCTCTCAGGCATTCCTTTATATGACTTAATGGTGATAGGATGTTCAGAAAACACATGATTAAAAACTTAACTGACGTTTTTAATGTATGTAGGAAATATAACCTAAAGTTGCATCCAGAAAAATGTTCATTTTTCATGCACGAAGTGACATTCCTAGGTCACAAATGCACAGACAAAAGAGTATTGCCAGATGACAAGAAATATGACGTCATCAAAAATTATCCTGTCCCTCATGATGCGGACAGCGCAAGACGATTTGTAGCATTCTGCAACTATTATCGTCGATTTATAAGGAACTTCGCCGACTATTCACGGCACATAACTAGATTATGTAAAAAGAATGTCCCTTTTGAATGGTCAAGCGAATGCTAGAACACATTCGAATACCTTAAAGAAAATCTCATGCACCCCACATTATTACAATATCCTGATTTTCGCAAAGAATTTTGCATTATAACGGATGCTAGTAAACAAGCTTGCGGAGCAGTTCTAACTCAGAACCGTGACGGGATTCAGCTCCCAATAGCTTATGCATCACGTTCATTTACAAAAGGAGAAAGCAATAAGAGTACAACAGAACAAGAACTAGCGGCAATTCAATGGGCAATTACCCATTTTAGACCATACATTTATGGGAAACATTTCACCACAGACCTTTAACGTACCTATTTTCTATGACTATTCCAGTTCTAAATGTCTACAGTCTGGCTCGGATACCATCACCTGAAGGCCAGGAGGCGAACAAAATCGGGAACTGGCACTGATTTGGAGCTAGCAGGTCACCGGGACGGCGACCACTTGAAAGGGGAAGAAGTTAGCACAGGCGGTTCTCACGGAGAAAAACTGCCGAATTGCAGGCCACCATATCCGGTGGCTTGCACGCGCATTGGAAGAACTGCTGATCACGCATTCCAAGGGCAATTGCCCGGAGACCGGTCGGATATCGGAATGCTGACCTGGTGCTTCGGAGACTGCGCTGCAGCGACGCAGAGGCCTCAAGCTGGGAAACGGGTAGCTCTTTAAGTTAGTCTAATTTTGTACTCCGGGGTTTAACAGTCTCGACATTTTAATTTAGCTACAAAGTTGAGATTATGGTAAAGATGCAGATTCCAGAGACAAAGACGCAGCGCAACTTTGTTTCCTGGTGTTGCAACGCCCTATCAAACGCTCAACACTGTATTGCCATTTTCTATCGGTATGTCAAAAATTGTTGTCGCCCACTGTAACTGCCAAAACTATCGCTCCCCCGCCTGTGAAAAATTGGTTGATTTTTAAATTTTATAATTTTTTGCCAACTTCTATAGTTATGCCAAAAATATTTTATTTTTTTTCAGCCGAAAGCCACAGCAGCTTTGGCTGATACCTATTCTGTACCTTAGTTTTTCAAATTAATTATGCATTGTACAATAAATAAATGTTATGATTTCTGCTGTTGGTAGGCTGTTACTTATTAACTGGTATTGTACTTTTGACATTTCAAAGAGCAATGGCTAGTTTATTTTTGTATTGGTCTTGTAAATTTCTATCGACTTGCCAAAAAACTTTATGCCACGCCCACTCTAACGCCCACAAATCGCCAAAAACTGTTAGTGTTGAAGACTTAATGCACTTTCACTAGCTGAGTAACGGGTATCAGATAGTCGGGGACATATTCTTTACATTGAGCAAGAGAAACTTTAAAATATACTTAAACATAATTTGGAATTACTTAAATAGTTGGAAAGTATATTTATAATTTCAAGGGCAGTTTTTCTCATTATTTTTGGCTTATAGTTTCAGGAAAAGTTTAAATATAAAAATAATAGAAGGCTTGCGTAAGAGTTACGTAACGAAATGAAAAATGGCCACTGAAGAAGGTTGCTCAGTAGCGCTGGTGGCCGATTTAACTGCAATAGGAGTTATTTATCCATTCTTCTGATCGTTTCCTAGCCCGTCATGCCCCGCTCTGGGGGTGTTCCTCGGGACTGAAATTCGATTACTGTTTGCTAGGTTAAATCTGTGTAATTTAAAATTTTCCACAGTAAGCAACCCATAACCGAAACGCTCTTTCAAAAAAATAATAATTTTTACCCGCTGAATAATTTATTCCGATAAAAATGTCGGAGATCTCCCAGAAATAACCTCTCACTCTTGGGAACTGGCTGACGCCAGACGGCAACCTTGCTACCTTCGCTGATAATTGTTGCCGTGACCTGGGCAACAAAAGGGTTACGCACTGGCTAAACCTTTTCCGAACACCACTTAGTATCTCATCAGCGTGGACTTAGCACTTATTAAACAATGAAATGCTTTTGCACTCCACCAGATCTCGATCGGTAAAGAAATTCAGTACGGAAACGGATGGAGCGACTTTTGTTCAAGCTCAGCAGCAGCAAAAATTTCTTAATTGGAACACGAGCTTTCTGAAACTTTCCTGGGGCCGCTATGAGCTATCCGTCATATTTGCCCTAAATTCTGTTCTTGTAAAAAATGCAGCTCACGAATTTTATGGACATTCATTAAAAGCTCGTCTTAAAAAAGTTGCTGGCTCTTAGGCTGAAATACGTTTACGTTATTCCATATGCCCCAGAGATCGGCTCAAAGCTTTTATGATCTGTAACATGCTTCTTGGCAAAAAAAATGTATTTCGCAGCTTTTCAGTCGGTATTACATCTAGCTTACATCTGGCTAGGGTATATAATACATTCCACTAATACCCTATACCGATGCCGACTAGAGACACGTCATTGGCGAATATCTTTCGCTTGGTATATACCCAATAGTTTTCCTTCTATCATCTAATTCGTAGTAACAATTTCCTAACCTTGTACAAACTCTGGCTTTTACACAAGCAGGACCGAATTTAGCATTGTAGCCTGTGTTGAAATTCCTTTGAAATACTTCTTGGCCATTCTGCATACGAAACAACTCTTCACCGGATTTTGTACTTCTTAGCGTTTTCGGAGTGCTTCTCTAGCATCCACTGGCATGCTTTTTCCAGTACTATTTTGAACGAGTGTTGACGGTCAAATTTAAGTATCGGTCATTCAGTAAGCTGAGCTGCCTCAACAAAGAGTACGTAGAACCCAAAGTAATCATGTGTGGCCTGAATACCATGTAGTAAGGAGAAGTCCCTAGGCTGCAATTAGAGCGTATTTGAGACCCGATCAAAAGGACTGGGACGAATATCTAAATAGGACCAGTTGTGCGTTGAGATCATTGTACAATGATCACAGCAGTAAAATTATGCGTAATGCCGTACTGCTGCATTAATTTCTGAAACGCGTGCGAACGGAATGAAGATCCATTGTCTGACACTATCGTTTCGGGAGTGCCATAAAACATAAACAATTCTCTACAAGTCCAGGCCAGAAATAATAACGTCTAACTCACTTAATGGTCTTGTGTATCCCACCATGAGCAGACAACGAACTATCATGAGCACGAGAAAGTATATCAGGAACCAATTTCTTAGGTACCCAAGGTTTTCAGGCATATTTATCGTGCACCTGTCACATTCTTAGCCTTGAGATAAATTTAACCGCTATCAGTCCAACGATCACGAAATATTTTTCCGATTTGCATTCACTTTCTGCACTAGCTCTGTTTATTCCACTGATTTAAAGTGATCGGAATTTAGATCAACAAGAACTCCACCCCCCAAGTCAATTGCAGCTATCACGTCTTCCTTTACCGAAACAAGGAGTCGGGAACTACGTTCAGCGAATATCAAAATCATTCCTTCATTAAATGAAGGCAATAGGACGCTAATCCCCTTCTTCCGAAACTTGGACTAATACTCCACTTGGCTCAAACTCCGGTCTTACTCGCATCGCAATGTATTGCGAACGGTTTCGAAAAATCAGGGCTGCATAAAACAGGAGTCTCTCTAAGACATTGCTTTAGCTTCTCAAAATATTCTACTGCTGCCTCAGTAAAGCTGAAACTTTTTTTCGTCGTCATCAGATCAGTTAAAGGAGCAGCAAGAGACGCAAAATTGGGAACGAACTTGCGAGACCAGCCACATAAACCTATGAAACTTCGCAGACTGCGCAAAGTTTAAGGCAAAGGAAAATTCCCAATTGCGGCTACTTTTTCTGGATCGGTACGGATTCCACCATCCCCGATTATATTACCTAGGTAACGCACTCTCAACATGCAGAAAAGACTTTTGCCAATGTTGACCGTCAAACCTGCACGTCTTATCTATAGCGCAACCTCCCTTAGCACTTCGAGTTGCCTCCCAAAACTTTATGAAACCACCAGCAGATCATCTAGTTAAATAAAAAACTCGTTCCTAAGATGAGCTGGCACCACTTTGTCAGCCTTTGTCGGCTTTAGGCAACCTACTCAAAATGCCTCTAATTTGAGGCAGAGGATATGCATCCTTTTCGCTGAAGCTATTCACTTACGACCGTCTAGAATTCGAACCTTTCAAGGTTTCGTTGCCATAACGATTGGAGATGACCAAGAACTGTCATACTCTTCCATCACTCCTAGTTGTTTCATCCTGTCAAGACAGGGAAATGGCGCTGTTTTATTGGCGTTGCAATACCTACATCAATAGAATGTGATATAAGGTTGGTCTTACCTAGACCATCTTAGCTATACGACGGAAAACAATTGATCCCATTCGTTAGATTCGCCTTATCCATATCAGATATCGTATGTTGGTCAACTTTAACTTTGAAATCATCCTTAGTTGAATATAACTCGGATATGATGACTCCTGGGAAGTAAATCGTAAAGTTTCCAGAAATCTATCCCCAAATATAAATCTTGTTAAAGCGACGGTACGATGTAAATTTTTAATAACTTTTTCTGCTCGCAGTATTCCACCTCTGTTTGTATATATACTCGTGTCTGCTGTGATCGGCCGTCTGCAGATGTAGCATTACTGTTAATGGCCTTATAGTCTCCTGAAGCTTCTACTTCACGGGCTAAGGTACCTCCTACACAACTTGCCAATAAGCCAGAGTCTAACAGACCGTAAACCGTACGAATAAACAACTGTAGTAGGATAGATACCCTTTAGGCCCACAGTACCATGTATGTATCATGTAGTAGTGTAGGTTAACGTATGAAGCCCATGGTGGCAGAGAGAAGTATACGATCATATCCCCGTTATAAGTAAGAACAATACTGTTGTCCCGCTCTTACTTATAAGCTAGCTTTAAGAGATAACAATGTACATACACCTAGCTCTCACGCATACAGACACGCATGAGAGAGGATAAGTAAAACGAAGAAGCAAAGCGCGGCATTCGGTCGCTGGTTCTTGGAGAGTAAAGTCGATAATAAAGAAAAACTTAATTAGGCAAAGCGTCGCACCGGAGTTGGTTCAAGCGTTTACACAACCGAATTGGCAAAAACGGACGACGATCTTTTGATCCTTCACGTAGTGATTTTATATAATTTACTCCAATTCTACAGTTCTTGACAAATTGCCAGAATGCTTTTACTCGAATAAATTCCAATGTTTCTACAGTTCTTGACATATTGCCAGAATAATTTTACTTAACTAGATTCCAATGTTTAAGATCTCATGTCTTATTTCTGTGCGCAAATCTTTTTTATTAACGGGCTGCCGTTTTCTCCACCCACTTCGAGTTTGTCTCTGGTCTACTAGCTATTTTACACACCGGACATTGTGCGCTTTTCTTCCAAGGAGCTTCTGTACATCTCTTATGAAACTCGTGTTGACAAATGGTTTTAAAAACCTTAGCAGGATTTATAACTGCAGGCTTGATTAAGCTCCTCTTTTATGAGATCGGTCTAACCTCATTATTCCCACAATATACCAAAACCGTTGATAAGATGTCACACGCGTTGAAAAATCATAATAAAAAATCTATTTTCTCCGAAATTTAAAGATTGAAAAGTGAAAAACTTGTGTTTAGATTAAACCTGAATTCGGAACGCCGTTATTTCAGAAACAGAAACAGATAACGCATTTAATCCAGAATGTGATAAAACTAAAACATCAAGCAAAATTAATAGAATAAAATAAAGTTTTTATATACTCTTCGGGATATGGCACGACTCGGAAGCAGTGCCTATATTTTCCGTGTAGTTGAGTTTAGAATTGAGTCTAGTTCAGTGACAGTGTTATAAACCGGGAAAGAAAATGAGCTCTTTATTGCTTTTTTTGTTTTCCACATCTTTACTAAACACCTTGTCATCTTTTCCTGAACGAGATATATCAAAAAATATTTTGCTACCTTGTAAATCTGGTCAAATGGGAATAGAGGTATTTACCTTAACTGTTTTTCAAAACTATCAAACAAACGAACAACATTTTTATAGAAAGAATGATAGATGTTGAACACAAGATAAATTGTAGAAATAGAATGAATTTATTTACCCTCTAGTTAAATTAAAAAAAAAATCTTTAATAAATCCACACAAATTCTGGCCAGTTGGGAAAACAAATACTCACAAAACTGTCACTCAGGAACTATTTAGACGAGGGAGAGTTAAATAAGAAGGAATGAATTTGTTTATCCTATTAAGTCCTATTAACAAATATTTTTACCAAGGCCCCACGTTGGGCACAACTTTTTTTATTAAAAATAATAATTTATAATATTCTTCAAGCTTCAAAGCGAACGCGCGTGTTTTTTTCTGCGCTCCGAATTTATTTTAGTTTTGCCAAATCCAGCTGTGGATTTGAATAAATTCTTGAATAGCACTAGAACAGCACTAGTTAACGTTCCGTTCGCTTCGCGAGTGAATTTTTTTGTGATTTGTGCATTATTTTAATAAATTAATCAAATCTGTTCTCTTTCTGTCTTTTCATTTTGTTTACTCTCTCTTTCGTGCGTTGCCCGTAGTGCAGTTTGGTGTTGTTTTCCTACTTGACTGCACGGTGAACCCGCTCTCTCGCTCTCTCACACAAAATCCTAAAAAGCAACTGCGCTCTTGCGGTACATTTTTGATTTTGTCTTTTGGTACAGTGGTCAAATCCCAATTAAATATGGAAACCAATGTTGTTTGCTTTCAAAACAAATGCCGTCAGGTAATAAAGCCATAGCAGTCAAAAACCTGTTGGCTATGTGATAGAATGGTTTTAACGACCGATAGAATGGCTTTAACGACCGAACAAGTGACACCCTAGCTAAAGGCCCAAATCTAAAATACAGTTGTGATACTTGCTTAGGAGTTGCAAATGAAATGCAACTCTTTTTGCGCCAAACTAAAGGTGGCTTGAAAGGACTGATAAGCAGTTTTGGCGTGGCTAAAGATAGTTTTCATCGAGCTGATGAACTTCTTTCCGCGCTAGATTCACAATTTAATAGCCTTAAGCTATTAGATGAATCTCCAAAGCGCAAGAAAGGCGCTGGTGGTAGGCTGCCAGATGGGAATGCCCAGCAACCTCCGGCAAGCGATCAACAGGACTCCACAGTTGATCAGTTGATGATCGCAGCAACTCCTCAAATGTTGCTTAGGTCGGCAGCTAAAAAAGATTCAGAGCAATCCGATCAATCTCTTGTGAAGTGAGTCCAACCTGGGATTGCTACAGATTCCGTTTTGTCCGCACTGGCTTATCAACCGGTTATTCTACCTGTCCCGAATAGTTTACCACCACGAAGGAAAATATTGAGGCCGGACTACCGGCACAAGTTGGCGTTTTAGAAATACAACCGGCAAGGAAACAAATTATCGTTTCTCGGCTTTCCTGATCAAACATCATCTGATTTAATGTGTTATATACAATACAAAACAAAAGCCGACAACATAAAAGTGGAAAAATTTAACTTTTTTACGCTAGGGACATCTCATCTTTCAAGATAACTGATGAGCTATTCTCGACCAAATGTTCTGGTGATTTTTGGCCGGATAGTATGGTTGTTAAAGAGTTCGAAGCTAAGATTAAAAATAGAAAAAAAGGGCCCGTGGAAATTACACTTCCCACACGTGGCCAAATCACTGCCCCATCCTTCTCTACTACTTATACTTCTTTATCTTCAAAAAACTAAAATCTAGTCTCATTATCTGTTATCAGAATGTAATGTAAGATGTAAATGTAATGCTTGTGTAGTAAGCTAACTAATTTGTATTCAGATAGCCCTCCTTTGCATCCCAATATATTGTGTTTACAGAGACTTGGTTAAAACCGGAAATACTTAACTCTGAAGTTTTCCCAGGTATGTACACAGTATACAGACATGATCGTCCCTCCAGGCGGGGAGGTGGATTGCTGTTAGGTCTACCCTCACGTCAGAGGAGGTATTTTTTGACGAGTTCCGTAACTTAGAATTCTTACGCGTAAAGCTGTCATTTTCTGATAGCTATGTTTATATTACGAGCTCTTACATTTCGCTGTCTTCTGAATTTCCTAAATATATAAACCATTTGTCCGCTTTCCAATCCGTTTCAAATAAACTGTCCGATAGGGACCAACTAGTTGTTCTACGTGACTTTGATATACCAGGCACTAAGTGGTCCGCAGAAGAACAGTCGAATATTCTTCTGCCTACAGCACATCATGACTTTATTGACGGCTTGCTCGACATATCGTTGTCGCAAGTTAATTATATTCAAAATTCTCTTGGTCGTTTATTGGTTCTATGCTTTATTACAAGTCCTGAAAGTGTGTTTCTGACTAGAGTAGCACCTCTTAGTCAACCGGAAGATCCATACCATCCAACTTTCGAGGTGACAATCGACACAGGTACCGTAGTAAAAGAGAGGCCAGATAAGTCAACCAAACGAATTCAAGTTACCTGTAATGTGTAAGGTTCCAGTAAGCATTGGTAACACTCTTTTTTGGTTTTCGTAGCCGTCAGGCTAACTTAGATTTTTATTAAGTTTTTAATTCTTGTTTGGCAGAAATGTTTCTGCCAGTTTAACTCTCTATAAGTGTCTGTCTTGTCATTCTTAATTATATTTCGTCTACGGCTAAGCCCTGTAGCTGCGCTGCCGGATAAGCCAGCAGCGGAGCGACTCTCTTAATGCTTATCGAGAGTGCGAGTTATGCACTTATGTGTTATGCATTTGGTCGGCGTGGGAAGGCTGACCATGCAATTATGCTTTGAATCCTTCAGGTGGACGATCATGTAACATCCGCCTTGGGCCTGTTGCTATGTGTTTGTAGGCTGTAATATTACATAGGCGCTCATTTCTTAATAAAACTTTATCTCCTACTTCTAACTCTATGTTATTTACATTTAAGGCGTAATTTGCCTTATTTTTCTCTTTTTGTGCTTCAAGCTGTTTTCTTGCTCAAGCATATGCTACTTCTAACCTATATTTACTTTCCTTAGCGTAATCATCTATATTATATATTGGTTCTATGCTATATATTTTATTAAAATGTTTTGGTAAATTACATGTTCTACCGAAAACTAAATTATACGGACAGTAATTATGTACCATAGATGGGGTCGTGTTGAAGCAGTTGAATCGTCCCAATCGGTTTTGTCCGCCGATATGTAGGATCGTATATACTCGTTTAAAGTTTTATGACTTCTTTCGACCACTCCAACTGTCTTGTGGTGATGAGCTGGTGATGTTATATTTTTGATTTTCAAATATTTACATAGGTCAGTAATTATAGAATTCTTATACTCTGTTCCCATGTCCGTTATGAACGTCTTCATTGGACCGTACTTAAGAATAAAATATTCAAATATAGCTTTAGCGCTTTTATTTGCTATTGGATTGGCAACTAAGTACGTGGTTAAATCACATATGAGAGTGACTGCGTACTCTTTACCATTTTCTGACTTGAGTAGTGGACCAATTGTCTCCACGATAACTCTATCGAAAGCATGTTCTGGTGTATCAGTAATAGTCATTGGGGTCTTTGTATGCTTTGTTGTTTTTGCTTTTTGGCATTTTTGACATTTTCTTACGTACTCTTTTATGTATTTACTCATATTTTTCCAGTCATAATGTCTTTTGACCTTGGTCAAGGTTTTTGTAATTCCTGTATGACCTCCTTGTATTGGATCATCACGTAGTGTACACAGTATAGCTTCTTTTTCTTTTTCATTATTTATTTGGGTCACCGGGTTAAGAAGCGCTACTTTTAAATTCTTTAATATTTTATTGCCCATATTTATACCCGTTACTCGTAGAGTAAAAGGGTATACTAGATTCATTGAAAAGTATGTAACAGTTAGAAGGAAGCGTTTCCGACCATATAAAGTATATATATTCTTAATCAGGATCAATAGTCGAGTCGATCTGGCCATGTCCGTCTGTCCGTCCGTCTGTCTGTCTGTCCGTCCGTATGAACGCTGAGATCTCAGGAACTACAAAAGCTCGAAAGTTGAGATTAGGCATACAGACTCCAGAGACATAGACGCAGCGCAAGTTTGTCGATTCATGTTGCTACGCCCACTCTAACGCCCACAAACCGCCAAAAACTGTCAGTGTTGAAGACTCTCCTTCGCACTTCCACTAGCTGAGTAACGGGTATCAGATAGTCGGGGAACTCGACTATAGCGTTTTCTCTTGTTTTAAATTCATCTATTGAAACGTGTTCAAAGATTTCTTTCGACGGTAACATTTTGGGTTGACTGATATCGTATATACCGGCTTGCGATTCAAGCCTTTGGGAAAATTGATCTAGATCAAGAACTCCATTGGTATAAAGGTCACCAACATCATATCTTGCAATGATTTTCTATCCATGTTTAAATACAAATATCTTATCATTCAATTGAAATGTCACTACTTTTCGTACTTCGTCATTTGTTATGACTACATATACGTTGGGCTCTGAAGCTTTTTCTTTGGTTTGTCCATGCAAATCCAATTGTTCTTTTCCTGCGCAGGATTTTTGTCTACTTTGAAATCTTGTAGTGAGTATATTTCCAGTAATTTCCCTGAGCTCTTTGATGGTTATTCTTGATAACGCATTAGCTACGTGAATAAATTTGCCTTTTAGATACTCAACCGTAAAATTATATTCCTCTAATTCAAGCATTATTCTTGTTAATTTAGAACTGGGGTTGACCATTGAGAATAAATATGTCAATGGTCTATGATCTGTTTTCACAGAAAAGTGTTTTCCGGAAATGTACGGTCTAAAATGTACTATTGCCCAATGAATTGCTGTTAACTCTTGTTCTGTTTTACTCTTATTGCTTTCACCTATCATAAGCCATTGTGGTTTTGAGTTAAAACTGCGCCAAACGATTGCTTGCATGCATCTGTTATTAAGTCTGGGTACTGCAAGAGTGTTGGGTTTATTAGCTTCGATATTAAATGTATGAATGCATTTTGGCATTCATCTGTCCACTCGAATGGAACATTCTTTTTAGATAATCTTGTTATGTGCTGCGAATAGTCGCGAAATTTTTGATAAAACGTCTGTAGTAATTGCAAAATGCTACAAAACGTCTAGCGCTGTGTGCATCATATGGAACTGGGTAGTTCTGAATGACATCATATTTTTTGTCATCCGTCAAAATTCCGTTGTCTGTGCATTTATGTCCTAAAAATGTGAATTCATGCATGAAAAATGAACTTTTTTATGTAACTTTAGGTTGTATTCCCTGCATTTATCAAAAACTTCAGTGAGGTTCTTAAGCATATGCTTTTCGGAACAACCAATGACTATTAAGTCATCCATATAAAGGAATGCCTGAGACGGTTTTATTCCGGAGAATGCTATAGTCATCATTCTTTGGAATGAGTTATGCGCTTTTTTTAAACCAAATGACAATTGCGTGAAACGATATGAGCCATTGTTGGTTGAGAAAGATGTTATATATCTCTTGAGCCTTCATCCAGCTCGATTTGATGAAAACCTGACATTAAGTCAAGGCAAGAAAAATATTTTGCTCGACCAAGTTGGTCCAAAATATCATCTATTCTCGGTAGTGGAAATTTGTCAGCTAAAAGTTTTTTATTAATTTGACGATAGTCTATTACTAATCTCCATTTTTTTATCTGAATCTGGGCTTGACTTTTTAGGTACTAAAGGCAAAGGGCTATTGTACTCTGAAACTGATGGTTCGACTATTTTACCTTTTATTAACTTCTGTACCTATGCTTGCATTTCTTCTACTTGACTATGAGGATATTTTTCGTCAATTGAGATAAGACAGTTTTATTTCTGTTTTATTTTATTTGCCAGAGTTCTCTTTTAGAATAGAGATATCTGCACCTGTATCAAGAAGGAAAACATGTTTTACACCTGTTTCGACATGAATGAATGTGGTAAGTATATTGAGATTATAATTGATGGCGTATACTCTATGATCTTCTTCTACTGGGTATCTAAAGGCTGTTGCGAGTTTCCCTGATCCTGGGTTACTCGTACATTGGCAAATTTTTCCGTTATAGTTATTCTGGTTGTTATTACGGCCTCGTTTTCCTTTACTGCGGCCTCTATTGTTGCCATTATATCGATTTTTATTTCCATTATTGCGGATGTTTTGATAACTGTTATTCTTGTAACCGTTATTATAGTTGCCTCTATAGCCATTGTTATTGAAGCCTCTACCTCGGTTAGCACCTCTATTGGCATTGCCGTATCCTCTGTTAAATCTGTTACCTCTAAAGTACATCACTTTATTGATGTCACCGGTTACTCTTGCACTCGTTCTTTTGTATGCGCTTATCGCTGCATCCATAGTGGTGCAAGTCCCTGCTTCCAGTACTGATTTGATACTTTCGTGCTCAGCTCGATTTATCATGGTGTCAATTGCCTCTTTAGTACTTAGACAAGTGGCTTGTTCCAGGGGTATAGCCTCATCAATAAAGGAAGCTTCTAATAGCTTTCTCAGTCTATCAACTTCAGCGGTAAATTGCGTTGCAGTTTTACCTGTTTGCTGAACTGTGTATAGCTTTGCTTTGACATTACCGGATGTCTCACCGACAACTACTTTCTGCAAATTGTATATAATTGCTAGAATTATCGTTTCATCGTCAACTTAGGTCAAAATTGTGCCAACTATTTTTGACTTAATGACCTCAACTGCAATGTCTTTAAATGGTCCCTTAGCTAAGTCTACCAATTTGATTGCCTCAATGAATCGTTGTAAATGGATCTTTTGTCCATCAAATTCTGGCACTGCGCAAGCGACTTCCTTAATGTAAAACCTAATGGCTGCGGCTTGTTCTGCCATGTTTAAGGTATTTTCTGAGTCAGCTGCGTTACTTGTAGTATTTTCTTCCTTCAGCACTAATGTTGCTGGTATAGTTAGATCGTGAAGATCTTCCTCTTTAATGTCTTCCTCAACTACAGTTGCATTTTCTTCGTCTCAGTCAGTGCTTTCTTCATTAACATTCATTTTAAGTGGTGTGTTTTTTATAGTCGGATTTTCTATCTGGAGGCTGAATTTATTTTTTATTAATATTAATTTTTCCCTTAATGCCACCAGTAGTTCCGAAACTTTAGCAAACTGTTTACTATCTAAATTCTTTCTATTCTGTTGTATCAGTTCTCTTACCTTATTGTAACTATTTACCAATGTTTGGGCATTTTTATTTATCTTTACAGCTTGTATTGATCTATTTTGCGTTAAGCATTTATAAGATTTTTTGAAATTTTCTTTCGATTCCTTTATCTGATCAATAAGCTCTTCCCAGTCCATGCTGTGGTACTAGTTACTTGGAAATCATATATAGACATTTGAAAATTACTTATAATGTTCAATGCTTTATTCTTAAAATCGGGGTCATATTCATAAACTTTATCTATATGGCGCTGTGTTTGAGCTACAATATATTATATTTATGGATTCTTATTTAGATAAAGTCAATATTACGTTTATATTTTTATTTTTTCAACTTTTATATTTTTATTCATAATTGATTTCTCTCCTTTATTCCTTAAATATTATCTAAACCGTTATCAGGGCTACGGTATCGCTTTCTGGGACACTTGTTATGTACTTTGTATATTTTTATTAATGCATTGGATACCATAATTAGAGCAATTACAATTAGTAAAATGGTTATCTTCTTTATTTTATATATGTTTTCAGTTTTGCTTATTCTATTTGTCTCTATGGACATTTATATTGGGAAATATTTCTTCCTTAAATTTTGTCAATGTGTGGAACTTCATTAATTGTTGTTATATTTTTAGTTTTTTCTGAGTGAGTTTTTCGAGTTTTTGGGTCTTTAATTCTTGCTGATATTGCCGTAAGTGGTCTAGCTCTGTATGTAGCTTTAGAGCTTTCGACCAAACCGGTGGCGTTTGCTGACCGTATATTAGCCACCTTACGTGGGCTATACGCTTATTCAGCTTGGTCTTTAGGCCGCCACGGTGCTTTCCCATACCTCAATACAACTCTACGCACTCAGATTTCTTCTCAGTTTGGCCATTTTTTTTTCCAGTCCAGTTTTCCTTCGATAATTTTTTATTGGTGTGGTTTCATCGTCAAACTGGAACTTGACAGATATAAAAATGCTTCAATTGCACTTTTCACGTGCAAGAAAGCAATAGGGCTCAAATGGGGCATGACACCCTATATAGTAAACTGGATATACACGGCCATTGTCAGACCAATACTACTGTACGGAGTCGTGGTATGGTGACCGGCTCTAAAAAAGATATCCAGCTATAATGCTAGCAAAAATGCAAAGAGCTGCGGCACTCTGCATCAGCAGTGCTTTACGCACCACCCCAAATGAAGCCCTAAATGCCATACTCAACCTCCCAAGCCCAAAACTAGATGGCATGGAACAGGCCACAGTAGCGGCAATCAGGCTTAGAGATACCAAACAGTGGAACCCACAAGAAGTGGGTCACTCATGAATCCTAAAAAACATTCAAATAGTCCCCTCCAGGACAGACTACTGCACTCCTACAAAGTACATACAAACACCTTTCAACATAATCATCCCAGAGAGGGACGTTTGGAACTCACAAATACCTGGCTCCCAGAATGCTATATACTTCTATACGGATGGGTCAAAACTACAGAACAGAGTAGGAGGAGCAGTTTACTCCAAACAGCTAGGCCAACGCACCTCATTCAGACTCCCCGATCATTGCACCGTCTTCCAGGCTGAAGTGGCAGCAATAAGGGAGGCCCTAAAACACTTAAAATCACTAAAGCCGGAAGGCTCACATGTAAACATTTTCAGTGACAGCCAAGCAGCTATCAAATCGATTGGCTCAATCTCTAGTCACTCGAAAACAGTATCGAATCATCTTTACACGAGATGACACAACAATTCGTAATCAGCCTTATATGGGTACCCGGACACAGGGACATAGAAGGCAACTGAATCCCAGATGAACTAGCTCGAGAGGGCACTATCGCGCCACTCATACAAGAGATGGAGGGCATGAGTATGCCTTTAGCCACTTGTAAACTACTACTTATGGAAAACCTAAGCCGTAACAAACAGACAATATGGGAAAACACCACTAACACGCCAAAAAAGCCAAAAATAAGCTCAAAGAGAACGTCAAAACTTTTAAGATTGACCAGAGCAAACCTCAGCACTGCAATAAGACTCATCACAAGTCATTGGTTGATAGGCACCCATGCCAGAAGACTAATTGCCCCGTATAACGATTTCTGCCGTAGCTGTAGGGACGAAGAAGTGGAAGAAACGGTAGAGCATCTACTATGCCACTGCCCAGCACAGCAAGCGAAAAGACTTGCTCAATTAGGAAGCAGATTCCTGATAGACACGTCCGACCTGTCTGACACCGATCCACATTGGATACAAAAATTCACCAGTGCCTCTGGCTGGGGAAACTGCTAACTTCACACGAACCTCTGCGGGCAAAAGGGGAAAACATACACGGTATTACAACGGACTTCTAATGGTCTAAGTGCGTCGGATAACCGACGGCCGGTAAAACCTAACCTAACCTAACCTATGGATCACCTAACCTAGTCCACAATATGAAGTTTACTCGAACCGCATTGAATCGGTTCATAAGAACTTCTTACTTTTTGCCTTAAGGCGCCTTAATTGGAATGCAAGCCTTAGATTACTTCCCTATTCAAGTACGCCTGCTTTGGGAGGATCTGAGCTGCTGGGGCACGCTGTGTGTTTCCGTCGGCGTTTGGGGGTGGTGGTCTCGCTTACCCAGACCTCGTACACGGAATACACATTATTATAAACAAATCAAGAAAATGAGCGTGCTGCGACAAAATTAAAAGTTAGAACTAAACCTTATGATATGATAAACAAAACTCACTGAACGAGAAAAGTTAGAAGGGAATGCGGAAGTTTGGAGAAAGGACAGGACGGAAAAAAAAATATTTTTTACTGCGAAGACACAGAAATACTATCACCCGCCGCAAGAGCATGGCTCTGGTGATCCCTTTTGATCCTTACGACCGCGGAGTCATCATTCGGTAAAAACACATGGATTTAAGATTTCATGATTTCATTCGACAATAAGGTTTAATATAAGTGTACTGATTGAGGCAAACATTACATTTAAAGTCATTGGTCTTGAGATGGATATGGAAATAGATTATATATATATCATCTTAATAATAATTATAGGAATAGAAATTAATATGTTTAATTGTACAGGTTTGCTTCATCTTTTATCGCTTTTTAAGTTTAGTTTATTCTAGCTTGGTTCCGTTTCGTCTTCAATCTAATTCATAAATTCCGATAAATTAAGTTTAATGTTGGGTAGCGATAGTTTATTAATTTAATTTCCTGCGATGTTCAATTCAGGTTAAACTTTTAGCATAGAGTAGTGTCCAGGATCGAACATTGTAGTCGATAGTTAGTATTTTTATTTTTCTTTGCATTGGGAGCAAGTTCGAATATGTTAGGATTATTAGCCAAAATGTGTGCGGGCACACTTATTGTCACCATCGCAAGTTTTCAATACGCCGGGAAAACTTAGCATTTTCCATTTTCGCGCGAAAGCTTGGAGGACACACTGCGGTGAGCTAGGAATAAGTTGATTCCAACTGTTATAACCCTTAATCCTCACAGAATAAAACGCGCCTACCAAGCCTACTGCCACGGATT
Organism: Drosophila yakuba; assembly: GCF_016746365.2. Taxonomy (NCBI): domain Eukaryota; kingdom Metazoa; phylum Arthropoda; class Insecta; order Diptera; family Drosophilidae; genus Drosophila; species Drosophila yakuba. Next base: position 1,718,273 of record NW_025048801.1, on the reverse strand, counting down.
AAGTCTGACTTTTCTTTCGGGATCCATGGTGGAGTAGCCGTTTAAAGGCAACACCGTTTGCACGACGATAGGTAGAATTAATTTAACTTCTTTAGGCTTTCGTTTGCTTATTCCAAAAAAAAAAGAAGCTTTTATTATCAACACTCAAACATTATGTCCGTCGGCGAAAGATCGACTTCCTTCGGTGTCTGAAAATTAATTGCGGTTCTTGCGCTAAACAGATGCGATAAAGAGACATTTTTTTTACCATATTCTTCACATTGAGCGAGAGAAACTTTACTTTAACTTAATTTGGAATTACTTAAATAGCTGGAAAGTGTAGATATAATTTCAGGTGCAGTTTTTCTCTTGGCTTTTAGTTTTAGCAACAGTTTACATATAAAAATCATTGAAGGCTTCCGTAAGAGTTACGTAACGCCATGTAGGTTAATGCCGTTCGTAGAGACAGAATTGAGGCACATCAGCTTGTAAGGATCGAAATTTGATTTAATTCGCGCATTCCCAGCTGTCGGACGGCGAAAGGGCTCGAAGGTCCCTCCTACGAAAATTCCCCGCCACTCGTCAGCTTGGACTTAGCCCTTATTAAAAAACTTGACTGCGGGAAGCAACTGAAATGCTCTTGCACTCCACCAGATCTCGATCAGAAACGAAATTAACTACGGAAACGGATGGAGTGACTTAGGTTCAAGCTCAGCAGCATCAAAAATTTCCTAATTGGAACACGAGCTTTCCAGATCATCCGTGGTGCCGCTATGAGCTAAATTCTCTTCTGGAAAAAATTCGATAAAAAAAATGCAGCTCACTAATTTTATGCACATGCATTAAAAGCACGGCTTAAAAATTTTGTTGGTGTTTTAGGTTGAAATACGTTTACGTTCTTCCATATGCCCCAAAGATCGGTTTATATCTTTAATGATGTGTAGCATGCTATTTGGCCAAATAATGTATTTCAGTCGCCACTACAACACCACAATAAACAGTTTGTTCCTTCTTTGCGCTTTCACACTTCTTCTCCATCCTGGTGTCAATCGCATAGAATTTACGAAATGTGTGTGCACCGAACGCGCACATAGTAATATAGTAAATAATAGACATGAAGTCACAAAAACATGGGGAAAACTATGTATAGAATAAAACGTAAAGTAAAAAATACACAAGAAGTCACAGAAACATGGGCAATAACATGTATAGAATAAGACGTAAATAAATGAAAGAATAACAGAAAAGAAACACAAACCAATTTTTTAACTTTCTTCTCAGCACGCGTTTTCAGTTGTAGCTATGATGAAAATTCGTATGTAATCTCATATTCCATACCGTCCGTTCCACAGTTACTGCTACGTATCGACGCTATCTTGGGTCAATTTGATGTGATACTGGCTAACTTTATACTGAACCAAATATTTGGATAAGTTCAGGACGGTTTTAGCTGACTTAATCTCATTTTTTATAAAATAAAAAGGGAAAAACAACTTTTTACTGATACCATGTCAAGGTTGAGCAGAGCCTTGCAGCTTACAGATATAGATGATTTTATTACTCCCTCACAGGTTTGAAACAACAATATACCGAGATGAATTGAATTTCATTTTAATTGTTTTCAGATATGCATTAAACCAGTGGAAATAGATAAGGCAAGATCAAAGACTGGGGCAAAGATCAAGATAAAGGGTGACAGCTGCTTTGAGGAATCTGAGGTAAGAATCTCTCGGAATCACTTTGTTTTATGGATCGAAATTTTTTCGTTGCAGAGTGGAAAACAAAAACTTAATAAAGTTGAAATTACTCTGCAAGACTGTCTTGCATGCTCAGGTTGTATTACTTCAGCCGAAGGAGTCCTGATCACGCAGCAGAGCCAAGAAGAGTTGCTTAGGGTCCTACAAGAGAATTCAAAAAAAAAGGCCACTGAGGACTGGGATAATGTGCGTACGATCGTATTTTCCGTTGCCACCCAGCCTCTACTAAGCTTAGCCCATCGCTATCAAATAGGTGTGGAGGATGCTGCCCGTCATCTTGCTGGATATTTTCGCAGTTTGGGTGGCAACTATGTTTTGTCCACTAAGGTGGCGGACGATATCGCTCTTCTCGAATGTCGTCAAGAATTTGTAGAAAGGTACCGCGAAAATGAGAACTTGACCATGCTTAGCTCCTCTTGCCCGGGGTGGGTTTGTTACGCGGAGAAAACACATGGAAATTTCATACTACCTTACGTTTCCACTACCCGATCTCCACAGCAAATAATGGGAGTGCTTGTGAAGCATATCCTTGCCGAAAAGCTAAATATTCCTGCGTCGCGAATCTACCATGTGACCGTAATGCCCTGCTACGACAAGAAGCTTGAGGCCTCGCGAGATGATTTTTTTAGCAAGACAAATAACTCACGCGACGTAGACTGTGTTATCACTTCAGGTTGTGAAAGCCAAAACTACAATATGACCTAATATTAATATAATGCATCTTTGCAGTTGAGGTGGAACAGTTGCTGGGTGAGGCGCAGCGGACGCTGTCACAGTTCGATCCCCTTGATCTGGACTGGCCCTGGTCTAATGTACGCCCAGACTTAATGGTATGGGCTCACGAGAAGACGTTGTCTGGCGGTTACGCAGAACATGTATTTAAGTTCGCCGCAAAACAGATTTTTAACGAAGTCCCGACAAATGAGTTGGAATTCAAACAGCTAAAAAATCGTGACTTTAGAGAAATTATACTTAAAAAAAATGGAAACACCGTCCTGAAATTTGCTATTGCCAACGGTTTCCGGAACATACAAAACATGGTACAAAAGTTAAAGCGTGGAAAGGTATCAAACTACCACTTCGTTGAGGTAATGGCCTGTCCCTCAGGATGCATTAACGGAGGAGCACAAATACGCCCCACTACCGGACAACACGTTCGCGAGCTTACCCGGAAACTGGAGGAATTATACCACAACCTTCCACTGTCCGAACCCGAAAACTCCTTAACGAAACATATTTACAAAGACTTTTTAGACGGCTTTCAAACTGAAAAATCATATGAGCTGTTGCACACCAGTTACCATGATGTAGTGTCTGAGCTCAGTATATCGCTTAATATTAATTGGTGAACGTATTATGCTTGATTATCTCTGTTCAGCATATCACTAGTTTCAGTAAAGCAATATAGCCCAGAAACAGGAAAAAGTGTTTAGCTTTTTTACCCGTTACTCGTTTAAATATTTAAAATTACCAACAACTTATTTTAACGAAGTGATATAGTTGCAATTTAAAAAACCAATTTAGGGAAATATGACTTATTTACTCCGTAAATCAAAAGATGTTCAGTTTGACCTGTTTAATAAAAATAGTGCTTTAAAACTAAATTTAGATTTTATTATTTTGACTATTTCTATACAATACCAAAAGAATTTTTAAATATCCAACTCCCTCTACCTGAGTAACGGTTATCTGATTGTCAAGACAATTGACTAAGGCGAGTGGGAAATGTTTCAAAAATAGGAATCCTGCCATCTCTCTTTGCTGGGCATGCGACTAAAGAATAATTATTCTATTGGTGAAACTTGCAAGTTATAATATCATTCCGTCAAAGGCTTTTGTAAGTTGCTTGGAAACATAGCTTTTTAAGAAACTGTTTTCTTCCTTATGGTTTACTCGAGAAATCCACGGAAAAATGCTTCGAAGATTAAGTTCTCTAAATTCTTCGATTAAATATTTAATATCGGATTTCATGTTCAAAGCTTTTTTTAAGAACACTTATTTTTTTTTGAGCCCGAATCGGTCAACACTTACTTGTGAGCTTTCCACAGAAATTTATCTATATATTCCGTATTATTTACAGTTCGAAAGTATCTATGAACTTCCCCGAAATGTTTTTATAAGTGTTCCAAAATCACTGCACCAGGAGAGCCTTTGAAGAGATCAAAATCTGTTGTGGTTGTCCGATCCTACGATTCGCAAATTGAAAGAGTGCGCAAAAACAAAAGGGAGTGCATAACGAACTTTGAAACATATATGTATGTAAGATGAGATTTACTCAACTTTGGTTTTTATTATTATAGGTATTTAAATATCAGTATTATTATTAACGATGAATGTTACAAGTTTAGTTTAAGTTTTCTGCTTTTGATTTTTCTGCTTTCTTAACTCGTTCTCTGACGTCCGTATCTGCTGACTTCTACTCTCCGAATCCTCTTCTCTCGCTCTGCTGCTGTTCTGCTGTCGCTCTGCTGCTGCTCTGCTGTCGCTTCTCCGCTGTCGCTATTCTCTTCTGTCGCTCTGCTGTTTCTACTGCTCTCTTCTGTCGCTCTGCTGCTTCTCTGCTGTCTTAATACTTTTTCTGCATCTCTTCTTAAATCTACTCGAGTACTGCTTTTGTTGAGAAGTCCCAATACCCCGTCTTACATTCGGCCATTCCTGACTATTCATCTGTCCCAGATGACCAATCATCCTCATTGTCCTGGACATACCTCCACAACTTCATGTAATCACAACTTGTGGAAGTCTTACATGGGCCTTCAAAATCTGCTGCCTTTCGAACTTCGTATCTGCCGTTCCTCTTGACAGTTGAAACTTCGTACGGTCCCATATATTCTCCAGCCAATTTCTTTCCCGCAACAAATTGTGTCCGGCGTATAGCGACTAGGTCTCCTACTTTATATGCGACTTCTGGTTTCCGCTTAAGGTCAAAATTCCTTTTATAAGATTCCTGTGCGCGTTGAATCTCGATCTTTGCATCCTTTCTCAGTTGCTGTCGTTGCTCGTCAAAATTCAAATACATCTCCTCCTCCAAAAGCTGTAGAATACGATCCATTGGCTTATTGTTCATTTGCACTCCGAATAGCAGCTCAAATGGTGACTTCTTGGTTGATGCATGTACGTGTGAATTGACCGCTCTCTGCACGTCTGGCACTGCCTTAAACCACTTGGCTGGTTCATCCGCCGACATCTTTGAAATAATCGACAAAATTGTACGATTCACCCTTTCAACTTGTCCATTTCCACGTGGAACCCCTGTTGTACTCCAAACGTGCTCGATTCCGTGTTCCTTCATATGTTCTGCAAACAAGTTGGCTGTGAAAGCGGAGCCTCTGTCCGAAACCATCCTCACGGGGTTACCAAAAACTTCTGACCAAATCTTCAACTTCTTCAGTGTCTCCTCACAGCTTGTAGTTTTCGTTGGGAACAGCCATATAAACTTTGTAAATGAATCCACCATCGCAAATATGTACTTGTACTGTTTTCCCGTAGCATCCATGGGGCCCAAATGATCAACGTGCAGCGTGTGAAGGGGTTGATCACCTTTATCAATACAGCTTAGGAATCCTTCCTTCTTGCCAAGTTTCTTGTTGAAAATGATGCATCTCACACAGTTGTTCACTACCTGCTGAGCCTTCTGTTCTAAGTGAGGAATCCAATACAATTGTTGAACAGCATGAACAGTTTTCTGTAGTGCGGTCATTTTGCATTTTGCACTATGGGCTTCAACAATTACTTCTTTCTCCATCGATTTCGGGATCACAAGGAGGTCATTGCCGTTCACCTCCTTGAAGACAAGTCCAGCTTTCATCTTGTAGCCCTCATATGAACGACTCTCCAGAATTTCCATAATTGCCTTTAGCATCTCATCTTTTCCTTGTGCGACTTTGATTCGAGCTGTGATCTCAGAGGACACGAGCATCACACGATCGGGATAGCGACTAAGGCAGTCCACATGCTTCAACCGTTCCCCATTTGATGCATCCGTGTGTAATTCAGTTTTGGCCGCTCTGATATACAACTTTAAAACGGGTTCCTTTGTCAACGCATCCTTCAAACTATGGAATGCATTCATCTGCGGATGGGCCATTTGAAAGCAAACAAAAATCCAGTCAGCCCTAAAAAAGCTTGGACTGCTCTGACGTTTTTGGGCACCGGAAATTTGCTGACCGCAGCTGTCTTTTCCTGTCCAGGCCATATGTTTCCGTCCTCAATGTTGTGGCCCAAAAAATAAATCTTCTTTTGCAAAAAGTGACATTTTCGCCACTTTATCTTCAGGCCAAACGCTCCAGCTCTGTTAAACACGAGTTTAATCTTTTCCAAACATTGCTCTGCAGTCTCGGCGTGGATAATTATATCATCCATGTACAAGTCGAGAACATCTCTGCTCATCAGCTCTTGGAACACGTGATTAACGTAACGAATAAAAACAGCTGAAATCCAAACGGGGTTCTATTGAATTCGTACAATCCGGATTTGGTGATGAAGGCTGTGAATTTTTTGCTATCCTCCTCAATGGCCACGTGGAAGAAACCATTCTCCAAGTCCATTACAGTAAAAAAGCGTGCTTTTTGCAGCTTTTGCAGAACGTCGTCGATTATAGGAACGGGAAAAAAGTCTCTCAAAACCATCGAGTTCAGCTTTCGAAAATCGACGCAAATACGCCGTGTGCCATCTTTTTTGTTCACCAGTACAAGACGGCTAGCAAAGTTAGATGTAGATGGGCGAATGATTCCAGCATCTAACCATTCGTTGATCTGCTTTTCGGCAATCGCAAATCTACTTGGGGATTGACGAAATGGGATGATTTCACCATCCCGGACGATTCTTAGCCTCACTGGGACTTCGGCTACCGAATCCACCGCCTTGTAGTTATTGATCAGCAGCGACACCTCTTTAGCGAACTGCGGAGGAACATCTATTTCATCATCTGAATTTATTATGTTGTAAATACTCATCTGATTTGGTTCCTCACAAGCTTTCTCCCCCAGCGGGGAAGAAAACTTGTATCCGTCGGCCGACAGCGAAAAGTCAAACTTCGATACAAAATCAAAACCGAGCAGCGCATCATACTCGATGTCTTCATCCTCCACTACGACGAACTTGTGTCTAGTTATCTCCTTGTCCACCGCAACCTCCGCCAAAAAGTAGCCAACTGTGCACGTAATCTTCCTTCCCAGCCCACGAAGCTTCGACGCACACCTCTCCAGGGTAACATTTGGTATCTTGTTAAAGATATACTTGCGCAGTATAGATACATCGGCTCCCGTATCTACCAGACACTCCACTGCCACATTGTTGATAGTGACATTTTTCATGCGACTTGAGCTGCGTACGACTTGGACACCAGCAGCTGACCCAGGGCAATCTCTTGACATGTGACCCTCTTTGTTGCAACTGAAGCATTTTACAGCAGACTTGCAGTCCTTACGATGATGATCTAATGATCCGCAGTTAAAGCAGTGACTCTTCCTGTCGTGCTGTCCCTCGTGCTGCTTTTTCTGGCTCGACGTCCACTTTCCCTCGTTAGGATTAAATGGCTTCTCGACCACACGGTCGAACACCTCATACTGCTCCTGTAGTTCTTTGTAAGACTTGCAACTGTAGAGAGAGTATCTGAAATCACTTCTCATGTTCAAGCCGTCAACAACATAGCGGATAACTGAACGTGCATCAATGTTGCCAAGTGAAGCGATCTTTTTCATCTGTAGTAGGTATTCGTGAAAAGATTCCTGCTTGCGTTTCTTGCGGTCGCGGAGCTGCTCGTGTACATCCGCGCTGCACACATATTGTCGACTGAACTCTGTCTCCATCAGCATACGCATCTCTGAGTATTGGTGTACATACGTAGAGTCCAAAAACAACTTCGCTGTGTTCGTCATTTTGGCGCGAGCCTGAACATACATCTGCTTAATGTTCAGATCGTAGGCTGCCGCATTTATCTCAAAATTTTCAAACCAATTTTTAACCGGCATGGACTCTCCGTCAAACTCTGGAAAGATCTTCGCAAAGCTTTCTGCCGTAATCGAGCAACCGTTGTTTCGCTCCTCCGCTCCAATCTTAATAGCAAGAAGCTGCACTAAATCTTTCAGCGTTCTTGTATTTTCGTCGATCGAGCTGCTTTCGATTAAACCAGCTGCGCCACGTTGCTCTCCACTTGTCCCGACATGATTCTGCATGTTGTTTCTTGCATTCCCACCTTGCTCTCCGCTTGTTGCGACAAGGTTCTGCATGTTGCTTCTTGCATTCCCACATTGCTCTCCGCTTGTTGCGACAAGGTTCTGCATGTTGCTTCTTGCATTCCCACATTGCTCTCCGCTTGTTGCGACAAGTTCTTGCACGATTTTCATTTCTTTCGTATTTTCATTTCCACTTATTTCGCAATCGCTTTCCAACGGCGTACTCATTTTAATCTGTTTGTCTGCTGCAGCCACTGACCTTGTGTAATATGGCTGTTTTCCTTTTGAAATTGGAATCCGCGACGGCTCTTGCTTAATTTCCTTCTCACTCACACGCATTCCCCGTTGCTAACCGGCGTCTGTCAAACTCTTCTTCTTCGTCTTTTGAGACTTCTCGGGGCAGCGTTGAGACTTTTCGGGACGGCGTCACTTGCAATTTTCAGGTTAGGACGAGCCCCCAAATGTAAGATGAGATTTACTCAACTTTGGTTTTTATTATTATAGGTATTTAAATATCAGTATTATTATTAACGATGAATGTTACAAGTTTAGTTTAAGTTTTCTGCTTTTGATTTTTCTGCTTTCTTAACTCGTTCTCTGACGTCCGTATCTGCTGACTTCTACTCTCCGAATCCTCTTCTCTCGCTCTGCTGCTGTTCTGCTGTCGCTCTGCTGCTGCTCTGCTGTCGCTTCTCCGCTGTCGCTATTCTCTTCTGTCGCTCTGCTGTTTCTACTGCTCTCTTCTGTCGCTCTGCTGCTTCTCTGCTGTCTTAATACTTTTTCTGCATCTCTTCTTAAATCTACTCGAGGACTGCTTTTGTTGAGAAGTCCCAATACCCCGTCTTACATTCGGCCATTCCTGACTATTCATCTGTCCCAGATGACCAATCATCCTCATTGTCCTGGACATACCTCCACAACTTCATGTAATCACAACTTGTGGAAGTCTTACATGGGCCTTCAAAATCTGCTGCCTTTCGAACTTCGTATCTGCCGTTCCTCTTGACAGTTGAAACTTCGTACGGTCCCATATATTCTCCAGCCAATTTCTTTCCCGCAACAAATTGTGTCCGGCGTATAGCGACTAGGTCTCCTACTTTATATGCGACTTCTGGTTTCCGCTTAAGGTCAAAATTCCTTTTATAAGATTCCTGTGCGCGTTGAATCTCGATCTTTGCATCCTTTCTCAGTTGCTGTCGTTGCTCGTCAAAATTCAAATACATCTCCTCCTCCAAAAGCTGTAGAATACGATCCATTGGCTTATTGTTCATTTGCACTCCGAATAGCAGCTCAAATGGTGACTTCTTGGTTGATGCATGTACGTGTGAATTGACCGCTCTCTGCACGTCTGGCACTGCCTTAAACCACTTGGCTGGTTCATCCGCCGACATCTTTGAAATAATCGACAAAATTGTACGATTCACCCTTTCAACTTGTCCATTTCCACGTGGAACCCCTGTTGTACTCCAAACGTGCTCGATTCCGTGTTCCTTCATATGTTCTGCAAACAAGTTGGCTGTGAAAGCGGAGCCTCTGTCCGAAACCATCCTCACGGGGTTACCAAAAACTTCTGACCAAATCTTCAACTTCTTCAGTGTCTCCTCACAGCTTGTAGTTTTCGTTGGGAACAGCCATATAAACTTTGTAAATGAATCCACCATCGCAAATATGTACTTGTACTGTTTTCCCGTAGCATCCATGGGGCCCAAATGATCAACGTGCAGCGTGTGAAGGGGTTGATCACCTTTATCAATACAGCTTAGGAATCCTTCCTTCTTGCCAAGTTTCTTGTTGAAAATGATGCATCTCACACAGTTGTTCACTACCTGCTGAGCCTTCTGTTCTAAGTGAGGAATCCAATACAATTGTTGAACAGCATGAACAGTTTTCTGTAGTGCGGTCATTTTGCATTTTGCACTATGGGCTTCAACAATTACTTCTTTCTCCATCGATTTCGGGATCACAAGGAGGTCATTGCCGTTCACCTCCTTGAAGACAAGTCCAGCTTTCATCTTGTAGCCCTCATATGGACGACTCTCCAGAATTTCCATAATTGCCTTTAGCATCTCATCTTTTCCTTGTGCGACTTTGATTTGAGCTGTGATCTCAGAGGACACGAGCATCACACGATCGGGATAGCGACTAAGGCAGTCCACATGCTTCAACCGTTCCCCAGGGCGATGTTCCACTGCCAACTCGAAATCCTGCAGGTAAACAATCCACTGCGTGACTGCCCTCGGCACATCCGCTTTCTGTAGGGTTTGTTTAAAAGCAGACCAATCCGTAACCAGCTTAAACGGCGATCCCAGCAGATAATGTCTAAATTTCTTCAACGCTAGATAAACGGCCTTTGCTTCTAGGATATAACTGTGCTGGCGGGACTCCGCTTCTGACGTCTTCTTACTCCAGTATTGTATTGGATGGAGTCTGCCATCGAACCACTGCATTAAAACCGCTGCAAATCCATCTTTTGATGCATCCGTGTGTAATTCAGTTTTGGCCGCTCTGATATACAACTTTAAAACGGGTTCCTTTGTCAACGCATCCTTCAAACTATGGAATGCATTCATCTGCGGATGGGCCATTTGAAAGCAAACAAAAATCCAGTCAGCCCTAAAAAAGCTTGGACTGCTCTGACGTTTTTGGGCACCGGAAATTTGCTGACCGCAGCTGTCTTTTCCTGTCCAGGCCATATGTTTCCGTCCTCAATGTTGTGGCCCAAAAAATAAATCTTCTTTTGCAAAAAGTGACATTTTCGCCACTTTATCTTCAGGCCAAACGCTCCAGCTCTGTTAAACACGAGTTTAATCTTTTCCAAACATTGCTCTGCAGTCTCGGCGTGGATAATTATATCATCCATGTACAAGTCGAGAACATCTCTGCTCATCAGCTCTTGGAACACGTGATTAACGTAACGAATAAAAACAGCTGAAATCCAAACGGGGTTCTATTGAATTCGTACAATCCGGATTTGGTGATGAAGGCTGTGAATTTTTTGCTATCCTCCTCAATGGCCACGTGGAAGAAACCATTCTCCAAGTCCATTACAGTAAAAAAGCGTGCTTTTTGCAGCTTTTGCAGAACTTCGTCGATTATAGGAACGGGAAAAAAGTCTCTCAAAACCATCGAGTTCAGCTTTCGAAAATCGACGCAAATACGCCGTGTGCCATCTTTTTTGTTCACCAGTACAAGACGGCTAGCAAAGTTAGATGTAGATGGGCGAATGATTCCAGCATCTAACCATTCGTTGATCTGCTTTTCGGCAATCGCAAATCTACTTGGGGATTGACGAAATGGGATGATTTCACCATCCCGGACGATTCTTAGCCTCACTGGGACTTCGGCTACCGAATCCACCGCCTTGTAGTTATTGATCAGCAGCGACACCTCTTTAGCGAACTGCGGAGGAACATCTATTTCATCATCTGAATTTATTATGTTGTAAATACTCATCTGATTTGGTTCCTCACAAGCTTTCTCCCCCAGCGGGGAAGAAAACTTGTATCCGTCGGCCGACAGCGAAAAGTCAAACTTCGATACAAAATCAAAACCGAGCAGCGCATCATACTCGATGTCTTCATCCTCCACTACGACGAACTTGTGTCTAGTTATCTCCTTGTCCACCGCAACCTCCGCCAAAAAGTAGCCAACTGTGCACGTAATCTTCCTTCCCAGCCCACAAAGCTTCGACGCACACCTCTCCAGGGTAACATTTGGTATCTTGTTAAAGATATACTTGCGCAGTATAGATACATCGGCTCCCGTATCTACCAGACACTCCACTGCCACATTGTTGATAGTGACATTTTTCATGCGACTTGAGCTGCGTACGACTTGGACACCAGCAGCTGACCCAGGGCAATCTCTTGACATGTGACCCTCTTTGTTGCAACTGAAGCATTTTACAGCAGACTTGCAGTCCTTACGATGATGATCTAATGATCCGCAGTTAAAGCAGTGACGCTTCCTGTCGTGCTGTCCCTCGTGCTGCTTTTTCTGGCTGGACGTCCACTTTCCCTCGTTAGGATTAAATGGCTTCTCGATCACACGGTCGAACACCTCATACTGCTCCTGTAGTTCTTTGTAAGACTTGCAACTGTAGAGAGAGTATCTGAAATCACTTCTCATGTTCAAGCCGTCAACAACATAGCGGATAACTGAACGTGCATCAATGTTGCCAAGTGAAGCGATCTTTTTCATCTGTAGTAGGTATTCGTGAAAAGATTCCTGCTTGCGTTTCTTGCGGTCGCGGAGCTGCTCGTGTACATCCGCGCTGCACACATATTGTCGACTGAACTCTGTCTCCATCAGCATACGCATCTCTGAGTATTGGTGTACATACGTAGAGTCCAAAAACAACTTCGCTGTGTTCGTCATTTTGGCGCGAGCCTGAACATACATCTGCTTAATGTTCAGATCGTAGGCTGCCGCATTCATCTCAAAATTTTCAAACCAATTTTTAACCGGCATGGACTCTCCGTCAAACTCTGGAATGATCTTCGCAAAGCTTTCTGCCGTAATCAAGCAACCGTTGTTTCGCTCCTCCGCTCCAATCTTAATAGCAAGAAGCTGCACTAAATCTTTCAGCGTTCTTGTATTTTCGTCGATCGAGCTGCTTTCGATTAAACCAGCTGCGCCACGTTGCTCTCCACTTGTCCCGACATGATTCTGCATGTTGTTTCTTGCATTCCCACCTTGCTCTCCGCTTGTTGCGACAAGGTTCTGCATGTTGCTTCTTGCATTCCCACATTGCTCTCCGCTTGTTGCGACAAGGTTCTGCATGTTGCTTCTTGCATTCCCACATTGGTCTCCGCTTGTTGCGACAAGTTCTTGCACGATTTTCATTTCTTTCGTATTTTCATTTCCACTTATTTCGCAATCGCTTTCCAACGGCGTACTCATTTTAATCTGTTTGTCTGCTGCAGCCACTGACCTTGTGTAATATGGCTGTTTTCCTTTTGAAATTGGAATCCGCGACGGCTCTTGCTTAATTTCCTTCTCACTCACACGCATTCCCCGTTGCTAACCGGCGTCTGTCAAACTCTTCTTCTTCGTCTTTTGAGACTTCTCGGGGCAGCGTTGAGACTTTTCGGGACGGCGTCACTTGCAATTTTCAGGTTAGGACGAGCCCCCAAATGTAAGATGAGATTTACTCAACTTTGGTTTTTATTATTATAGGTATTTAAATATCAGTATTATTATTAACGATGAATGTTACAAGTTTAGTTTAAGTTTTCTGCTTTTGATTTTTCTGCTTTCTTAACTCGTTCTCTGACGTCCGTATCTGCTGACTTCTACTCTCCGAATCCTCTTCTCTCGCTCTGCTGCTGTTCTGCTGTCGCTCTGCTGCTGCTCTGCTGTCGCTTCTCCGCTGTCGCTATTCTCTTCTGTCGCTCTGCTGTTTCTACTGCTCTCTTCTGTCGCTCTGCTGCTTCTCTGCTGTCTTAATACTTTTTCTGCATCTCTTCTTAAATCTACTCGAGTACTGCTTTTGTTGAGAAGTCCCAATACCCCGTCTTACATGTATATTGGTTCAGGAGAAGAAGCTGTTGAAGTGTAAAACTTAAGGTTTACAAAAATTTTAATAAATAAAATTTGATACTCCTTTCAATTTGAAGATTTTTGTCGGTTTGATTTGCCACCTAACGTCATTTTAAAATCCTAAAATATTTTTTTTTCCTAAAGAGAAACTCTTTTTTGTAGGTTAGCTATAAATACCTAAATTTGATACGCTCATAGCTTCAGAACATGTAGGGCGGCTACGTCCTATTGCTTTGCATCTCAAACAAATTTAGGCTAAATACAAACAAAAAAGAAAACGCATATATAGGTGTATCTAGGATGTACTTGTGTGGGGGCTAACTTTTTATCTTAATGGTGAGTGAGGTCAAGTGGGTGCGTTCTCAGCAGACTTATACGGGATTGGCTGTTGTCCAGAAGGTTGATGGCCAGGTGGTTGTCCAGTCTTCTTGCGTATCTCTCGCCGTGACGATAGATCTCGTCTGCCACCGATGGAATCCTGAGCTCCTCAAGGATGATAGAGTTCTCATGGTAGGGATGGGCGTTGGAGACTATTCTCAAGCATCTGTTCTGAAAGCGCTGGATCATTATTCGGTGCAAAGCGCTTGCAGTGCCCCACAACTGGATTCCTTAAGTCCAGATCGGCTTGAGTATAGTCTTGTAGACGAGCAGTTTGAGTTTCTCTCGAAGTTTGGATTATTTCCCAATGAGCCAGTGCAATTGTTTGAGGCGTATGTTGTTACCTGTATACTTTTTTTGTTGAGGTGAGGACCCCATGTGAGCCCTCACGGTCCAGGGTTAGCCCTGGTGACAGGGGGACATTCTCCGCGTTAACCACAATGTTCCAACCTTTCAGCCATGGATCCAGAGCATCCAGTTGTCTCTGGATGATGGCTGATGCTTCTTGTGGGTTTGTTGCGGTGGCACTCTCTTCCTTCCGTGTATGATTTGAGAAGGGCGAAGTGGGAATTGGGAGGACGGGACTTAAGCTTGGATAGGAGTCCAGGGACAGACAGGACGGATAGATGGAAATGGCCAGTTCGACTCGGCTGACCCTGATTAAGAATATTCTTTATACTTTTCAACGAATATAGTATACCCTTTTACTCTAGGACTAACGGGTATAAAAAGCGAAACAAAAGTTTTTGGCATATAAAAAGCATACATTAAGAAAAGATGAATGAATCTATTTTAGCTGTAATTGGGATAAACATCAAAGATGACCAAGCATCGGTGAGATCAGCCACACACAGCGTGTAACATTTTCAATATTCGGAAGCCATATGTTTACCCAGGGGGAGACAGCCTGTTTGCTAAACGTGAAGTCGGAATTAATAGGCAAAGAAGAACTCACTCGTGCGGACATCGGTTTTCTTGTGTTTTAATGATTTTTTGATTACTTTCATAACTTAATAACCCTCGGAATTACTGAAAGAAATGGCAGAAGCACGCTAGACAATAGGACTTCAAAAAGTTTATGGGCGTTAGGGTGGGCGTGGCAACATGAATCGACAAACGTGCACTGCGTCTATGTCTCTGGAGTCTGTATGCCTAATCTCAACTTTCTAGCTTCTGTAGTTTTTTGAGATCTCGACTTTCATACGGACAAACAAACGGACATGGCCAGATCGACTCGGCTATTGATCCTGATCAAGAATATATACTTTATATGGTCGGAAACGCTTCCTTCTGCCTGTTACATACTTTTCAACGAATCTAGTAACGGGAATGAAAACATATTTTATTTTAAATACATAATCTGTTTTCTTTCACTGGCTCCCGAACAGGGACCGTCACGCGCGTAGAATAAACCTAAGTTCGTGTTAAGTGCTAGACAAATTCTGCACAGTGACGGTTATAAAAACCTTTCGCGATCGAGGCTACACAAAAATTTTTCGGTCGACGCGAAACAAAAAAGACAGAACGCTATAGTCGAGTTCTCCGACTATCTGATACCCGTTACTCAGGTAGTGGATGTGCGAAGGAGAGTTATCAACACTGACAGTTTTTGGCAAATCGATAGAAATTTACATGACTAATACAAAAATGAAAAAATATCAAAACATTTTTCAAAAGTGTGGGCGTGGCAGTTTTGGGCGGTTTGTGGGCGTGGCAACGTTAATCAACAAACTTGCGCTGCGTCTATGTCTTTGGAGTCTGTATGCTTAGTCTCAACTTTCTATGCCGTTGAGTTCACTTATCAAACTTACATGTTCTGTATCTTAACTAGCCTCTTAGGTTAAAATTTTTGGTTTGGTTTGATAGGTTTATGGTTGAGCGCTAATTAAGTATAGGTGCAGGGTGTCGTAACAGGCTGTGCTGTTACCTCACTGTCTTTTTTCGCGATGAAGTACTTCCTTCCTATCGCCGATTGCGGTGTGGTTCAGCGGCGTTTGCGGCTGTCCCTTAATTCGTGCAACTGCCACTTGGTTGTAGTAAAGTCTTCTTAGGATGATTATATTGGGGAGTTACTGTAGCATATCACTATTATTATTATTCGGACCAGCTGATGGACATACGAGGTAATACCGCACGCGTTGCTTCCGGCCTTGCTCAGATTCGGGACGATGGGTGGGTTTTTCTAAGCGTATTACTCGCAGTGCTGGCGTCGTATGCAAAAAGAATTATTAAATTTCGCGTGCTTCGGGAATTAAAGGAAAAGGGCACTCAGATCCGAAAAGAACAAAAAAAAACAAAAGGAAACATTGGGGCGATAGACAGAAAAGAATTTATGAAACAAGGCGACTTGAAAAATTGTTGCTATGGCTGTTTTTATAGCAACTGGTATTAGCCCACCCAACCTTGACCATTTTATTCCGTACAAAAAAAATAAATAATTTTAAATGGTCCCTATTTTCAAGTTCACGTTTTAACACCCTATCATTTTTAGGTTCAGCATGACCCCCACGGCAGAAAAATTAGCAAATCATTTCAACTTCAAAACATTTTATTCATAAGAATAATTTTTTTTTAATTTAATTTCTCCATTTAAAATTGGCCTAAATCATAACTTCTAACATGAGCTTATTTATTATTTTTTCTTTATGTGAGAGATATGAGAATGGTGCTTTGGGTAGATAATATGTATATGTATGTATAGGTATAGATATGTATATATTTAGAATAGGTATAATACAAAAATATAAAATAGTATATAATAAGTATTAAAAATAAGATAAATGCGTATAATAAAGATTGGGAAGGCAAAAGTAACGTTTTCCTTGCATGTTTTAATAAAAAAAAGAATTCGATGGTGAATATATGACAGCTCAGACGGTGTTAAATTACAAGCATTGAAAAATAATTAGTTGATTGAGAATCGACATGATATTTACTTTACTGAGAGAAATCGAGTTGACTTTGCGTCGATTTCTACATGCTTTTACATTTTCTTTGTTTTGCTTTTGATTTTAGAACCATTGTTGTGCAGACTTACCTCTCCATATCCAGACGGCGAAAGAGCTTTCGGCGAATCTATAGGGAGGGGTAAAGGGGCTTTTAGATCACTTTTTTGTTTTTTTCTTTTTATTATTGATCACTTGATTTCACCTGGCAACGACATAATTTTCCCCTCATTTTTTCTCGAAATATTATTTTAATTATTTTTCACTTTCTTTTATTAGCACGCAATCATCATCGCTTTATATATGTTTCACTGGACCGATTCACTTCATTACTTTACTTATATTTCAACTATTTTATTATTAACGCACAATTTATATTTTTATACCCGTTATTCGTAGAGTAAAAGGGTATACTAGATTCGTTGAAAAGTATGTAACAGGCAGAAGAAAGCGTTTCCGACCGTATAAAGTATATATATTCTTGATCAGGATCAATAGCCGAATCGATTTGGCCATGTCCGTCTGTCCGTCCGTCTGTCTGTCCGTCTGTCCGTCTGTCTGTCTGTCCGTCCGTATGAACGCTGTGATCTTAGGAACTACAAAGGCTAGAAAGTTGAGATTAAGCATATAGACTCCAGAGACATAGACGCAGCGCAAGTTTGTCGATTCATGTTGCCACGCCCACTCTAACGCCCACAAACCGCCCAAAACTGCCACGCCCACACTTTTTAAAAATGTTTTGAAATTTTTTCATTTTTGTATTAGTCTTGTAATTTTCTATCGATTTACCAAAAAACTTTTTGCCACGCCCACTCTAACGCCCTCAAACCGCCCAAAGCTGCTACGCCCACACTTTTGAAAAATGTTTTGAAATTTTTTCATTTTTGTATTGGTTTTGTAAATTTCTATCGATTTGCCAAAAAACTTTCTGCCACGCCCACTAAAACGCCTACAAACCGCCAAAAACTGTGTTTAAGACTCTCCTTCTCCCTTCCACTAGCTGAGTAACGGTTATCAGATAGTCGGGGAACTCGACTATAGCGTTCTCTCTAGTTTTTTCTATTTTTTTTTATATCATATTTTTTTCTGTTTTTTTCTTTCTCTTTTTGTTTCGATTAACTTCACATATTTACACAGAACACCATTCTCTCACATGAACATATTTTCCTCACCTAACTTCAATAATTTCCCACTACAAAAAAAACTTATATATACTACAACAAAAAAAAAATTAAATAAAAAACTATAACTAGCCTATTCTCGATACGGCCATTCCTTCAAACAAACTTCACTCTTCAATATTTCAAAAATTTAAATTATACGCATATATATGCATATATATATACGATATATACGAATATATATATATATATAGGTTATGCAACCGCCTGCATGCGGGTTGTTCACGGTGTGGGGTTATGTTTTTTGTTCACTTTATATGGCACACAAAAAAAAGGTTTTTTTCCACATTTCCCGATTCTTCGATCCTTATGGGTTTTTCTCTGGATTTTCCGGGCGTAGAGAGCTCTTTTCGTAAGCTACCGAACTCGGGAGTGGCTGCTCCAAGCCGCGATGCTCTCCATGCGAATTTTCGGCAACTACTCAGCACCTGCTGAAGAGCCAGGTTTGCCTTCCCCTCTCCCTCTCTTTTCTTGTCAGCAGCAAGCTTTTTGGTACTGCGGGGTGGGGAAATTTGCGATGATCTAAGTTGAATTGTGGCCTGCAAAAACAATTACCCCTTAAATCCCACCGCTCTGACCTTTAGTTGAGAGCCCCTTTTTTTTTTATTTACCTTCTTTTCACTTTTCCTTGAATTTTCAAATCGTATCTCAGCTCGTATAGGTTAATTATAATATTATGTTAATGCATACTATTCTGAAGATCGAAAAAGAAATATTTTCCCAGAGACTTCGATGTGGCTGGTTTGGGGGTTAAGGGCAGATTTATAGGCCCGAATTCCAAAGCCATTTTAGTCTCCAGTGTCAATGTGGCACTGGAACAAGGAATATCATCCCTGAGATGAAGGCGGAGCCCTACCCACTTTAAGCTATAAACTAGCTAATCGGTATTAAATTTTAGGGATTTCCACATCCCGAATTCCTTTGACCCCATATGCTCCTTTTAGAGGATGGTCCTAGCTATGACCGCACCCGCGCAAAGTATTTGTACATTATTATGCGACTTTTTTTTTTAAATCTGTGGACGGACCTTGATTACCTTTGCGCTTGCTTTTGCTAACAGTTGGGACATCCTCCAAAACCATTGCTTACTTTTAGGCCTACATTTATTTTCCCTCTTTGTATCTTTTTATCTTTGTGTATCTTTTCATCGACCAGCGCTTCTACAAAACAACAAGATCGCGCTTAGGAGAGAAAGAAAAGCCTACAAAGCGGGATCCACGCTGGGAGCTATAATTTTAATGATGTTATTGCTTGAGATCTTTCACATGAAACTTTCCTACATAACGTCCTTGTGTATCCTCCACGTCGTAGTAACTGTTGCCGAGTTTTCTTTTAATACGCGCTTTTAGAAACGCAGGGGCAAGTTTAGCATTGAACCCCTTTGCAAAATTACTTTGACAGAAATTCCGCCTGTAGACCTCTTGACCGGGGACGAATGAAACTTCACGGCTTCTTAAATTATAAGAGTTTTCATTTCTTTGATGCTGCTTCCTCATGGTCGCAACCGCCTTGCTTCGTTCCAAATCAAAACTATCATCTCTCAGGAAGCGAACTGAACGGTCTTCAAGCACCCCGAGATTACGTAGAAGCCTATACGTTGATCCATTGGTAACCATGTGCTGTCCGAAGGTCAACCTATAGGGTGAAGTGTTAACGGCCGTATAGAAACTAGACCGTAGCGAACAGCAAATCTTGCTTAAGTGTTCATCCCAGTTTGTCTGATTGGGATGTATATACGACTTAATTGCAGCGATCACAGACCTATTTACTCTTTCCGACGGATTACCTTGAGGGGCGTAAATGGCCGTATAAGAGTGACGTATGTTATATTTATCTAAAAGACGGTTAAAAGCATGTGATTTAAACTGAACGCCGTTATCAGATACTATTACTTCAGGAATGCCAAAACAGTGTAGTAACTCTTCTTCAACGTACTTTAGAATTGCCTCTGCCGTAAACTTTTTGATAGGCTTTAAAAAAGGAAATTTAGTAAAGTGATCCAGCACTACAAAAACTCCTATATGACCAGACCGAGATCGCGGGTATGGACCAAGGAAGTCGACATACAGTTTTTGGAAAAATCTTTGCGTTTCGCCTGTTTTGCTAAGGTTTGGTTTAAGACTATAATTGGGATGTTTTGAGCATTTGCATATCTCACAACCATTCACGTGAGCCTTAACGTCCGCAACCAGATTGGGCCAGAAGAAGTACCTACGTACTCGTTCAAGGGTCTTATTAATACCACAGTGAGAAGCTAAGGGATGATCGTGCGATATTTGTAGTACCATTGGAACCAATTCTTTTGGTATCCACAGTTTCCAAACCATATCATCTGCTATTCTTTCGCCAGCTGCATGTTCCGTCCTGCGATACAAAAGACTGTCCATAACTTTTACGTCTGGAAGCAAAGACTAATTCTGTTGAACTTTTAATTTTAGTTCCTCATAATCCTTGCTTCTAAAGTGGTCAGATTGCAGGTCAATAAATCGATCTAACTCCAACGCGGAAAGGTCTTGTGTGAACGCCCGAGAGAGGACATCTGGAACGACGTTCTGAGTACCTTTTCTGTGTTTGATCTCAAAACTAAACCCCTGAAGCTTGAGTGCCCACCTCGCCAATCTGCTGCTCAAGTCCGTTTGAGACATGAGCTATTTCAATGACGCATGGTCGGTGACTACGGGGAATTTATGGCCTTCCACGTACGCTCGAAATTTCTTTATAGACATAATTGCTGCCAGACATTCTTTTTCCGTGACGGAGTAATTCCTTTGGCATTTATTTAATTTTCGCGACATAAAAGCGATCGGTACTTCGTCACCTTCAGTACTTAACTGAACCAATACCCCACCAATTCCAGTGTGACTGGCGTCACAATGTATAAAGAAGGGTTCATCAAAATTTGGGCTATGCAAGACAGGTGCCTCGCACATGTGTTGTTTCAGAGCTTCAAACGCCTTTTGCGTTTCTGCGGACCATTCAAATTTCCTTTTTTGTCTAAGGGCATCAGTCAAGGGTGAAGCAACGGTAGCATAGTTTTTAATGAATTTATGGTACCAACCAGTCATGCCCAAAAATCTGCGAAGCTGTTTAACTGATCGAGGTTCCGGAAAGTCTACAATGGCCGACAGTTTCTCTGGATCCGTCGCGATGGTTCCATGTCCGATAATATGGCCTAAATATTGAATTTCCTTTAAACAGAACTTGCTTTTCTGGACATTAATCGTGAGACCGGCCTTGGAAATGTTCACTGCAAGTTCTTTTAACGTTTGAATATGCTTCTCGAAAGATTCGGACACTATTAATAGATCATCTAGATAAACAAAGACTTCTCTCTTCAAACTGGCCGGAACAATTTTGTCCATCAGTTTGGACATAGTCTGAGGTGCATTGCAGAGCCCAAATGGCATGACAGTATATTGATAGAGAGGGCGGCCTGGGACCGTAAAAGCAGTCTTATCCCTCGATTTTGGTTCAAGCGGAATTTGCCAAAACGCGTCCTTTAAGTCTAAGCTAGAAATGAACTCAGCTTTTGGCAAACGGCTTAGTATACCATCAATAAACGGCATAGGGTATGCATCCTTAACCGTTACTGCATTTACCTTCCTGCTATCCAAACAAAGGCGGACTTTTCCTGGCTTACGTACAAGGACTACAGGAGAGGACCATGCACTGTTGGATTCCTCGATAACTCCTAACGCCAACATGCGATCAAGCTCTGCGTACATCATTTTTTCAATAGCGGGAGACACTGGATAATGCCTCTGCTTTATTGGTTTTGAATTTTCCACATCAATGCAATGACTAAGAACGGACGTGCGACCCAATCCAGTTTCAGAAAATGACGGAAATAGTGCAATGGAATCTTTTAGTTGTTTTTGGTGCTTCGCAGTTAACGGGCGCAGCATAGAATCTTCTACTGCTGAAACAGCAAGATTAGAGTTGAACGAAGGTAGCAAATCAAACCTGATCCAGAAATCAATTCGTAGGT
Source organism: Drosophila yakuba (assembly GCF_016746365.2). Lineage (NCBI taxonomy): Eukaryota > Metazoa > Arthropoda > Insecta > Diptera > Drosophilidae > Drosophila > Drosophila yakuba. The sequence continues at coordinate 1,696,328 of NW_025048801.1, read as the reverse complement.
AAAGATTTTGAGACAACGATGGAACGATATACAAATTAATTTCCTCCGACTTGTTTCTAAAGAATATTTCTGTGGTCAGCTTGCCCATACCCCGCTGGCACTTTCCATCTGCAGTTTTTACTGAACATTTAAAAGGTTTGAGCCCATGGCTTTGGTCATTTAAGAGATCGTCTGCAAAGGTTCCGCCTATACAACTAATATATGCTCCAGAGTCTAGCAACCCACTAACAGTTCTGCCCAAAATAGATACTTTTGCATATGGTCGTACGTCTAGCGTATTTCCAATCATGGCTGAAAGCACCGTAACGCGTTCTTGCTTACGCTTCTCGAAATAATGACGGCCACGGTCTGGTTTGCATTGTTTTGATTTTTCATTTATGGCTGGGACCTTTTCTTTAATACTATAATGTTGGTTACCTATTGATACTTCCGGGAAATGTGCACGATTTGTAGGCTAAGGAATGTTAGCGATAAGAAGAACTGGTTCGTGACTTATTGGTCCACTTTCGGTTCGGACGACAGATAAGTTTTGCGAGCACTGTTTGTTGGTGCTCGGCCTTTCCAGTTTTTAGAAGACTGACAATGGCTGCAATTTGGGCGGTAGGTATCAGGTTTTCCGCAACCATAGCAGTAGCAGTAAACGTTCCCTCGTACAATCATGGTATCTATGCCCTGTCATGTCACAGTTCCAACATTTTAAATCTATGGCCGCAATTTCTTCAACTTCTGGATCTTCACTATCTAGTTGATCCTTAAATTGCGGTTCTATTTCGTTCACCTGTCTTTTGGGCGGCGGTCGACTGAAGGTATTATGTGGCTTAGACAATTGCTGCTTGAAAATCTCATGTCTGCGCACCGCTTGGCGCAGGTCAGCCACGCTGTGGATGGGAATATGAAGCAGCTCATGTTGTATTTCCGTCAAAAGGTTTGACCTTAAGACCCCTAGCATATAGGATTCCGACATTGGCTGCGATAAATGGTCAGCCATTGCCGCGATTGCCTGATAATATTCATCAAACGACTCATTGTGCTTCTGTTTACGCTGATCAATTGAGGCTTGGATATCTCTATCCGTACGTGCATCTTTAAACTGTGTCCTTAAAGCCACGCACAAGTCGGTCCAAATTATTATTGGTACTGTCTTATGATACCTCCAAAACCACTCTGCTGCCCCACCTTCAAACAAGTTGCTCGAATATCGGGCCAGCAAGTTAAAATTCCCGTCCAGTGTTTGTCTAGTCAACGCTTCTGCTCGATAAATGAAATCGTCAACTGACAGGAAACCCTTACCCGTATATCTCAATTTCCAATTAGTCATAATTTGGCTAATACGATCTGGCCGGAGATCAAATGATTCTGAATGAAAACTGGCTTCGGTGTTTATATTTCCGGATTGATTAGGCGAAATTTCTGTCGGAACTTGCTCTCTCCTGTTTCTTTCGCTTGTCCGACTCGGTAGAGACATTCTTTGGAAGCCTGCCTCAATTGCCCTTGAAATAAGTCGTGTTTGCCTGTCTGACATATCCCTTATTTCTTCTGACTGCCTATGTGCAGCGGAACTCAACGCGTCTGTTATAGCCCGAACTAGTTTACCTATATTTGGATCACCCACTTGCGAATCCATCATTGTATTTGCTTCTAACTGTTGGTTTAGATTTTGGGAACCTGATGGTTTTTCTGCCAGGCTATTATCTCCCGATTCTGTCAATTCAATGGGAGCTCTACAGACGGGACACACCTTGCGGTTTGTCGTATTAAAACACGCCAGGTGGAACGTATGATCACAATTTGTTGTTAGCAGCTGTGCTGTATACTCAATGGCGTTAGTACATATGAAGCAATGTGCAGCTATTTCTTCCCCATGTACTGTCTCTGGGCTGCGTGTTAAAGGCATGGTTTTAAGAAAACTATAATAATTCAATTTAACTCAAAAGGTGTGGTAAGTATTATTCAATTAAATACCGGGGTCATGCTATTACTTGATTCAGAAAGGGTATAAACTTGTTTTATTCAGTTTTGTAAGATAGGATTAATTTTATGTGTGGTATGAAACACCTTTGTAGTAATATACCACAAAAGAGTTCAGTATACACAGAACATGAAATATAATAAGGAAAACAATCAACACAAAAAAAACTAATCGTATTCAATAGCAAAATTATTAGATATCTTGAATCAGATAAGATTCCTTTAAAGTTTGGGTATAGATAACATTTGTAGTAATATACCACAAAAGAATTCAATACACGCAGAACCTAAAGTATAATAAGAAAAACAATCAACACAGAGAATTTAGCTAGCTCCGTTGGTTATATTGAAACTAATCGTATTCAATAGCTAAATTATTAGATATGTAGAAGGGTAGAAGTCGGGCAAATTTAAGAAAGGAAAAGGCTTACACTGCATCCAGAAATCCTTTACTTCGACTTTCCCATTTATCTCGACTAAAATACAATTAACCTTAGACTCTTTGGTCGAAGCGCGATTACTTGAAATCATTCGCTAGTCTAAACTCTTAGAGTCTAGGTTTAAATATGTATACTTTGCAGAGCCAGGGCTAAAAATCTATTGAAAGATACTTTGTTCCACCTGGTCCATTTGCAATAGCATGTTTGTTTATTTTTTTATTTTTCACAAGACAAAAGATAGCGATTTTAGAAAAGAGTGTGCGTGAGGGATTAGTTGGCCTAAGCTTCTGCTGATTTCCAAAAGTTGTTCAATGGAGATGGCCAGTTAGCATATATTACTCCGCTTGCCGGTTGGCCGACACGTTTGGGCGCCATTAATTATTCTGTAGCATATCACTGTTATTATTATTCGGACCAGCTGATGGACATACGAGGTAATACCGCACGCGTTGCTTCCGGCCTTGCTCAGATTCGGGACGATGGGTGGGTTTTTCTAAGCGTATTACTCGCAGTGCTGGCGTCGTATGCAAAAAGAATTATTAAATTTCGCGTGCTTCGGGAATTAAAGGAAAAGGGCACTCAGATCCGAAAAGAACAAAAAAAAACAAAAGGAAACATTGGGGCGATAGACAGAAAAGAATTTATGAAACAAGGCGACTTGAAAAATTGTTGCTATGGCTGTTTTTATAGCAACTGGTATTAGCCCACCCAACCTTGACCATTTTATTCCGTACAAAAAAAATAAATAATTTTAAATGGTCCCTATTTTCAAGTTCACGTTTTAACACCCTATCATTTTTAGGTTCAGCATGACCCCCACGGCAGAAAAATTAGCAAATCATTTCAACTTCAAAACATTTTATTCATAAGAATAATTTTTTTTTAATTTAATTTCTCCATTTAAAATTGGCCTAAATCATAACTTCTAACATGAGCTTATTTATTATTTTTTCTTTATGTGAGAGATATGAGAATGGTGCTGTGGGTAGATAATATGTATATGTATGTATAGGTATAGATATGTATATATTTAGAATAGGTATAATACAAAAATATAAAATAGTATATAATAAGTATTAAAAATAAGATACATGCGTATAATAAAGATTGGGAAGGCAAAAGTAAGGTTTTCCTTGCATGTTTTAATAAAAAAAAGAATTCGATGGTGAATATATGACAGCTCAGACGGTGTTAAATTACAAGCATTGAAAAATAATTAGTTGATTGAGAATCGACATGATATTTACTTTACTGAGAGACATCGAGTTGACTTTGCGTCGATTTCTACATGCTTTTACATTTTCTTTGTTTTGCTTTTGATTTTAGAACCATTGTTGTGCAGACTTACATCTCCATATCCAGACGACGAAAGCGCTTTCGGCGAATCTATAGGGAGGGGTAAAGGGGCTTTTAGATCACTTTTTTGTTTTTTTCTTTTTATTATTGATCACTTGATTTCACCTGGCAACGACATAATTTTCCCCTCATTTTTTCTCGAAATATTATTTTAATTATTTTTCACTTTCTTTTATTAGCACGCAATCATCATCGCTTTATATATGTTTCACTGGACCGATTCACTTCATTACTTTACTTATATTTCAACTATTTTATTATTAACGCACAATTTATATTTTTTTTTCTTTTTTTTTTTTTTATATCATATTTTTTTCTGTTTTTTTCTTTCTCTTTTTGTTTCGATTAACTTCACATATTTACACAGAACATCATTCTCTCACATGAACATATTTTCCTCACCAAACTTCAATAATTTCCCACTACAAAAAAAACTTATATATACTACAACAAAAAAAAAAATTAAATAAAAAACTATAACTAGCCTATTCTCGATACGGCCATTCCTTCAAACAAACTTCACTCTTCAATATTTCAAAAATTTAAATTATACGCATATATATGCATATATATATATATACGAATATATATATATATATATATAGGTTATGCAACCGCCTGCATGCGGGTTGTTCACGGTGTGGGGTTATGTTTTTTGTTCACTTTATATGGCACACAAAAAAAAGGTTTTTTTCCACATTTCCCGATTCTTCGTTCCTTATGGGTTTTTCTCTGGATTTTCCGGGCGTAGAGAGCTCTTTTCGTAAGCAACCGACCTCTGGAGTGGCTGCTCCAAGCCGCGAAGCTCTCCATGCGAATTTTCGGCAACTACTCAGCACCTGCTGAAGAGCCAGGTGTGCCTTCCCCTCTCCCTCTCTTTTCTTGTCAGCAGCAAGCTTTTTGGTACTGCGGGGTGGGGAAATTTGCGATGATCTAAGTTGAATTGTGACCTGCAAAAACAATTACCCCTTAAATCCCACCGTTCTGACCTTTAGTTGAGAGCCCCTTTTTCTTTTTATTTACCTTCTTTTCACTTTTCCTTGAATTTTCAAATCGTATCTCAGCGCGTATAGGTTAATTATAATATTATGTTAATGCATACTATTCTGAAGATCGAAAAAGAAATATTTTCCCAGAGACTTCGATGTGGCTGGTTGGCAGGTGAAGCGGCAAATAGGCCGAATTTGGGGTTTAAGGGCAGCTTTATAGGCCCGAATTCCAAAGCCATTTTAGTCTCCAGTGTCAATGTGGCACTGGAACAAGGAATATCATCCCTGAGATGAAGGCGGAGCTCTACCCACTTTAAGCTATAAACTAGCTAATCGGTATTAAATTTTAGGGATTTCCACATCCCGAATTCCTTTGACCATTCACACCCCTTATGCTCCTTTTAGAAGATGGTCCTAGCTATGACGGCACCCGCGCAAAGTATTTGTACATTATTATGCGACTTTTTTTTTTTAATCTGTGGACGGACCTTGATTACCTTTGCGCTTGCTTTTGCTAACAGTTGGGACATCCTCCAAAACCATTGCCTACTTTTAGGCCTACATTTATTTTCCCTCTTTGTATCTTTTTATCTTTGTGTATCTTTTCATCGACCAGCGCTTCTACATTACTTTCCTCCCTAATCGCTGGCCTTGAGGCTCAGTAATTATACCAGTGATAGACAAAATTATTATTACGCCTTTATTGTCGAAGCGTAAGCTTTCGGATCTTTAACAGAACCAAAGTACAAAAAAATATAAAAGCATAACCTAGCTCCAATGCATGGCGGTGTGCCTTTATTTCCCCTCTCATTTCTGCAATCCAGCTGCATTCTGCTCTGGCCTCTGTTGTGTTCTGGCCACCGACTATGATAGTGGCTGCCTGGATAATGCATCCGCCCCTACATTATCTGCACGCAATCTCAATGTCATATTGCTGTTGCTCTAATGCGCGTCTGACCATTCTTTCCTTAGGACTTTCTATGTTTGTTAGCCACTTCAGTGCCATGTGATCCGTCACTATCAAAAAATAGTAACCCTCCAGGTATGGATTTAATTTCCCAATTGCCCAAATAATTACCAAGCACTCCTCCTCTATTGTTGAATAGATTTTCTCGGCTTCGGCTAGAGTACGAAATATCTTGTTCGCCCTCTTTTGTATCCTGCGGGACCATTGCGTCTTTCCCGTAGTCACCAGCGGTTTTCAGGATGAACATCTCTGTCGTGGCACGCCAGGACTGGATCTGTGCCCAGTCTTGCTTTCATTGCCTCAAAGGCTTGCACATGGGCTATGTTCTCTTGGTACCCCTGCGAAGGAGGTCGTTTAGTGGCGTGCGAGGTCAAGCACGAAACGCCGGTACCACGACGCAACTCCAAGGTATTGTCTTGGCTCGCGGACTGACAAGGATGGTTCTAACTGGGCTATGGCTGCTACCTTGTCTGGGCTCATACCAATTCCTTTACTTGTGACGCGGTGTTCTTGTTTCTTCCTTGATAAATTGACATTTTTCTGAGCTTATCCTTAGATTGGCGTACTTCAAGCGTCGGAACACTTCACTGAAGTTACTTTTGTGTTCATCTAGTGATTACGATGATATTATCTTGGTACGCAAAGGCATGTGGCGAAATTTCCGGTTCAATAACCTGGTCCAGTGCCCGTTGAAATTTGGTCGATGCAGAGAGTAATCCAAACTACTTCACTTGCCACTTGGAATCGTGAATGCCGTGAACACCCTCCACCATCCACGTCGGCTTCTTGGCCGTCTGTTTAGACCACTGCAAACGACAGCTGCTCCTCGAGCCACCCAATGTGCCTACGTCTCGACGTAGCGATTCTGCTCCCTTCACGAATTTAGATCCCTTGCTGATTTCGTAGCTTCGTGTTGTTCACTCGGGTTTTCGTTCCCGCTGTCTCTCTTCCCGCTCGGTCTGCTAATATAGGCCTCCTTTAACCGTTATTCCTTGATGTCTCCAGTCTCTAGATCCAAAGTCCACGGATTTACCGCTAACCTGGTCCAAAATTCAACTTGGTACCGTTTCTTTACTTAAATTGACACGCCCACACTCTTCTGTTGTCCTGTTCTAATTCTGCTCTTTTACCTGTCTCTCCCAGCTCTCTTTCTTCAAGCTCTAAGTTTCGCGCTCCCGCTCTGATTCGTTGCGTAACATCTGCATTCATCTCCAAATAAGTAAATTATTAATAAGTAATAAGTAAATAATAAACAAAAAAAAACGGGTCATGATCGCCAGATGTCTACAAATCAACAAGGGCATAAATGATACTGTGGAGGTAATCTTGTTAGGCACCACCAGAAATAACTAACATATAGTGCTCACACTATAAACTAATGCCTACACTTAATGAGTTCAATTCGGGTGTTTGAATCTAACTTTTATTCATTCTTACATAGGTTCTTATCATCTAATTATATAATGCAGCGCTTGTAAGACGCTGCAGTCTGCGTTGGTCAATGCAGCTGAGATTTATCTTAAATCTTTATTTGTGACCTATGACCGCGCTAATCACCTCCCGCGTGATCATATCTCTTAACACTTCGGCAATAGACCACTGCAATCGTACTTATCTGTAGTTGCCTTATTTTGTCCCGTGCCATGTTTATTGCAGCCCATAAATAGAACATATTTATAGTTTGTCTACTTATCATATCTAAACACATCTTTAGACATCCTCCGGGGGGGAAAAAGTACGGTTGTACATTTACATAGTTGTCTCTCATTTATGCGTTGCCTCCGGATATAAATGACCATTATAATTATGATATTCGTTGGCAACGCTAAAGCCAAGTGTCCGCTTGCCGTGTGGAAAATCAAGTCATCAATGTGTACTTTGTTATTTTTCAGAGTCTTGATGCGCATTTGAAGATTTTGTAGTTCATTAGTGTTGTTGACAATCAAGTGATTCAGCGGGACCACGTTCCATGTCTCCTTGTCATCTATAATTCGTAAACTGGGAAAGATAGACATTTCAGACGCTGTCGAAATTACTTTTTGAGGAGTAATTATTGTTGTATCCCCTAATATTGCTGTGCATCCTGCAGGTAGTTGTATAATGCCTTGATTGGGCAGTCTTATAACTTGATGCTGTTCGTTGCATCTTATATCAGCTGTTGTATTCCGAAACAGTCTAAATAGCCAACGGTTGGATCCACTTATCTCTTTAATGAATGAATTGCCTTGGAATTCCATCATTTCGCATGAGTGTGCCTTGCTTGGTTTCAATGGAGATATTTCGCAAGAGTGATCATCCGCGTTTTTCCATGCCCAATTATTTTCGCAAAACCATCTTGTCGAATCCTCTTGTCTGCATTGGTTAATTTCCATTTCAGACATAAGGTGATAAGCGTTTATGTCTGTATTGAACGCAAAATATTTAGAATTCAATTTCGGAAGCTTTGTTCCGTTTATCCACAGTGTTATGGGGATTACTTCAAAGAGATCCGTTTCCTGATTGTTGTATATCGGCAATTTTGCTTCAATGAATAGGACATTATCCTTCAACATAGCTTGTGCCTTCATCAGTTTATAGATCAGTGGTAATTGTATAACTGAATTTCCACACGGTAGCATTTGTTTTCGTCCTAATTTTTGCTTAGCTTTTTCGAGCTTCTCCAGCATTTTGTTAGGCGCAATTAGTGTAGGATGAATTCTTCCTTCACTAATGTCCGTTACCATTGAGATCGCTGTTGCTTGTAGGCTTTCTGCCTCTTCAATCCAGTTTCGCACTTGATTTGATAACATAAGGAATTTAATTGACTCCTTATATACCATAAAGTGCTCCTTCATGGTTTCTGCAATAATATTGACTTGTTGGGTCAGTTTTCCCAAAGTCCGGTTTGCTTCTATCGTAGTTGCTCTTACTAATTCTTCCGTGGCATTGATGACCGAGGTCTGATTGTCAACATATTCCATTAGATGTTTTTCGTTTTTTATGATCGTTTGCATATTTTCCTGTATTCTATTTGCATTTCCGATATCAAAGAACAGTATAAACCTTTTCTTTCGGTTGATACGGTGCCGTAGTATTTTGTCTTTTCCTTTTATGTTGTCAACTTTTGTCCTTATTGTCGTGCCGAAGAAATCGCAGTAGTCCTTGAAGTCTCCCATTTTTTCGCAAACCAGGCGGGATTTTTCCAGGAAGTCCTCTGATTGTTTTATGACATCAAAATAGGCTTGCATGTCATAATAAAACAACTTTGGAATTGTTTTCCTGTTTTTTATAGGATTTATTTTGCTTTTTGCTGCTAGCAAAGTAACTCTGTCGCCTACATTTGTATACACAGCCGCTGCATATGCTTTCTCTGATGCATCGCAGAATCCTTGTAGCTCCATAATACCTTTGGAGCATCCAGTCGAGCGTGAAATGCTAATTTCATCTAAATCTGATAGACCTTTAGCATATTCCATCCACCAGTTTGCTAAGTTGGTTTCCAATTCAACGTCCCAAGTCATCGGTAACTTCCACAGTTCCTGAATGAAACATTTGCCTTGAATCGTTACCGGTGCCAACCATCCTAGTGGGTCGAAAATTCTGGACAACTGTGATAACACTAACCGCTTTGTTATGCGTGTTAGCATTGGGTTTTCTGCTGAAAACGTAAATGTATCCTTCTTCGAATCCCATTGAAGTCCTAAGGTTTTGATCGATTCATTCTTCTCAATGCAGATTTTCTCCGTAGCACCGTCGTCCTGAATGTCGGCTAAAATGCGTTTTTCATTTGCAACCCATTTTCGCAGATGCATGCCGGCCTTCTCCATCACTTGTCTCAATTTCCTTTGAAGTTCATAGCACTCGTTGACTGTGTCTCCACCAGTTATGAGGTCATCCATATAAAAGTCGTCTCTTATAGTTTCTGCTAAGACGCTATCCTCTTGGCAAAACCGGTCTGCCAGCTCTCGTAGACATCGGACTGCTAAGAAAGGTGCTGCCGAGGTGCCATAAGTTACGGTTGTTAACTTAAACTCACTGATCGGCAATTTTGGATCATCTCTCCATAGGATATATTGGTATTCCTGGTCTTTCTCAGCAACCTTTATTTGGCGATACATTTTTTCAATGTCAGCTACCATAACATATTGCCACTTGCGCCATTTAATTAGAATATCGAATATATCCTTTTGAATCTTAGGACCAGCTATAATAACGTCATTTAGGCTTAGTCCATTTGTCGTTTTTGCGGATGCGTCAAAAACTACTCGTAGCTTCGTAGTTAAGTTTCCAGGCCTGATGATTGCTTGATGGGGTAAATAGTATTTACCTTGACCCGTTGCCTTTACAGATTCCATATGTCCCATCTTTAGGTATTCTTTCATGAATTCGTTGTATGCAGCCCAGTTTTTTGGGTTTCTTTGAAACTTCTTTTCCATTTGCATGAGCCTTGCCATTGCCTGTTTGCGAGAGTCCCCCAGCTTTGCCTCTTGGCGGAATGGAATTGACACCACAAATCTGCCTTCCTCGTTGATGACAGTTGTTTCTTTGCATTCTGCATTGTCTGTAATCGTCTCATCGGCTTCATCTTCCAATTCCCAAAAGCGATCCAGGTCCTTTAGATTTATTGTTGTAGTAACACTTATAATTTTGTGCTTTGCTGCTCGAGTTATATTCCCGGACACAATCCATCCAAAATTTGTTTTTTTGTCCCAAGATTCCATTCACGGTTTTTATTTTTTCCATCATAATCAGGGGAAATAGATCCACACCTATCACCATGTCAATTCTGCTTGGCTCGTTGAATCGTGGATCTGCTAGCCTGTAGCCCTTCCACTCTTTGTTGATATCAATATCAAACTTTTTGCTGGGAAGGGCTCTATGGAGTGTTGGTAAAACAAATGCTTCCGTTGATGCTTTGAAGCTGCTTGGAATTTTTGGTTTGATCGTCAGGTGGACACTATTTTTTGATAATTGAGTAGTCTGGGAGATACCTTCGACCTCTATAGTACTTCTTCCTCTGGGAATCCTTAATATTTGTGCTGCTTCCTCTGAAATCAGCGTCTTCTGGGATCCACCGTCAATAAGCGCCCTCAACTCGTTTTCACTAAAACAACAGCTGTAGCCAATAGTGTGTCTTGGCCTTGCTTAAGGCTATTGCTGTTGATACTGCGTTTTGTGTCTTCATGAAGAAGGCTGTTGTGTCTTTTGGAGCATAAATTGCATGTAATTTCCTTTCTGCAATCGATAGCATTATGCTTTCCAAAGCATCTAAAGCACATGCTGTTCTTTTGAACGAATTCTTTTCTTTTTTCGATTGATTGTGCTCTGAATTTGAGAAACTTTATCATATCGTGGCCATCCTTAGAGCAAAAGGCACACGATCTAACTTGAACTTTTCTTGTAGCAAGCTGAGCGGCATTTTTGGTAATGGCATTTACTGAGTTGTTTTGTTGCTCAATAAACTCTAGTACATCTTGTAAGGACTGTATAGCTCTTGCCTTTTTTACATGCTGTTCATACAGCTGCAAGGCTTCTGGCAAAAATTTCCGCAGCAGAATTTCAGCTAAAATTACGTCAGCAGAGCTTCCTATTTTTCCTTTTTGCTTTACTATGAATATGCTCTCGGTCGCAGTATCCAAAAACTTCCCTAAATTTTTCTCATCGTGGGGCAGCAAGCACTCCAGTTCTATTAATTTGTTGAAGTGTTGGGAGAATATTTTTCTGCTATTCTCATAGCGTTTGCAGATAAGCTCCCACGCTGCTGCATAGCTAGCCGCTGATCCCGTTATCAAATGGCTAACCACCATTTGAGCTTCTCCTTTTAAGCAGGCTCTTAAATATCCCAGCTTCCTTGTGTTGCTGAGATCTATTAGTTCAGAGAACAGCTCGCAAAATGTTGGCCATTCCTTCGCATTTCCATTGAACGTTGGAAGGTCCACTTTTGGGAGTTCTGGCACGTCGTAGTTCGAACTTTTGAACTGTTCCATCTTCCTCTGAAGTACCATCTCTAGTGCGGCAACATCAGATTGCAGAATGTCTGCCTCATCTTGATCAAAGGCAGTTCTGTCATACTTGTTTTCAAGCAGTTTCAGTGTGTCCGTCACGTTGGACCAATGACTTTTCATCATTGCCAGCTACTTGACTAGTTCAATCTCACTTGAACTATCCAGGGTTTCGTATATTAGGCTTATCTGTTGCCTCACCCTGTCCGCTCTTCTGTCCACCAGTTGAACCATTTTATCAACTGGACTGGAGCTCCGAGCTGATGCGGAATCTGATAATTTTGATCCACTTGGTATATTTACCTCTTCAAGTGTTTCTACCTTTAATAGTTTTAATAAATATTTTATCATTAAAATATTGATGATCGCCAACTCCCAATTTTACCAGTGCATTGTTGTTAGTAGTAAATTGGTCTACCAATGCTTCTATTGCTGGTATACCTTGCTCTTTTTACTTTAAGGCGCTGGTTTTTTCTTCTGTGTTTCTTACCACTGGTGGGGGAAAACAACAGAATTTCTCGAAGGACCAAAATGTTCACACTATAAACTAATGCGTACACTTAATGAGTTCAATTCGGGTGTTTGAATCTAACTGACTCGCTACTGCGAGGTCATCGCCTTTTGTTCATTCTTACATAGGTTCTTATCATCTAATTATATAATGCAGCGCTTGTAAGACGCTGCAGTCTGCGTTGGTCAATGCAGCTGAGATTTATCTTAAATCTATATTTGTGACCTATGACCGCGCTAATCACCTCCCGAGTGATCATATATCTTAACACTTCGGCAATAGACCACTGCAATCGTACTTATCTGTAGTTGCCACTTATGTTGTCCCCTGCCATGTTTATTGCAGCCCATAAATAGAACATATTTATAGTTTGTCTACTTATCATGTCTAAACACATCTTTAGACATCTAGCCTCACTATCTCTTATGAAAATGCAAGTCGCTTGCGTAGCAAACTAACTTAATTTAATTCTAACAGCATTTTGTTGCATCCCATATCATTTTGTTTTCAAAGACCTATTAGCACAACATAACTTTATTAAAATATAACAAGTTGTCGCAAGTTAATCATATACAAAATTACATTATCAATGGCTTGTAACAAGTTCAGGACTTGTTGTGCGTGTGTTTCTGTCCAAAGTAGTTATACGGCAATTAAATAATTTCTTAATTTCTTGTGATCTAATTCGGATGTTTCTATGCTGCATTGGTTGGGCATATGCCATATAATGGCATGTCATATGATAGCGAACTACGTGTATTACTTCCCCGAGCAGATGGTAATATGTAGCTGGGCGATCAAGCACGCGCTGCTTCCGGCTATCAATTCTCGGTAGATTTAAGGGGAGGAATAATTAGCATCGCGACTACTCGCTCGGAACGTATCAATCACTTATTTAATTCGCGTGCTAGGATTGATCGTCACAAATAAACGGGCTATGGGACTAAATAACGACAGAATACATAAGGACATAGCAACTTTTTACGACAGCAGCTGTTAAGCTGTCGACGTCCACCCTACCATGACCACCAATCACCAGTTAACATAAAAGGTGATCCCTACATGTATGCTACATTTCGCACAACATAGAGCCATTGACGACGCATGGCTCCTCTAGAGAAATTTACTCTGATTTAGACAACATAAATTTTAATTTTAAATTAAAAGAAACTTAAAAACTGAAAAAATTGGTTTTGAACAGATTCATAAAACTTATCCTAAATGATCACACTAGGTTTTTATACTAAACATACAAATATAACGGTTTAAAAACGATTTTGCCTTTGTGGACCTTCATGTAATATTTTTTTTTTGTTAAAATAGATTTTTTGTAAAAGGTAGGATTTTTTAAAGAATAATTATTATATTTTTTAATTGAAGTATGGGTATTGGCATTATAATTTGGGTACTGGGTGAGGGAGGCTTGGAATTTGTATTTTAGTTTTTTTTTCATTTTCCTTTATTTTTAATTTCTAAGAAAAGTATAGGGGATTTGTTTTTTATTAGCACAACCATTCTATTCATATTTTCCTTTGGGAATTTTTCTACAAAACTTATGTTTTCCAAGATAAGGAATTAAAAAGCGCCGCAGTAACAATTTTGTTTTAAATATTTTATCGGCAGCTGTTTCTCATATTTATGTACAAAATATTTGAGTTCTTTGGTGCCACCTGTAATTTTACGACTTTAGAAAAAAATCTTTGGGACAAAGCTCAAGCTCAACACTTACCCTCTAGGACTTGGCACTGAATGTAGAAAAATATAAATAATTTACTGTGGCCCTGCAGCGGATGTTGAATCTCAGTTTCGATCAGAATCAGTTTTGCTGAATCGAGTTTTAATAGAAATCTTTTTATTTTAAATCACGAACTTTATACTTTTAGGCCGAGATCGACGGTAGGTCCACGACAAGCTACCTTACAGCGCACAGTGGCGCCTTAGATACTTTAGGGTTACAAAAATCATAACTCTTGAACCAGTTGAGATATTTTCCTTTCGATTAAGTGGTCATATATGGTGTGATAAATAGTAGATTTTACACTCGAAATTTAATGTTTTTTGAGGCACAGTTCTCAATTTTTATCCAATTTCGACAAATACTTTTTATTTGTTTTCTCTTAAAATGCTTATATGGTACATATTTAATATTTAAAAAAAAAAAAAAAATATAAATTTTAAAGAATTTTTTTTTTATAATTATTGTCAATTTTTTATATATTTTTACCTTTTTTTTTACAAATAGTTCATCATTATACATTCATTTAAAATCATTACAAAGTCAGGGATAGAAAAGCAAGCCGCCAATACAGGAAAAAATGTATGCCCGCCATACAATTTCGTACTGGGCAGCGATTTGCACTAAGCCGCGCGTTTTTTTACGCTTAGTTGAAATTATCTTTTGCCTTGGAAATTCAAAGAAGGACGTCGGGGTCCCGATCTGTTACGATATCATATCATAGAACATATTCAAAAACAACACCTCATACGCCAAACCCATAAGTTGGTGTAAGATCGCTTTCTTTTTTCCATCGAAGTTGGAACGTGCAAAGAATATTATACATTTATTCTACCTAAGTTTTACCGAGACTTGATGACTCTTTCCATAGAGACCATAACCAAGCCGGTCGGTTACATATTTTAGATTTTCTACAAAAAAAACCTGCTTCTTTTGCAACCCAAAAAAGGTTCAACATTGAACACGTGTAACTTCTAAAATACTGAACCAATTTGAATCATCAACCCTTTTGAACTATTACCTATCGAATACAATATCCAATGCAACGATCCATTGACATCAAAAATTTATTTTTGTGTAGTATCTGTATCTTTTGCGTCATTTGCCGATCTTTATGTAAGCTAAGTATGCTTTGTAAGATCAATAAATATATGCTTTTAATGCGCAAACACATAATAGTTGGCGTTAGATTTGCTATTATCAAGGCTGTATTAAAAAAATTTAATGATTTAAATATATTTGAGTACGAAATTTCTCTGAAATGACGTAAATCCAAATGTATGCGGTAAATTTTGTTCATACGTATATGACAAAATTTAGAGGTTTTGGAATGTAAGCATCATTTTACTCAGGCATGCTCCGGTAAATGTAAGTTTATTTCGATTTGGTGCTCTAGTTTTCTTAAAATTTTTGCTATCGGAATGTTTCGTTTCTCATCGCTTCTTGCTGCTCAAACGCCTGTTTTATTTTATGTGTCAAATTCAAACAACGTGAAAAAATGCCTTTTATATCTGCAATTGCTTGCTTTGAAGCCAAGAAAAGGCAGAAATTGGAGGGCTTAAGAAAATCTTACTTTTTACTCTTTTGTTCGCAATTACTTTTTTATTGCACTTTGACCATTTAAGTAATTAAATTATATAGCATTATTTACAAAGAACACGTGTGGCCCTCCTTTTAATTAATATATGAATTCTTTTATATTTTATAAGTACTTATATCTGCCTGTTCCGTTCCACGAACAGTATGGCAACCTTTGGGATAGCTTTCTTGTTGCCGACGGCAACATTTTGTTTGTCGAATATGAGGTGTGGTCAGAAATTATTTTTTATAAAATAACTAATATATAATATTATATATACTTTATAATAAACATCAATAGACCACTGAGTAAACTATTTTTTTCACTTACTAAATAAGATCTGATTTGATATATAAAGGCATATACTTTTCGGCTAAACAAAAGTGCCCGTTTTACAAATCAAAAAAATCAGGTAAAATCAATCATCAGGTAACAGATATTCTGGTTTAGATTTAAAAAGGCAAGGAGATTCTTTGCGTACAATCGCTACCCAAGGTAAAAACAAGTGTTGATTTTCTTCTATTGCTCTGAATATTACTAAACGCAAACATATATCCAATACATCCTGAAATGTTAGGTGTTATGTTCGGTAAATAAGAACTATATTGATCCATCAATGTGATGGGTTTGTTATTGATGAAAATAACAAAGTCATTTTTCAGTCGGTAAATTTCGTTTTTTGAAGTGAATCTTGACCATTCAAAGTCTTTTGGCTTCCCACATACATATAAGGTTATAAAAGCGAGGCTAATACAGCTTACCATATATTCAGTTTAGTTCTCAACGTTTTAAAACGTTATACCTCCGCTCGGAGATATGACATTAGCTATACGACAAAGCTCCGTCAGTAAAAAGAGACATAATTCCTCCCGAAAAGTATACTAGGCGGAGATATGTCGGCGGAAGTCACTGTCATGCTTTTAATCTATTTAGGCTCGTCCCACTGTTATTCTATTTTCTGGAAAGCTGTGGATACATTTTTATTATTTCTCAGCATATATACATTCATGAACCCTATAAGGCAGATAAATCTATTTTTAAATGTTACATTGTTTATTATTTCAATTAATTTTCCAATAAAGAACAAATATTAAAAAACGGCATATTCCATGTTCCATCGTTCCTCTATAGCTCTTCTATTTTCTCTTAAATTTTCCATCGTGCCTCAATCGCTGCTAGATCACTGACGTTAGCTTGACGAGCATTTTCTTTAATCGTTTATATTCCATTTGCATCAGTAACTAAAATTTTTGCGTGCACAGCCACACTGAGTGTTTGGTCACATGATATGTTCACCTGACAAATTCAGTGTATTCATCGAGGAAAATTCTGTGTGTTTTGAAACTTTTCTCTTTCTTGAAAGTGGTCTAACAAAAAATACAAAAAATGAAAATCTGTGGTCCTAAACTATCCCTTTGTGGTCTTATTATCTCTGTTTGGGGTATTGTTCAATTGGTGAGTATTAAGATTCAAATTTTGTCAGTATTGAAAAAATAACCATTTACATATTTATATTAAAGGTTCTAATGGGTCTATTCTTCTACATAAATAGTGTAGCCCTTATTGAAGACTTACCGCTAGAAGAGGAATACCACTCATTGGAAGATTTTTATGCAGCAGCAAATAGAGCATACAACCAGGTACGTCTTTATATACGTACTTGGTATGGTTTTTTTTTTTTTACTAATTGCAGGTATATTATATTTTTGTTTTCAGAATGCCTATAATTGCTGGATTGCAGCATGTATCTATGTTTTGACCTTATTGCTATCCGCCCAGCAATTCTACATGAATAGCAGAGTAACTGCTAACTAATAATTTGAAATGTAGTTTCCCAACTATTAAAGCTAGTATTGAAATTTTCACTTCGATATATTTGTTAGAAGTGTTTTTTGTTTTAATAAAGTTAAAGTTCAATTTATATTCTATAGCATATTTGATGTATTATAAATTGAGATGTGTGGTTTGTATCATTATAGAAAGCTATTCATTTCATATCTATTTTAGGTTTAATGTGGTCAATGTCCCATTTATTTTAAAAATTAATAAAATGTTCCCAATTACATAATGCTATTGTATTCGTAATTGAAATACGCTTTGAACTAATCTCCGTTTAAAAATTGCGAAAAAAGCGTTTGTCTCAACTTTCTGAAAACCCGGGAAAACACCTAAAAAAAACTATATTTTTCTCCTACACAATTTTTAAGGGTTTTTCCCATGGGAGAACATAAAAAAGCTATATAAAATGTTATTTATAGCGTGATAGCTAAAACTGTGTGAACCGTTTTTTTCAAAAACGTCGAAACTAATATTTCTCTCTGTCTTAGCAGACCTGAATTATCGTTATACTTTATTATACCCGTTACTCGTAGAGTAAAAGGGTATACTAGATTCGTTGAAAAGTATGTAACATGCAGAAGGAAGCGTTTCCGACCATATAAAGTATATATATTCTTGATCAGAATCAATAGTCGAGTAGATCTGGCCATGTCCGTCTGTCCATCCGTCTCTCCGTCCGTCTGTCCGTATGAACGTCGAAATCTCAGGAACTATAAAAGCTAGAATGCCCACTCTAAAGCCCACAAGCCGCCCAAAGCTGCCGCGCCCACACTTTTGAAAAATGTTTTCATATATTTTCATTTCTGTTTTAGTCTCGTAAATTTTTATAGATTTGCCAAGACTCCTTCGCACTTCCACTAGCTAAGTAACGGGTATCAGATAGTCGGGGAACTCGACTATAGAGTTCTCTCTTGTTTTTATCTGCTGTTTATTACTTCACCTGATTAAAACCTTTCTTTAAGTTTTGTTTGCCAACTTTCTAATTTTATATTGGGTTATCTTATGTAACCAGCAAGCGCTGTATGGTCATAGCATACTTTTAAACTTCTGCAAAAGAGGTAAGACCGGAAATATTAAGTTGTGCTTACTATGCACTATGGAGCCAACGACCACTTTTTGTGGAATTAATTAATAATAAGAGACCCAAGCAACATATTTAAGTTCTGTTTTATTCTGTTTTTTTTTTTTTTAAATAGTAATATATTTGATGCAAAATGGGCGTGGTGTGCCTTTCAACACAAGAAAACAACACAATTTTTGTTTCAGTGTACAAAAAATTTTTTGATCTAAAAAATGAAAAATATAATCTTAAAATAAACCAATAAAGTAAAAAATGGGGGTTGCTTACCTTGTTTTTAACAAATATCGAAGTTTTACTTCTTGCTACACAGCTTTTTTTCGTAAAAGTAGCCTAAATATGTTTGTAAAACCAAAAAACCTAAAATTTAAGGAACTAGAATTTTATTGTAATAAATATATTTATGTTTCACACCTATTGTTCATCGTCATCCACGAAAACAATTAAAACAATTAAAAATGGATTTTTTTTTGCATTACCCGTCGTCTCTGTTATCCATTTCTCGAACAATTTGCTGTTTTTCACTTTGAGGTTAGACCCTTTGTTTCGCTATTGAGGTTTTTCTATAGCTGTTGCAAATAATAAATAGCCGAAGAAAGTTTTGTCTATTTTCCAATACTGTTTATTTGGTTATTATACTGCCAGCTAGGGCCGACCAAGAGCTATATCGAATGCACAAGTTAAGTCTTTGCCGAAAAACGAAGAAGTGACAATTGGCGGGACAGACAGCCGAATGCTGCGTCCAAGCTTAATGTGCATAGGTAGATAACAAAGAGAAGGAATGAGTGCCGTACAGATAAATTCGTGCGAGAACAGCGGTTTGCACTATTGGCATCGCAACTGCTGCTACTGACTACTTCGGCTTACAATATTTAGAGTATAAGATTAGTCTACTGCACAGTTTTGGCGCATGCATGACCCAACCGGGGGGAGGATCCCCGGTGGAAGCTTGGCTTTCAACAGAGTCCTCAAGGGGAAGCAGACACAGCTTGTTCACTGCCCGCCTTACTACTCCAGACGCGGTCCTCAATTCTGCAACTCGAACGACGCCGTCTCTGCCAGGAATCAACTGCATGACTCTCGCCAAAGGCCATCTCATTGGGGGTAGATTCTCGTCCTTAACAAGAACGACGTTGTCCACGGCAACGCCAGGCTTGGGTATGCCGCACTTGGAGCGCCGCTGGAGCGTCAAGTATTCTTTCTTCCCGTATTCTTTCTTCCGACCAAAAGATTTGCTGGGGAAAGGAGATGCGCTGCCAAAAGTCAAGCCGAATATAGTTAAGGCCCGTTACATCTGGCTCGTCAAACGACGAAGGCGGACCACCATTGAGAAAATGCGTCGGAATGAGGACGTCCAGATCGGCAGGGTTTCTGATATAGGAACCACAGTGCGGTAGAAATGATGCTTGGCCGTTTTCAACCTCGCTTCCCAAAGTCCACCGAAATGGGGCGACGTGGAGGGATGAACCGCCAGTCAATAGTCTCCGAAAGGCAAAATTTCTGAACGGAGCCTTCTTGTTCGCTGCTGAGAAATAACCTTCGAAGTTCCAGAAGTTTATTCGTGGCGCCGACAAAATTGGTGCCGTTGTCCGACCAAATTTGCTTCGGTTTCCGCTGGGTGCATATGAACCTCTTGAGTCCGCACAGAAACGCAACTGTCGAGAGGTCCTTGATCAGCTCCAGGTGCACTGCCTTGGTTGCAAAGCATATAAATACGCAGACGTAGCATTTAACCGCAGGCTTGTTGCGAGTATCCGACTTATGAAAGAAGGGTCCACAGAAGTCTATACCAGCAACCTCAAAAGCGTGAGATTCCTCCAAGCGCTTCTTGGGAAGAGCCGCCATTATGTGCTCTATCAGTCGTGGCTTAATCCGAAAACATCTGATGCATCTATTCACGGCCTTGGTAACCGTTTTCCGCCTCCCATTAGGCCAATATTGGGATCGAATTGCACCCAGAAGAGCTCGAGGTCCGGCATGAATATTGGTTTCATGGTAATGCGAAATAATTGAAAGGATTTTCGGGTGGCGGCCATCTAAGCCCAATGACGAATTCCGGAGGCGACCGCCTAATTTAAGAAGTCCAAATTCGTCCAGGAACGGCGAAAGCGAGGATATGGGACTAGACGAGGAAACTCTTCCCATTGTTTTTAGGGACTGCATGTCCTCCCACGCCGCACCAAGCGCAGCATCATCTGAGTACCCTCTTGAATGTGTGCGACGGTAAGCAAAATGTAAGCAAAAATTTGTAAATGTATGCAAACACTCGTTGCAGTGAGAGATAAGAATTTTCAAATTTGGAACTAGCAACTACATCCACGTACGGCGACTTTACGATGAACACACTTCGACGAAGTGGAAACACCGGTTTCTCAGGACAAACAGCTGTTGGCCAATCTCCTTTAGGCTCCATAAGATAGGCGGGTCCATGCGCCCAGAGTGACGACTCGCAATCTACCTCCTCCTTCGTGGCTTGAACTATTGGGCCGGGACTGTTTTCCTCGCTGGCTGAAGAAGGAACGCGTGAAGCTATTAAGGCGCTACCGCACCGGCGCGCGCAGCCTTCAGATACAACCCCAGACTAGTTTTTTGAAGCAGTGGCAGTCCTGGCAACAACTTTATCTTACCTACGCACAGCAGCTCGTAAATCAGGCTAGCTCCTATTGAACATTTCCCAGGAGCCACTGTTGAGGTAGCAGGTTGTCCGATAGTTGGCCCTCCTCGACGTTGGCCTTCTCCTCGTGCCACTTGCCCCGAACCTGAAGGCCCAGGACATATTCCCGGGACCATCGCCGCCAGAACGTTTGCCTGACTGACGAGACAAGCCGCCATCGCCGCAAGCAACTGAGACCCGCCTGTCAGCAGGTGCCCGGAAGTTAGCGCCTCTCCGTCGCTTGGGTCCTGTTGCCAGCTCTTCGGCGTTGAGAAGTGCGCTGCCCACCGCTCGTAGGAGTAGGTGCTTTGCAGTTTTCACACCTGCCTCCCATAGTCCGCCCATGTGCGGAGCCCGAGGGGCTGTGAATGCAAATTCGCATCCGCTTTTTGATGCGAACTCGCGAATCGCGTCCGCCTGCTCCTCGATCCGATCGCGAAGAGCCAGGAAGTGACGACTCGCTCCGACGAAGTTCGTCGCGTTGTCGCAATGCACCATCTGCGGACATCCTCGTCGACCAATGAATCTTTGAAAAGCCAATAGAAAAGAATCAGTACTTAGATCTGAGACAATCTCTAAGTGAACCGCCTTGGACGCAAAACATACAAATAAGGCAACGTAGGACTTATACGGGGGCCTTCCTCGAATTTTTAATGTCGTATAGACAGGGCCACAAAAATCAACGCCACATATCGCAAATGGGCGGAGAGCACGGAGTCTATCTGCGGGTAGATTTCCCATAATTTGTGTCATCAGTCGAGGCTTGCATTTGAAGCAGCGCACACATGATCGAACTGTCTGACTGCAGAGTTCCTAAGCGTTTACGCTCCATATACGCTGTCGTAGGATGCTTACAAGTGCTCGAGGGCCGACATGAAAATTGGAATGGTGCAAATGCCGGACGAAGCTCTGCACAAACTGCGAGCGTTTAGTCAACAGCAAGGGAAACTTGGCATCATATGATATAGGAGCGTTAGCTAGTCGCCCCCCAACTCGCAACAACGAAAAGTTGCACCAAGTGCCTGTATCCTCATGGATGAATGGGTTCAATCGCTGAAGACTTGGGCCGACCTTGGAGCCTTTACGAACCTTTTCAATTTCTACTTGATACTCGTGCTTTTGTACTATTTCGATAATCTTATGAAACGATTCATTATATTCAGTCGGTGACAGAGTTTCTTCGAAAACTATACTCTTGTCTTTGATTTTCTTATAAAGCGGAACATATAAGCGAACACTCTAAGCAGTTTGAGGTGTGACGAAAACCCCTCGATGACATCCAGCATATCGGAAGTTTGCACAGCAGCGGTCAGCGCGACCACAGTCTTCCTACCTTCCTGACGCAAGACTTCCTCATCCGGCTCGAAATGCGCATTTTTGGGCCAGTTTTCTTCTTCGTCCTTCAGAAATGGTGGGCCAGTGAACCAGATCGACTGCCCTATCTCGTCGACGTCACAACCTCTCGAAACGATATCTGCTGGGTTCTGCTTTGTGGGAACATGCCGCCATGTAGCTTCTCCTGACCATTCTTGAATCTCCGCTACCCTGTTCGAAACGAATGTCGACAACGAAGATGGATGAGATCGAATCCAGTTAAGAGTAACTTCATAGTCCGACCAGTATACAATTCGTTCGATAGGGACTTTTAATAAGGGTTTGATTCTATGGCAGAGATCTGCGAGAAGGTGAGCGGCACATAACTCAAGCCTTGGGAGCGTTTTGGTCTTGAGCGGCGCTACTTTTGACTTTGAAGTCAACAGCGATAATTTAAAACCTTCGGCAGTTTTGCTACGAATATAGACGCAAGCTCCATAAGCTCTCATGGAGGCGTCGGCAAAGGCATGTAGCTGTACCGGTGACCATGGGTCGGTATGCACGAACCGAGGAATTGATATCTCATCCAGTTGAGACAGAGAGCTTCTTAGCATATCCCAAGCTGTTTCCAAATGCATCGGAATCTAACTTATCCCAATCTAACTTATTAAGCCAGAGTTCCTGCAATAGGATCTTTCCTTTAATCACAATGGGACTTAACAAGCCGAGGGGGTCAAACAGCTTCGATGTCACTGATAGTATGTTCCGTTTTGTCGCTCGGAGACCCATGACAGAAGTGTCAATTTTGAACTTGAAGGCATCTGCGCTAGGCAACCACGATATTCCTAACGCCTTACTGACTCTGAATCCGAGATAGGTATCGACTTAACTGTGCTCTCAGATGCAGTGACCTCAAGTGAGTTTGAAAACCACTTTGTCAATTCAAAGCCTGCTGTTTGAAGAACATGAGACACTTCAGACTTAATTGTCTTTAGCTCCTCTACGCATGCAGCACCAGTTAAAATGTCATCGACGTAAAAATCGGATCCAATCACGTCGGCAGCTCTAGGGAATGAACATTTAGCAGATTCACTCAACCTTTTTAAACACCGAATAGCCAGAAATGGGGCTGGTCCATATGTGACGGTGTTGAGCTTGTATAATCTCAAGGATTCAGAGGGGTCTCTCCTCCACACTATGAGTTGAAACTTCCTATCCGCTTCATTAACCATCAGCCGGAAGCGGCCAGGATGTCGTTTAAGGCCACCTGAGACGATGTTTTGCAGGACGCATCGAACACGACGCGCAACTTTGTTGACGTACTTTGGGGCCTTAATACGCATTGATGGGGAATGAAATAATGTGGAGTGGAAGGGATTTTTTTGTCTGTAGGCGACATAGTACCAAGTACATGGTCTTCAAGTTAGAATCTCGAGACAACCTTTGCTCAAGCGACAAAAACCGCCGTTTTGCAACCTCGAAGGAGTTGCCTAATCCATTTGGAACAGATTTAAACGGCAGCCTAACTTCAAACCGACCTGATGGCAATACCTGAGTAGTCTTCCTATAATGGTCTTCACATAACTTGTGCTCAGGCGACTGGATTTTCTTTGGATTTGGCATTTCCTCCAGCGACCAAAATTTCTGTAGTGTGCTGTCAATCGATACTAAAGGTTCTTCACTACAACTGAAACTATTCACAACTTGTTTCGGGACTGCAGACTTGTATCTGCCCGAAACAACCCATCCAAGTAGCGTCTTTTGTAGAGTTGGATAGTCAGGACCTTGTCTAATTTGACCAACAGCTAGCAATTCGAAGAATGATTCTGCTCCTATCAACATATCAATTTTTTGTGACTTGTAGAAATATGGGTCTGCTAATGGTAGGTTCTTCGGGATCTTCCAATCACTGACGTTCACCGACTGATCAGGATGGTAACCGGAGATCGACTTTAAGATCCAGAAATCGAACGAGAACTCACTACCGCGACTACACCACTGTGTGTACCGTTTTTTTGACTTGAGAATTGGACTCGCCAATACCAAGTAAGTTGATACACGACTCCTCTCTACGAATCTGTAAGCAGTTCGCCAGTTCTTCTGTTATAAAATTCGTTTGAGACCCAGAGTCCAGCAGAGCTCGGGCCAAAACGTATTCTCCGTTTTTCGTACGGACGCTTACGATTGACGTAGCCAAAATCACCCTGTCCAAGGACGTGGCATGCATAACATGTTTCACACCTATTCTTCATCGTCATCCACGAATTAAAGCTCTAAAACAATTAAAAATTGAGTTTATTTTGCATTACCCGTCGTCTCTATTATCCATTTCTCGAACTTTGAGGTTAGACCCTTTGTTTAGCTATTGAGCTTTTTCTATAGCTGTTGCAAATAATAAATAGCCGAAGAAAGTTTTGTCTATTTTCCAATACTGTTTATTTGGTTATTATACTGCCAGCTAGGGCCGACCAAGAGCTATATCGAATGCACAAGTTAAGTCTTTGCCGAAAAACGAAGAAGTGACAATTGCCGGGACAGACAGCCGAATGCTGCGCCCAAGCTTAATGTGCATAGGTAGATAACAAAGAGGAGAAGGAATGAGTGCCGTACAGATAAATTCGTGCGAGAACAGCGGTTTGCACTATGGGCATAGCAACTGCTACTACTGACTACTTCGGCTTACAATATTAAGAGTATAAGATTAGTCTACTGCCCATGACCCAACCGGGGGGAGGATCCCCGGTGGAAGCTTGGCTTTCAACAGAGTCCTCAAGGGGAAGCAGACACAGCTTGTTCACTGCCCGCCTTACTACTCCAGACGCGGTCCTCAATTCTGCAACTCGAACGACGCCGTCTCTGCCAAGAATCAACTGCATGACTCTCGCCAAAGGCCATCTCATTGGGGCTAGATTCTCGTTCTTAACAACGCCAGGCTTGGGGGTGTGCCACTTGGAGCGCCGCTGGAGCGTAAAGTATTCTTTCTTCCAGTATTCTTTCGTCAAACGACGAAGGCGGACCACCATTGAGAAAATGCGTCGGAATGAGGACGTCCAGATCGGCAGGGTTCTCTGATATAGGAACCACAGTGCGGTTGAAATGATGCTTGGCCGTTTATTCGTGGCGCCGACAAAATTGGTGCCGTTGTCCGACCAAATTTGCTTCGGTTTCCGCCGGGTGCATATGAACCTCTTGAGTCCGCACAGAAACGCAACTGTCGAGAGGTCCTTGATCAGCTCCAGGTGCACTGCCTTGGTTGCACAGCATATAAATACGCAGACGAAGCATTTAACCGCAGGCTTGTTGCGAGTATCCGACTTATGAAAGAAGGGTCCACAGAAGTCTATACCAGCGACCTCAAAAGCGTGAGATTCCTCCAAGCGCTTCCTGGGAAGATTCGCCATTATGTGCTCTATCAGTCGTGGCTTAATCCGAAAACATCTGATGCATCTATTCACGGCCTTGGTAACCGTTTTCCGCCTCCCAATAGGCCAATATTGGGATCGAAATGCACCCAGAAAAGCTCGAGGTTCGGCATGAATATTGGTTTCATGGTAATGCGAAATAATTGAAAGGATTTTCGGGTGGCGACCATCAAAGCCCAATGACGAATTCCGGAGGCGACCGCCTAATTTAAGAAGTCCAAATTGGTCCAGGAACGGCAAAAGCGAGGATATGGGACTAGACGAGGAAACTCTTCCCAGCGTTTTTAGGGACTGCATGTCCTCCCACGCTGCACCAAGCGCAGCATCATCTGATGCTTGCATCATGTATGCAAACACTCGTTGCAGTGAGAGATAGAAATTTGCAAATTTGGAACTAGCAACTACATCCACGTACGGCGACTTTACGATGAACACACTTCGACGAAGTGGAAACACCGGTTTCTCAGGACAAACAGCTGTTGGCCAATCTCTTTTAGGCTCCATAAGATAGGCGGGTCCATGTGCCCAGAGTGACGACTCGCAATCTACCTCCTCCTTCGTGGCTTGAACTATTGGGCCGGGACTGTTTTCCTCGCTGGCTGAAGAAGGAACGCGTGAAGCTATTAAGGCGCTACCGCACCGGCGCGCGCAGCCTCCAGATACAACCCAGCCCAGACGAGGTTTTTGAAGCAGTGGCAGTCCTGGCAACAACTTTATCTGACCTACGCACAGCAGCTCATAAAACAGGCTAGCTCCTATTAACAGGTCAACACGCTGAGCCTTTATGAAATTCCGGGTCAGCGAGCTGCACGTTTTCTGGAATCTTCCAGTCTCCAATGTCCACATTTAAGCTTGGCTGGCGAACCGTGATATTGGAAGCGGTAACTGCTGTTATGGTCGTTGACAAATAAGAAGTAGCAGACTGCATCGCAATTTCTACCGAGAATCCATCAGTCGCGAAATTGGTATCCCCGATTCCAGTGACGGAGCCAGACGACATCGACCTCTTAAGTTGCAGTTGATTTGCAAACCGAGAGGTGACCAAGTGCAGTTAAGAGCCAGAATCTAACAAGGCCCTGCAGGGAACGAACAGTCCCGACCGATTCTGCACTAGAACGGTTGCAGTGGCTAGCAGCACAAGGTCACTACCGAGATCCTGGGCAATTAGAGTAGAAAAAGTCGAAAGCGGGGCAGAAGGCTCAGTGTGGGAGCTTGAAGACACCGGAACATGTCGCTGCGGGGAAGGCGGACCATCTAGATGGAGCAGCGTATGATGCCTGATTCCACAGGTGCGGCAGCGGCTCGAGCTGCATTGCCGTAGCTGATGACCTGCCTTTAGGCAGTTTAGGCAAAGTGCTAGTCTCTTTGCCTCGCGTAGCTGATCTACTGGCGCTAAGTCTCTAAATTGCGGGCATGCAACCAAGAGAATTTTGGGAGGTAGCAACTAGCGTCGAACGATTTCTGCCCACCTGAACGCCTGGCGCATAGGTTACCATGGCGCAATCCACGGCCTCCAAAGTCCTACATCGCTGCTTCAGGAATGCAGCCATCGATTCCCACGACGGAATAAGGTTGACAAAGACCGGATTCTCCAAGCGCTCCTCCCACTTAGCTTGGCTTGCCGCATCCAGCTTTTGCAGCAGCACTTGCACTATGATGCAGCCAGCGATTTGCTCAGTGGTGCCCAAACCCTTTAACGCACGAATGTGAGCGTTAGACTTGTCCGACAATTCCCGAAGCGATGCCACTGAACCATTCCGTACTACCTTTAGACCCAGAATCTCGGTGATGTGCACCTGAAAAACGAGACGCAGATAAACAAACCTTTTTTGAAGTTTGAGATCTCCAATGATCGGATAGTTTCCAGCGCCGAATTCCTCAAACATGACCGCAGACGCTGAAATTTCTCAATGTTGAAGAGATCCGGATGGCTGTCGATTATGCTCGTAAACACGAAGTAAAAATCCGCCCAGTTTGCGTAGCCTCCGCTAAAAGTTGGCAGCTGCACAGGCGGCAACGGCACCACACACTGACCACTACACTGGTGGGGCACAACACCATCCGCAAGCGTCAAGTGCGGCGCGAAATGCCCATTAAGTTTGGCTATTTCCGCGCGCACACTAGCCTTGAATTCTACGATGAATTCATCGAAGCTCTCGCTAATTTCACTGCCAGTTTCATCGAAATCCAATTCCTCCAGTTCTGTATAAAGAACATTTAAGGCACTTTGCAGCTCATCAATCTGCTCCAGCCTCACCGTAAGAGTGCGTCTCATTTTGTCGACGTTTGTAGCCTTTGCAACCTGCTGAACAACGCATTGGCTTTGCGCCTTAAAAAGGTCACCCTGTTTTTGTCACTTTCAGCGGGCATAGAAACAAATCGCTTCAAATTCGGTTCAGCGGGAAGATGAGCACAAAATAAATGCCGAAAATGCAAGCGGAGTCAATGCACGTAACGGGGCGGGTTGGACTTGACATACATATGTAGCAATGTATGTATGTAATATGTAAATAAATCTAAATATATCTGTTTGTACATGCAAGCGCTCGAACAGTTACAATGCTAGCTCGCTTAAATACAGACACCATCACCGAAATCGCCACTCGCTTGTCCAACCGATTGCTTTTTAATATATTTATTTAAACGGGATATGTGCATTAATTAATGCATGCAAATTAACACGATCACGTAGGGGTCACCAATGTTTAGCTATTAAGCTTTTTCAATAGCTGTTGCGAATAATAAATAGCCGAAAAAAGTTTTGTCTATTTTCCAATACTGTTTACTTGGTTATTATACTGCCAGCTAGGGCCGATCAAGAGCTATATCGAATGCACATGTTAAGTCTTTGCCGAAAAACGAAGAAGTGACAATTGGCGGGACAGACAGCCGAATGCTGCGCCCAAGCTTAACGTACATAGGTAGATATAACAAAGAGAAGAAGGAATGAGCGCCGTACAGATAAATTCGTGCGAGAACAGCGGTTTGCACTATGGGCATCGCAACTGCTACTACTGACTACTTCGGCTTACAATATAATCCATAAATATATAGCGATAGCCAACCACGAGTGTAGCTCAAATGCACTATAGATAAAGTTTATGAATATGAACCCGATTTTAAGAATAAAGCATTGAACATTATAAGTAATATTCAAATGTCTATATATGATTTCCAAGTAACTAGTACCACTGCATGGACTGGGAAGAGCTTATTGATCAGATAAAAGAATCAAAAGAAAATTTCGAAATTTGGCTTAACGCCAAATAGCTGTACACAATAAATACAAGCTGTAACGATAAAAAAAAAATAGTAAGTATAGTTAAAAAGTTACAATAAAGTTAGAGTACTGATACAACAGAATAGAAAGGACCTAGACAGTAAACAGTGTGCTAAAGTTTCGGAACTACTGGTGGCATTAATTCAGCCTCCAGATAGAGATTCCGACTATAATAAACACTCCATTACAAAATAAATGTTAATGAAGAAAGCACTGACTCAGACGAAGAAAATACAACTGTAGTCGAGAAAGACATTAAAGAGGAAGATCTTCACGATCTAACTATACCAGCAACAACAGTGCTAAAGGAAGAAAATACTACAAGTAACGCAGCTGACTCAGAAAATACCTTAAACAAGGCAGAACAAGCCGCAGCCATTAGGTTTTACATTAAGGAAGTCGCTTGCGCAGTGCCAGAATTTGATGGACAAAAGATCCATTTACAACGATTCATTAAGGCAATCAAATTGGTAGACTCAGCTAAAGGACCTTTTGAAGACATTGCAGTTGAGGTCATTAAGTCAAAAATAGTTGGCACAATTTTGAACTCAGTTGACGATGAAACGACAATTCCAGCAATTATAAAACAATTGCAGAAAGTAGTTGTCGGTGAGACATCCGGTAATGTCAAAGCAAAGCTATTAACAGTTCAGCAAAGAGGTAAAACTGCAACGCAATTTACCGATTAAGTTGATAGACTGAGAAAGCTATTAGAAGCTTCCTTTATTGATGAGGCTATACCCCTGGAACATGCCACTAGTCTAAGTACTAAAGAGGCAATTGACACCATGATAAATCGTGCTGAGCACGAAAGTATCAAAACAGTACAGGAAGCAGGGTCTTGCACCACTATGGATGAAGCGATAAGCGCATACATAAAAACGAGTGCAAGAGTTATCGGTGACATCAGTGATGTACTTTAGAGGTAACAAATTCAACAGAGGATACGGCAATGCCAATATAGGTGCTAACCGAGGTAGAGGCTTCAATAAGACATTGAACACACATTCAATTACCACATTCATTCATGTCAAATAAATAATAAAATAAATGTTCGAGGCATAAGCCAACAGATAATTCAGTCTCAAGGACAGACTTTTATTGAGATACAGACAGGTAAATATATTATCCCACACGACTTTCATTTAGTAGATAAAATTTTTCCCTAACCCTGTGATGGAATAATAGGAATAGATTTCATTAAAAAATATAATTGCCAAATTGATTTAAAACCAGCATAAGTTTGGTTTATAATTAGACCCACAAATTTGAAATTTCCAATTTATGTTCCAATAACATACAGCTCTGGTAATAACACAACTCTATTACCAGCATAATCTCAAGTTGTCCGAAGAGTAATAGTATCATTAAAAGATGATAACATTTTAATTCCAAGCCAGGAAATTCAAACTAGTATTTATGTTGCAAATACAATTGTAATACATTTGTCCGCATTTTAAACCCAACAGATTCTGACCAGTTGGTCAATATAGACAATTTAAAAAATGAGCCACTTTCGAACTACAATGAAGTTCATAATACATAAAAGAGTACGTAAGAAAATGTCAAATATGCCTAAAAGCAAAACCAACAAAGCATGCAAAGACCCCAATGACTATAACTGGCACACCAGAACATGCTTTCGATGGAGTTGTCGTGGACACAATTGGTCCACTACCTAGATCAGAAAATAGTAACGAGTACTGTAAGAATTTGAAACAGTATAACGTCAAATTTGAATTCGATAATGTCAGATAATAATTAATATCGATAGGTTAAGTAATCTTGAATTTGGTATTTCCTAAGTTGTACTTTGAAATGGTAAATGCCTGGGAACTCTAAAAAAAAGACAAAGTGAAGTAAGACGAGCCACAAAACACAAAATTGAAACGCGTAAAATAAATTTAAAATAACAGAAATAATTTAATGTCTTTGTCGAATTTTAACATCTTTCAATTTTGTCGTACGAAGTTGTGACACGTTCTCAATTTTTGGTGCGTTTTGCCGGAGTGATGAAGTTTACATAGCGGACAGTTAATGAAATTTTCATAGTTTTGTAGAAGTTGATTAGGTATTGCTGTCACAAGCCCGACGTCGAATTTGCTTGTAGGCATACCTAAAAACAACACCCTGTCAGGGTATATATAATAAATGTCGAGACACTGTTATAAACTTAAAATTTCAATAAATAGCCGTTGCCCAATTTCATCAGAAATTTAGAATTCTGCGACTGTGTGAGACCGACGCCGAAGTGCATTAGTGTTAGTGCCCAAACGCATCAGAAATGTATAATTCTGCGAGTGTGTGAGACCGACGCCGAGTGTCGATGTAAGACAGGCGCCATAGTGCATGGATGTTAGTGCCCAAGTTCATCAGAAGTTCGAAGTTCTGCTAATGTGTGAGACAGACGCCGATCGTCGGTGTAAGACAGACGCCGTGGTGCATAAGTGTTAGTGATTATTTTCAACAGAACTTTGGAATTCTGCAAATTAGAAAAAACAAAACGGATGAAAAAGCAGAGTGAACGTGTATTACGAGCAATTTTGAACAAAGGCTTGTTTTATTTGGGTGACTAAAAGACGGCTATGAGCAGGGGCATAGCTAGCCGCCAGGGCAAATAAATCATACCCATCGTGTCCCTAAAAATTCAAGCTTAATGAGTCAATATAATTTGCGAAGTAGCAAAATGTCATCCAACGAGGAGAACTTAGACGATACAGTGCGTGAGATTAAAAATCGAGGTGAAAGTAAAAAGAGCAATGACTTGGTAATCATGTTAAAAGCCCTTAGCTCAGACATAAAGGGTATGAGAATAGATATAAACAGTGCCCCTTTAGGTATACAAAACAAATTAAGTCTTTGGCCGATCGTCAATTAAACAGTTTGAGTGTATACGTGATTTAAAGAACAATTCCATAGAAAAGACAAATTCAAATACAGACGAGGGCAATACAAATAATGCTACTCAAGATCAAGGTCAAGAACAAGCTAACATCTCGGAAGTCGTCGCTCAACCTACCCAAAACAACGTGCAGCTACACGATTTGCCCAAATTCTCGAGTACATATGATGATTCTACTAACCGTTGTCATTATAATAATTTAGAAAATCTCACACGTTTGCGCAAGTGCTTAGTTGGAGAAGCCAAGGAGAGCATCCCTTAGCATCCCTGCTAATTTACCCTGATAATGTACAGGATGTAATCGAGGAGTTGGAGTTTAGGATTGGTCGACCCGAGTTACTCATTCGTTCACAATTATCGAAGATTCGAAATTTTCGGAAGGTTGCATATGACAAACCCAAGCTGATTGTTAACTTTGCAACAAATGTTCGCGGGGTTGTACATTTTTTGTCGGCGGCCAACCACAGGGAGCACTTAAATAACCCAATCTTATTGGAAGAACTTTTAACAAAACTACCCACCCATTTTCAGATAGACTGTCTTCAAAGCGCTGAAGGGAGGCATATGTGCGGCCATCTATTGGCCAATTTTCTACATGGTTGAGTTCAATGGCGAGAATTGTCGGCCGATTACAAGCTGTAGTGGACACTTCAGGAAAAAAACTCGTCGCACGAAGCCCAAAACCTATATTTATTGCGAACACGCAAATCATGGAGTGCATCCTATGCAAAGAATGCCATCTTGAAACCTCTAAGATCTGGAGGGAAGAAACCGATATAAAGTTGCGTTGGAATATTGTCAAGGAAAATCGTTTATGTTTCGCATGTCTGAAAAAAGGGCATAATGTTCATAATGTAGCATACCTGGTAAGATACCCAGATAATGTACATGTGAACGAGGGGTTAGAGTTTATGTTTGGTCGACACAAATTACTTATTCGTTTAAAGATTCGAGATTTTCCGAAGGTTGCAAATAACAAACCCGAGTAAATAATTCACTTTGGAAATAATGTTCGCGGGGTTGTACATTTTTTGTCAGCGGCCAACCACAGGGAGCATTTAAGTGCTCCCAATCTTATTGGAAGAACTTTTAACCAATTACACAGCCATTTGCAGATGGAATGGCTTCAAAACGCTGAAGGGAGGCATATGTCCCCATCTTTTGACCAATTTTTCTACTTGGTTGAGTTTAATTACAAGAATCGTCGGACGATTACCAGCTGTAGTAGGCACTTTAGGCAAACAACTCGTCGCCCGAAACTTGAAGCCTTATTGCGAACACACAAATCAGGGAATGCATTTTATGCAAAGAATGCCATGATCTTGAAACCTGTAAAATCTGGAAGAAACCGATATAAAGTCGCGCTGAAATATAGTTTCGCATGTCTGAAAAAGTTTTAACTCTGCATTACGAATAGCAGAGTTTTACAAATTTGCCCGTTTGAAAGTTGCCAACATTCGCATTATAGTAGTCTTTATAATGTTCCACAAATTCAAAATCTACCAATCACAGATCTTACGCCTTTACTAAATTGCTGCGGCGAAGTGACTAGCTCGAGCCCATACCTCTTCAAGGTGATTCCCGTCGTATTATATGGAAACAACGGAAAAATAGAAACTTATGCAATGTTCGATGACGGAAGCTCAGTTACCTTGTTGGAGGAAAGTATTGCTGACCAATTAGGAATAGAAGGCCAAAGAAGTCCATTAACCCTCCAGTGGGCAAGATCTAGTGACTGAGTTTGTAGAATCCGAGAACTTCGGTATGAGTAACTTACGACCCATAGAACCAATTGATGATGTAAGAGCCAAGGAACTGATGATGAAAAAAACCATTCGAATTGGAAAACAGTTTGTAATCGGATTGCCATGGAAGGAAAATGTAAGAATGCCGGATAGTTAGGTGATGGCTAAGAAAAGATTGTACGAAATTGAAAAGAAGATGCACGCTGATCAAGAATTTGCTAAAAAATACAGAGCAGAGATAACTAAATATGTCGAGAAGGGTTATGCTCGCAAACTAAGTTACTCGGAAATTATCGACACATCCAAACCCGTCTGGTACATTCCGCACTTTACAGTACAGTCGTATCACAAACCAGATAAAATGCGCATCGTTTTCAACGCAGCTGCTGAAGTCGAAGGTATTTCGCTTAACAAAGCACTACTTAAAGTCCCTGACAATTTAAAGCCACTCTTATCAATTCTTATGCAATTTAGGCAAAATAAATTAGGTGTAACTGCAGATATTTGAGAAATGTTTTCGCAGATACAGATAAACGAAAACGAACAGAGCGCCCAGAGGTTTTTGTGGCGAAATGGAGACATAAGTCAACCGATTAGATTAATTAATTCTGTGCAAATTATGTCTAGAATCTAAACTCAGAAGACTTAAAGATTGATTTCCAAGGGCAACGCAAGCCATTGTTGAACACCATTATGTAGACGACCTTGTCATGAGTTTTACATCTGAAGAAGTGGCAATCGAGATTTGTCAAGAGGTCGTAAAGGTGCATTCAGAAGGAGGATTTGAGCTGCGTAATTTCTCCTCGAACTCGAAGAAATTGCAGAATATCATGAACAATCAGCAGTTACAAAAAACTCACTATCATCTGCACAGTCAGCTCGCAAGCGAGAAGGTCCTAGGCATATTTTTGAATACACAGCTTGATGTTTTTCAATTTGAGATCAAGTTCCATCGCATTCCACAGAACTTCTTAAATGAAAGTCGAGTCCCAACAAAGAGAGAGCTATTAGGAATTGTTATGGCGATTTTTGACCCGTTCGGGTTGATTGCTGACTATCATATTTCGCCAGAGCTGCATACAAAGTGGAAACGTTGGTTGGCTGAAATACATAATATGCACAACTTTAAGGTTCGCCGAGTTTACTCTCCTAACTTACACTGCTGCGACCGATTGGAGATGCATATATTCGTCGACACGAGCAGCAATTGCAACGGTTGCTTATTTGCGCATTGTTTGCCCTACCGTCGTCAACATAGCCTTTGTCATGGGAAAAACACGCCTGGCCCCGAAAAAACTGTTGTCTATTCCTAGACTGGAGCTTCAAGCTGCAATCTTTGGCATTCGGGTAAGCCACCGGATAACCGAAATACTTTCAAATTCATCACAGTCTCAATGGAATTGGGTACTATCGTCCTGCAACACTGCAGATGTTGCCACTCCGACTCCCCGAAAATCGATGGCCTGGGCTCATGGATACTCGGCCCGAGATTTTCGGACAGGAAAGGATCTGCAACTGTCAAAGAGTTAGCTGATGCTGAAATCGGATGGTGCAACAAGAAGCCTTCCCCGAGGAAATCAAAACCCTACGAAATCAACAGATGATTACCAATCAGCGTCGAAAAATACTACCACCAGAACCGAGCAGTCATTATAAACTTTTTTTTTTTTAATTCCTTCTATTCCTCTCGGGAACTTAGGGCTTGTACGCGAGCTGAATTTCTCGTATTAGTTTCAGTAATCGTTGTAAGTTTTTCGACCGATCTGGTGATTGGCCATTATAAATGAGAGCCGTCAAAATTTTTGGATACCATATGCGTAGAAACCCTTAAGTAAAGTACTGCATTAATGCAATAGATGCATCGTATATAAAAGCGTTAAAAACGTTATCACGAGCTCAAGAACAAGCCAAAATATATTAGATCGAGACGCCATCGAAAATGAAGCCGCCCAGAAGGTAATTGAATTGACATTCAACTGCCCATGTTGGGAAAGACTAATATGAATAATAAAAAGATTATTAAGTAAAACGTACAGTATCAACCCACGAATCGAGACACTCCAATCTCTACTGAATGAGGCAGAAAACATAAACTTACGCCCTCTTACCGATTTTCCAATCACTCATGAAGACGAAGAACCCTTAACACCAAATCATTTTTTAATGGGTTGTACCAATTCAACCCAGACGCCACAGCCGACTCCCCAAAACATATGTCTGAGAAAGCAGTGGAAAATTTCCAGGTACGGTCCGTAAGAGATTGGCAAAGATGGATAGTGGAATACCTTCCACAACTGGTTTGTGGTTCTAAATGGCACCAAATCAGTACCCCGCTTAAAATTGACGATAATCAAAGTCTTCACTGGAAAGGATCAACAAGTACGTTCAGCTGAGGTGAAAACTGTGGATACTATTCTACATCGACCAGCATCGAAGTTAACACGCCTCCAGTTGTATGGTGAATCCGAGGACGATTCACGGTTGGGGAGGGTGTAAGAATTGATATGAATTGATAAGATAATGTCAGATAATGATATCAATAGGTTAAGTAATCATGAATTTGGAACACAAAATTGAAACGCGTAAAATAAATTAAAAATAACCAAAATAATTGTCTTTGTCGAATCTTAACAAGTACGCAGTCACTCTCATATGTGATTTAACCAAGTATTTAGTTGCCATTCCAATAGCAAATAAAAGCGCAAAAACAGTCGCTAAAGCTATATTTTAATCTTTTATTCTAAAGTGCGGTCCAATGAAGACGTTCATAACGGACATAGGTACAGAGTATAAGAATTTAATAATTACTGACCTGTGTAAATATTTGAAAATCAAAAATATAACATCAACAGCTCATCACCACCAGAAAGTTGGAGTGGTCCAAAGAAGTGATAGAATTTTAAACGAATATATACTATCCTACATATCGGCGGACAAAACCGATTGGGACGTATGGCTTCAATATTTCGTATACTGCTTCAACACGACCCCATCTATGGTACATAATTTCTGCCCATATGAATTAGTTTTCGGTAGAACAAGTAATTTACCAAAATATTTTAATGAAATAGATAGCATAAAACCAATATATAATATAGATGATTACGCTACGGAAAGTAAATATAGGTTAGAAGTAGCATATGCTCGAGCAAGAAAAGTGCTTGAAGCACAAACAGATAAAAATAAGGTAAATTACGACTTAGAAGTAAATAACATAAAGTAGGAGATAAAGTTTTATTAAGAAATGAGCCAGGTCATAAATTAGACTTTAAATACACAGGGACCTATAAGATAGAAAGCATAGGAGATAATAACAAGAGAGAACGCTATATTCGAGTTCCCCGACTTTTTGATACCCGTTATTCAGCTAGTAGAAGTGGGAAGGAGAGTCTTTAACACTGACAGTTTTTGGCGGTTATTTGGCGTTAGAGTGAAATTTACAAGATTAATTACGACTTAGAAGTAAATAACATAAAGTAGGAGATAAAGTTTTATTAAGAAATGAGCTAGGTCATAAATTAGACTTTAAATACACAGGGACCTATAAGATAGAAAGCATAGGAGATAATAACAAGAGAGAACGCTATATTCGAGTTCCCCGACTTTTTGATACCCGTTATTCAGCTAGTAGAAGTGGGAAGGAGAGTCTTTAACACTGACAGTTTTTGGCGGTTATTTGGCGTTAGAGTGAAATTTACAAGACCAATACAAAAATGAAAAAATATTAAAACATTTTTCAAAAATGTGGGCGTGGCAGTTCTGGGCGGTTTGTGGGTGTTAGAGTGGGCGTGGCAACCTGAATCGACAAACTTGCGCTGCGTCTATGTCCCTGGAGTCTGTATACTTAATCTCAACTTTCTAGCTTTTGTAGTTCCTGAGATCTCGACGTTCATACGGACGGACAGACGGACAGACGGACGGACAGACGGACAGACGGACGGACAGACGGACATGGCCAGATCGACTCGGCTACTGATCCTGATCAAGAATATATATACTTTATATGGTCGGAAACGCTTTAGAGAGATGGCTAGGTTAAGTTGACCCATGTTGCCACGCCCACTCTAACGCCTAAAACCGCCAACATGGGCACGCCCACACTATCGAAAAATGTTTTGAAATTTTTAATTTTTTTGCTAGTTTTGTAAATTTCTATCGATTTGCAGAAAAACTGTTTGTCACGCCCACTCAAACGCCCACAATTAGCTCAAAGCTGTCACGCCCACACTTTTTAAAAATGCATTGAAATTTTTTTATTAGTGTTGTAAATTTAAATCGAATTATCAATAACTAAAAATGAAACTTAAGAATTTTGGATTTAAGATACTCTTGTTCTGGTTTCTATCGTTAACATTTGCTTCTACGTATTCAGGCATGCTCCGGTAATCGAATTCGTATGAATTTTGCGACTTCAATTTGAAATCGAAAAATTGGTGCTCCGTTTTTCGAATTCGTAAGAATTTTTCGAATTTTAAAACGTGCACTTTTGTCTGGTCGAAATGATCAAATCAGATCTTAATTACTAAGGAAAAAAAATAGTTTACTCAGTGGTCTGTTGATGTTTTTTCCACATCACCACAAGATAATTCTGCCACTTGTTATTTTGTAAAAGATTTATTTCTGACCCCATCTCAGATTTAAAAAAGAAAATGTTGCCGTCGGCAAAAACATTTTTCGATTTGGAAGGGGTCGATAAGTACGTCGCCAAAAGCTGTAGCGAAGGTTGCCATAATGTTAATACAACGAAACCGGCAGGTAAAAATTATAAAATAGAAAAGAATTTATTAATTAATTTAAAGGAGGGCCAAAAATACTGTTGGTAAATAATGCTTATTAATTTAAAAGTAATTGCGAACATCGGAAATAAAACTGTAAAATCTTCAATTTCTGCCGTCAAAACAGGCAAAAAAAGTCATTTTTTCAAGTTGTTTGATTTGGATAAAAAAAAAATAAAACAGGTTTTTGAGCACGAAACACTCCGATAGCATTTTTGGCGAAAACCAGAGCACCTAAAAACGAAATCAAAACATTTGGCGAAATCAAATTCGAAAAAAAAAAATGTCGATTACCGGAGCATTACTAATACTGATCGAATTCTGATTACTAATACTCACACATTTTCCTCGTTTCTGTACACTTTTCTACATCGTGTATATTTTCTCGCAAATCGAGCGGTACGATACCTTGGGGATTACCTACAAATGCCATCGCAGATGTCTTGGCCTATTAAGCCAATAAGGATAGAAGAAATATCTGCAATAATTAAATCACTGCCGAAACATAAAGCTCCAGGATATGACAGGATCTGCCACGCCACGATCATATGTGAGTGCGATCATCTATATAGCACTAATCTTTAGCGCTATTTAAGGGTCGAAGTGTTCCCAAGGCAGTGGAAACTGGCTGTTCTCATGATGATCCACAAACCTGGGAAACCAGAAGCTGATCCTGAGTCTTATCGGCCTATAAGCCTTTCCCTCTCTAAATTATGGGAGAGACTTTTTGTCAGAAGGATCAATGACATTGTAAGACAAGGAAATATCTTGCCGGACCATTAATTTTGATTTCGGAAGGGATACGGCACTGTAGAACAGGTCCACAGACTGGTGAAGCACGTATTACAGGCTTCTCCAACGCTGCCTTTATAAATATGCAACAAGCAACTTTGACAAAGTACGGCATGTTGGATTATTATGCAAGATAAAGACCCTGCTACCTGCGCACTACTTCTGTATTTTAAAGTCATATCTGGAAGGACGAGAATTTAAAACCACGGTGAGAAATAACTACACTTCCATATATCCAATGAGAACTGGAGTCCCACAGGGCAGCGTCCTTTGGGACTCCTACTATACTTCTTGTTCACTGCTAATATCCCTTGCCCGAATTTCGAATACATGGAAGCACCCTACAAGGCTCTTATGGCAACCTATGCAGATGACATCGCAGTGGTGTATAGCTCTGGGGACAGCAGAGAGGCAGCTAACGGACTACAAGAATATTTTAATGCTCTGGCATACTGGTGTAAACGCTGGAATCTAAAAATAAACGCAACGAAAACCACAAATCTATGTTGCACATTAAAAACGTTCATCAACACCTCCACTCCAGCTAGAAGGAGTTACCCTAGACCAGCCGCTGCAAGCAACATATCTGGATAAGCGCCTCACCTTTGGGCCGCATCTCAAATGCAGTAGAGAAATGTGGTCACAGATCACAACAGCTGAGATGGCTCATGTACAGAAGGAGCACCCTCTCGCTGAGATGCAAAAGAGCTGTGTATGCGCACTGTATCGTACCGATCTGGTTATACAGGATCCAGATTTGGCGAATTGAGCACTACGACAAATAATGAACTACCCCTGGTACGTACGGGACTCCACACTCCATAAGGACCTCAGTCTCTACACAGTTGAGGAACATATTAAGAGACACACAAGTCGATACAGTGACCGATTATTGAGTCATAGCAGTCTTCTTGCAAGACGTCTTATCCCCGCTCGACCTCTGAGACGACTCAAAAGAGAAGGCTTTGCCAAGACATTTGGAAAGCAGTAAAAACTGCTAAATGTGCTCCTACTTCACTAATTTGTATATAGTGTTTGGTAATCCATAGGATCCCCTGAGGTGTTAAGATACAATATTATGATGTACGGATTCGTCACTTAATAAATACAAAAAAAAAAACAAGGGGGATATAAAAAAAATATATTCTATTCAGTTCTAGTGAGCAAAATGCCAAGTTGGCTTCCATTATTCTGGATAATGAATCCGTGGTCCTAAGAGTTCTTTCTCTTCTGTTACTTGTTGGGGATCCTCAGCAGCTTTTCCAGCTGTTAAAGTCTCCTGTAAATAGGGTTGTAGGGTTCCCACTGGGGCCTATTGGGTTTAAATCGATAATGACATTTTTTTTTTGATCCGATAATGTTGAGTCTTTTTTACAGATTTCATTTCAAGTCCTACCGTATCTATTGTGGGCTTGCATGGCATATGTGAGTGCTCGAAGACGTTTGTATCGTTATCAAAATTGTCGTTGTCCTGTGAATCAGACCGGGTTGACATAGCTTCAGCCGCGGCTAAGCTCAATTCCTTCCGTTGCCTTTCTAAATTTCTTTCATCAGGATCCGATTCGTAGCTTTTAACTTTGCGTAGGTTGTTCACATAAGTGGCGTTCGTGGTTGTGGATGTTATGAAGGGGTCGATTATGCAGCTTGCGCACTTGCATTTATTCTTGTAAAACTTTGCGGTATTCGAAAGCAGGAGTTGCATCGCATTGGGACGTTAATATATAGACATACTTGGACTCTTTCGTATCCTATTAATAAGAATTCTGAGAGGTTTATGAGTTTGAAGTGATCTGAGGTTTTCTAATACATTAGTCTGTTTCGTCGATTTTTCTAGGATACTTTGAATAAATAACCCCTTTTACGCAATCGAGACGTCGGTGTTCGGTTACTTTAATTGGTATATTGACGTTAGGAGGGATCAAAGGCAAGCTGACAAGGTTTTTTTAGTTTTTCTGCTTTAGATTGTTTGGATGAGGAGTTTTAAATTTTTGGGATTTTGTGCAGATCCTAACATCTTCTTGGATTGTGAAGACGATTGTTTTTTTGATTATGAAAGGAGAGATATTTGTCAGAGATTCCTTATCTGTTCTAGTCGCTACTAGAAAAACACCGTCCGGAGGTTGCTTCCCCCAGATGTCTGGCGGGTCAGGCATGAAAAAGGTTAATACATTTTAAGGCTTCCTAAGAGCTGCCGAAATTGCGGAAAAACAAGACTAGGGGCTTAGGCTGTCGAATGTAAGCTGTGAAACTTTTTATACCCGTTACTCGTAGACTAAAAGGGTATACTAGATTCGTTGAAAAGTATTTAACAGGCAGAAGGAAGCGTTTCCGACTATATAAAGTATATATTTTCTTGATCAGGACAATATCCGAGTCGATTTGGCCATGTCCATCTTTCCGTCTGTCTGTCCGAAGGAACGTCGAGAAATCAGGAAGTACAAGAGCTAGAAAGTTAAGATAAGGCATACAGACTCCAGGGACATAGACGCAGCGCAAGTTTGTCGAATCATGCTGCGACGCCCACTCTAACGCCCACAAACCGCCCAAAAATGTCACGCCCACACTTTTGAAAAATGTTTTAATATTTTTTCATTTTTGTATTGGTCTTGTAAATTTCCATGGATTTGTCAAAAAACTTTTTGCAACGCCCACAAACCGCCCAAACCTGCCACGCCCACACTTTTGAAAAATGTTTTGATATTTTTTCATTTTTGTATTGGTCTTGTAAATTTCTATCGATTTGCTGAAAAACTTTTTGCCACGCCCACCCTAACGCCCACAAACCTCCCAAAGCTGCCACGCCCACCCTTTTAAAAAATGTTTTGATATTTTTTCATTTTTGTATTGGTCTTGTACATTTTTATCGATTTCCCAAAAAACTTTTTGCCACGCCCACTCAAACGCTCACAGACCGACCAAAGCTGCCACGCCAACACTTTTGAAAAATGTTTTGATATTTTTTCATTTTTGTATTGGTCTTGTAGATTTCTATCGATTTGCCAAAAAAATTTTTTGCCACGCCCACTCTAACGCCCACAAACGGCAAAAAACTGTCAGTGCTGAAGACTCTTCTTCGCAATTCCACTAGCTGAGTAACGGATATCAGATAGTCGGGGAACTCGACTATAGCGTTCTCTCTTGTTTATATTATTATTAGCCTGCTTAGTGCAGTCGTAGCACGATATGAACCCGAACGCACCGAGAGCGTCTCTCACGCTCTCCAGTACAGTAATCTCAATATCTACCACAACTGCGCCTATAGCAACAACAACAACCACATCAACATTAACCCTGTGCTTAATACCGACAGCGGTGTACATTTTTGCGAAACCATCAAAACCCAAAGCAAGTGCACTCACACCGACTGTTTAAAGCAAAAGCGGACAAGAACCAAAACAAAACAAAAAACGGTGTCAAACTGGGTTGGATCGTTACATCCAAATAAAGCGAAAGCTAAGCCCACAGCACAAACGGGTTGGTAATCACCTAAAAATAAGTCGCGCTGAGAACAACTCAGCTTCAAATAGGTTTGCACTATTGGATGACTGCGAAGTGAATCCAACCAAAGAACAGGAGCAGAAGAAGATTAAGCCGCCACCAATATTTATTAGTGATAAAGCCTCAAGTGCACCGCTTTACATCGTAACAATTGTAGTGACAATTTTCAACTGCTCATTTCGATTGGTAACATCTATTACGAAACAACACCAAGCTTCGCTTTAGTCGGAAACGTGCTTCTTCTAAAACAATTTCATTTCTGAAGCAGTTCACTAGTTGGTCTGTCGCTTCGAACGTGTAGGTAGTGACAGTTCGCTGTGAATAGTCGCAGCGTCTGACGGAGGCTCACTTTGTAAGGCATTAACCGCCAAATGGTTGTCTTTTCCCAGTTTGTAGTGGATTTTTGCGTTGTGATCATCAATATACGCTTTCCATCTTTTTATTTTCGGATTTGGATTCCGATCGGATACCGCGAATGTCAACGGTTGATGGTCCGTATAAATGTTAATATCACGAGTGCCATTCAGGTAGTGTTGTTACTTGCCTAAGGCCCACACTATGGCCAACAAATCTCTTTTATACGTGGCGTAGTGTGACTCACCTTTTTTAAGGGTCCTAGAGATCATAGTGATGGGTCTTTTATCTTGCGATAGGACTGCACCGATACCGTTCGCGGAAGCATCCGTCGTTAGATCGAATGGCTTCCTGAAATCAGGGTATCTGAGAATTACATCCTCAGAAGCCAAAACGTTTCTCAGACTCTCGAATGCATCTCTCTGCAAATCACCGAGCTCAATGGGAGTCTTCCTGGACATGCTTGCTGATGGAGCCATTTTCGCTCTCTGTGGGAAGGGGGAGAAACGGGAAAGATTTGGTCGTT
Organism: Drosophila yakuba; assembly: GCF_016746365.2. Classification (NCBI taxonomy): domain Eukaryota; kingdom Metazoa; phylum Arthropoda; class Insecta; order Diptera; family Drosophilidae; genus Drosophila; species Drosophila yakuba. The sequence goes on along the minus strand of NW_025048801.1, from coordinate 1,652,624 downwards.
GCTTTGCGAGGCGCCACGTAGATCTGAAAAGTGCGGGATCGGGTTATGGCGGCAATCTTGAAAAGAGAAATTAACAGGGCCAAATGTCAGGCTGTTCACGATCTAAACTCCCGTTGGGGAGCGTTCTAATGCCTTCCCGCTTATTTGGCAAGCGTCTAATCGGTCTATTCCCTTTTAGTGGCCTGAGCACGCGGTTCAATCCCTCGCAGAGTTTAATAAGTAACCGTTTCAAATCAAAGTTTAAATTAGAAAGAAATTAAAGTATGGTTATCTTTCGCGAGTGAACTATTTTTAATTATTGGAGTTCAAGCTGCACTGATTGGCCTGGGAAGAACAGAATACATAAGTTTTCCCAAGCCCGTAGTTTCGGTAAGGAAAAATTGATCGTCGGCGGCTTACGCTCCAGGTTGGGTACATGGCCATTTTTTTTTTGTTTCTTAGGGTTTGGCGTATCAGCGACCGGATAGAGGGCCGCTGGAAAACAAATGTAATAGCCGGAGAGACTACCACCCAAGCTTTTCATCACCCGCATAAGCATTTTCGCATTGTGTTTATTGGTCACGGGACGTCGGCTCATTGGAGTTCAGGGGAAAAGATTGGCTGGTCGAAAGTCGTCTGAGTAGTCAAAGTTTATTTTGGGCGACCCACTAAATTTCAAAGTTATTGCCCAGTGGTGCAAAAGAAACGAGAAAACAAATTTTCCATTCCTTGGATTTGTCGTGACTGCGCGGCCCAAGCAAAAGCAGTTGAAAGTCGGAGTTAAAGCGAGCAGCAGCAAAGCTGTAGATAAGTTTAGTTCTTAGTTTTGTTTGTTAGTTTGTAGTTAATATATATATTCATGATGATCGGTGCGTAATGGCCAATATAAAAAGGCTGGAGTCGCGAGTGTGAAAATCGGGAATGAAGTTTGTGTAAAGAAAGAAATGACTGATCGGATGTGAAGGGACTTTGGACCTTTGTCCTAATGAGGGTTTTTTTTATATATGTTATTCAAGTTATTTTTTCCTTCAAGCCCCACAGCCTTGACATCCACGGCAAAGCGCTTTCTCCGTTGGATCTCCAGAGGATATATTTGGGTGAGTGATTCCGGCAGCCAATGCGCCGAGTTTAACCTTTATTATTAAACGTGCTTTATAACATATGTATGCAAATCCTCCCTCATAAAAGAAAGGGAAAAGATGCATTTTTTAAGTTCCTATACTGCGCAAGATCGCAAAAGAAAATTTGGCGAATATAACAAAGAGAAACACGGATAATAATTAATCTAACCTAAAATCCAATCAGCTCAATCCGTTTTTTTTACACACTATTGTAATCTCGATTTCTTTGCACGCTGTACTGAAAACGAAAACGTTTTACGTCATCTCGGTTAACAAACATTTAAAATCTGCATGTTAAGTTACACAATCAAGTATATTCTTTTAATCATGGCTAGTGTCCAACGACTGTTCTTAGTTTGTAGCGAATAAAAATGTATAATGTTTTGAGTATATCCTAATTTCTGCCTTCAGTTAGTAGGAACCCTGTAGACGATGTAAAGGGGCCATTCCCAAAAATAATGTTCGAGGAGAAGCATCAAATGGCCATTGAAAGGGTGGGGACGCATTAGCCTAAATTACATTTGAGGTTAGAAAATTCTCGCTGTCTGTTTTGATGTGCATATGATAGCCCGGTCTCAAGAGTTTGTGTAATGTAATGGTCAATATCTTATTGCTTGTCGTAGCACGCATATTTTTGATTCTAATAATAAGAAAAGGCACCTCTAAGAAGAACACCGAACACCATCACCGCTAGCCGACGAGCAGATAGCCGGAACAAATTGCGTGCGCTCGTTCCCTTTAGCCAACACCAGGCCTGAAGAAATTCGTTACAGTTATAATGTTATTTCTTAAAGAAGATTATTATAATCTGGCGCCAAACGTGTTGGCCAAAAGAACTGGCCATACTATCATCAATGGCAAATATCTTTTTACACACACAAACACCTACATCCAACATTTTTTTTTCTCAATCCAATAGTATTCAGTGTAGCCGTTACGACTAATGTGCAATTGGATTTTCAGCAGACTGCCTAAACCAAAAGCCACAATTGTAAACAAAAATCGAGCTCGCTGAAAAGATAAACTTAATGAACCTGTTCTTATTCTGAATCACACATTTAAAACGCTTTGGATTTACAGAAATGGTACTGTTCGCAGTTTAGAGTTTGACAACGTTTATGATGTGAACACGGGATAAGATTGGGTTAACATTTTTCTAGTCACAGGGGAGTCTAACATTTTTTTTATAGAAGGCGATTGGAAAACGCAGGTTAGATAACGCTAAAATTGCGGATCTTCTGAACACGGCTAATAAAACCAACTTAGATACTCAAACAGTTCATATTCATTTAAGTCAAACCAGTTAATTTGTTCAAGTTTTCTATTAATTGATTTGGAATTGCAGATCGTGATCTTTTAGAAAAGAAACGACTGAACCACAAGTGATAGAAAGGGTTAAGCAGAAGGAGAATAACAAGGGAAAGAAAACCTTGCAGTCAGCGCAGCATTGCGGTAGTCGGTTAGTTGTTGTGTCGGCGGGACCACATAACAGACCACGTAGTGTTGTTGGGCTGATTTACTCTGCACAGGCAGCAGTAGATACAAATTTATTTTTTTGTTACATGTTTGCAAAACAAGAGTGGAACAGACAGCAGATGTTTATATATGGTTTTGCAGGTAAATCCACTATGCTTGAAGGCAAAATACTTTTATGATTTTTGATCGTTTGATTTAAAGATTTTTTATTTTTTTTACACGTTTTATTACTATATTTTACACTTTCCATATTTTATATTTCCTACATTTAATAATTTTCTATATGTTATAGTGCCTAATTTCATATTCATTCTACAATTTGTTTAAAGTAAAGAAAGAAACCACAGGAAACGATACTGCGGTCAGTTCGGAAGCGATAGGAACCCTTATAGCCCAAACAGTGAAATCTATGCAAGAGGACATCATGACGCAATTGGCTGATCAGATGGCTCAATTGATCCAAACCAACGTAGCTACACAGCTTAATGGACTTGGCATGTTGGATTATTATGCAAGATAAAGACCCTGCTACCTGCGCACTACTTCTGTATTTTAAAGTCATATCTGGAAGGACGAGAATTTAAAACCACGGTGAGAAATAACTACACTTCCATATATCCAATGAGAACTGGAGTCCCACAGGGCAGCGTCCTTTGGGACTCCTACTATACTTCTTGTTCACTGCTAACATCCCTTGCCCGAACTTCGAACACATGGAAGCACCCTACAAGGCTCTTATGGCAACCTATGCAGATGACATCGCAGTGGTGTATAGCTCTGGGGACAGCAGAGAGGCAGCTAACGGACTACAAGAATATTTTAATGCTCTGGCATACTGGTGTAAACGCTGGAATCTAAAAATAAACGCAACGAAAACCACAAATCTATGTTGCACATTAAAAACGTTCATCAACACCTCCACTCCAGCTAGAAGGAGTTACCCTAGACCAGCCGCTGCAAGCAACATATCTGGATAAGCGCCTCACCTTTGGGCCGCATCTCAAATGCAGTAGAGAAATGTGGTCACAGATCACAACAGCTGAGATGGCTCATGTACAGAAGGAGCACCCTCTCGCTGAGATGCAAAAGAGCTGTGTATGCGCACTGTATCGTACCGATCTGGTTATACAGGATCCAGATTTGGCGAATTGAGCACTACGACAAATAATGAACTACCCCTGGTACGTACGGGACTCCACACTCCATAAGGACCTCAATCTCTACACAGTTGAGGAACATATTAAAAGACACACAAGTCGATACAGTGACCGATTATTGAGTCATAGCAGTCTTCTTGGAAGACGTCTTATCCCCGCTCGACCTCTGAGACGACTCAAAAGAGAAGGCTTTGCCAAGACATTTGGAAAGCAGTAAAAACTGCTAAATGTGCTCCTACTTCACTAATTTGTATATAGTGTTTGGTAAGATACAATATTATGATGTACGGATTCGTCACTTAATAAATACAAAAAAAAAAAAAACAAGGGGGATATAAAAAAAATATATTCTATTCAGTTCTAGTGAGCAAAATGCCAAGTTGGCTTCCATTATTCTGGATAATGAATCCGTGGTCCTAAGAGTTCTTTCTCTTCTGTTACTTGTTGGGGATCCTCAGCAGCTTTTCCAGCTGTTAAAGTCTCCTGTAAATAGGGTTGTAGGGTTCTCACTGGGGACTATTGGGTTTAAATCGATAATGACATTTTTTTTTTTGATCCGATAATGTTGAGTCTTTTTTACAGATTTCATTTCAAGTCCTACCGTATCTATTGTGGGCTTGCATGGCATATGTGAGTGCTCGAAGACGTTTGTATCGTTATCAAAATTGTCGTTGTCCTGTGAATCAGACCGGGTTGACATAGCTTCAGCCGCGGCTAAGCTCAATTCCTTCCGTTGCCTTTCTAAATTTCTTTCATCAGGATCCGATTCGTAGCTTTTAACTTTGCGTAGGTTGTTCACATAAGTGGCGTTCGTGGTTGTGGATGTTATGAAGGGGTCGATTATGCAGCTTGCGCACTTGCATTTATTCTTGTAAAACTTTGCGGTATTCGAAAGCAGGAGTTGCATCGCATTGGGACGTTAATATATAGACATACTTGGACTCTTTCGTATCCTATTAATAAGAATTCTGAGAGGTTTATGAGTTTGAAGTGATCTGAGGTTTTCTAATACATTAGTCTGTTTCGTCGATTTTTCTAGGATAGTTTGAATAAATAACCCCTTTTACGCAATTGAGACGTCGGTGTTCGGTTACTTTAATTGGTATATTGACGTTAGGAGGGATCAAAGGCAAGCTGACAAGGTTTTTTTAGTTTTTCTGCTTTAGATTGTTTGGATGAGGAGTTTTAAATTTTTGGGATTTTGTGCAGATCCTAACATCTTCTTGGATTGTGAAGACGATTGTTTTTTTGATTATGAAAGGAGAGATATTTGTCAGAGATTCCTTATCTGTTCTAGTCGCTACTAGAAAAACACCGTCCGGAGGTTGCTTCCCCCAGATGTCTGGCGGGTCAGGCATGAAAAAGGTTAATACATTTTAAGGCTTCCTAAGAGCTGCCGAAATTGCGGAAAAACAAGACTAGGGGCTTAGGCTGTCGAATGTAAGCTGTGAAACTTTTTATACCCGTTACTCGTAGACTAAAAGGGTATACTAGATTCGTTGAAAAGTATTTAACAGGCAGAAGGAAGCGTTTCCGACTATATAAAGTATATATTTTCTTGATCAGGACAATATCCGAGTCGATTTGGCCATGTCCATCTTTCCGTCTGTCTGTCCGAAGGAACGTCGAGAAATCAGGAAGTACAAGAGCTAGAAAGTTAAGATAAGGCATACAGACTCCAGGGACATAGACGCAGCGCAAGTTTGTCGAATCATGCTGCGGCGCCCACTCTAACGCCCACAAACCGCCCAAAAATGTCACGCCCACACTTTTGAAAAATGTTTTAATATTTTTTCATTTTTGTATTGGTCTTGTAAATTTCCATGGATTTGTCAAAAAACATTTTGCAACGCCCACTCTAACGCCCACAAACCGCCCAAACCTGCCACGCCCACCCTTTTAAAAAATGTTTTGATATTTTTTCATTTTTGTATTGGTCTTGTAAATTTCTATCGATTTGCTGAAAAACTTTTTGCCACGCCCACTCTAACGCCCACAAACGGCAAAAAACTGTCAGTGCTGAAGACTCTTCTTCGCAATTCCACTAGCTGAGTAACGGATATCAGATAGTCGGGGAACTCGACTATAGCGTTCTCTCTTGTTTATATTATTATTAGCCTGCTTAGTGCAGTCGTAGCACGATATGAACCCGAACGCACCGAGAGCGTCTCTCACGCTCTCCAGTACAGTAATCTCAATATCTACCACAACTGCGCCTATAGCAACAACAACAACCACATCAACATTAACCCTGTGCTTAATACCGACAGCGGTGTACATTTTTGCGAAACCATCAAAACCCAAAGCAAGTGCACTCACACCGACTGTTTAAAGCAAAAGCGGACAAGAACCAAAACAAAACAAAAAACGGTGTCAAACTGGGTTGGATCGTTACATCCAAATAAAGCGAAAGCTAAGCCCACAGCACAAACGGGTTGGTAATCACCTAAAAATAAGTCGCGCTGAGAACAACTCAGCTTCAAATAGGTTTGCACTATTGGATGACTGCGAAGTGAATCCAACCAAAGAACAGGAGCAGAAGAAGATTAAGCCGCCACCAATATTTATTAGTGATAAAGCCTCAAGTGCACCGCTTTACATCGTAACAATTGTAGTGACAATTTTCAACTGCTCATTTCGATTGGTAACATCTATTACGAAACAACACCAAGCTTCGCTTTAGTCGGAAACGTGCTTCTTCTAAAACAATTTCATTTCTGAAGCAGTTCACTAGTTGGTCTGTCGCTTCGAACGTGTAGGTAGTGACAGTTCGCTGTGAATAGTCGCAGCGTCTGACGGAGGCTCACTTTGTAAGGCATTAACCGCCACATGGTTGTCTTTTCCCGGTTTGTAGTGGATTTTTGCGTTGTGATCATCAATATACGCTTTCCATCTTTTTATTTTCGGATTTGGATTCCGATCGGATACCGCGAATGTCAACGGTTGATGGTCCGTATAAATGTTAATATCACGAGTGCCATTCAGGTAGTGTTGTTACTTGCCTAAGGCCCACACTATGGCCAACAAATCTCTTTTATACGTGGCGTAGTGTGACTCACCTTTTTTAAGGGTCCTAGAGATCATAGTGATGGGTCTTTTATCTTGCGATAGGACTGCACCGATACCGTTCGCGGAAGCATCCGTCGTTAGATCGAATGGCTTCCTGAAATCAGGGTATCTGAGAATTACATCCTCAGAAGACAAAACGTTTCTCAGACTCTCGAATGCATCTCTCTGCAAATCACCGAGCTCAATGGGAGTCTTCCTGGACATGTTTGCTGATGGAGCCATTTTCTGTAACGCTTGTTGCAGCAGATCAGGACAATATCCGAGTCGATTTGGCCATGTCCATCTTTCCGTCTGTCTGTCCGAAGGAACGTCGAGAAATCAGGAAGTACAAGAGCTAGAAAGTTAAGATAAGGCATACAGACTCCAGGGACATAGACGCAGCGCAAGTTTGTCGAATCATGCTGCGACGCCCACTCTAACGCCCACAAACCGCCCAAAAATGTCACGCCCACACTTTTGAAAAATGTTTTAATATTTTTTCATTTTTGTATTGGTCTTGTAAATTTCCATGGATTTGTCAAAAAACTTTTTGCAACGCCCACTCTAACGCCCACAAACCGCCCAAACCTGCCACGCCCACACTTTTGAAAAATGTTTTAATATTTTTTCATTTTTGTATTGGTCTTGTAGATTTCTATCGATTTGCCAAAAAAACTTTTTGCCACGCCCACTCTAACGCCCACAAACGGCAAAAAACTGTCAGTGCTGAAGACTCTTCTTCGCAATTCCACTAGCTGAGTAACGGATATCAGATAGTCGGGGAACTCGACTATAGCGTTCTCTCTTGTTTATATTATTATTAGCCTGCTTAGTGCAGTCGTAGCACGATATGAACCCGAACGCACCGAGAGCGTCTCTCACGCTCTCCAGTACAGTAATCTCAATATCTACCACAACTGCGCCTATAGCAACAACAACAACCACATCAACATTAACCCTGTGCTTAATACCGACAGCGGTGTACATTTTTGCGAAACCATCAAAACCCAAAGCAAGTGCACTCACACCGACTGTTTAAAGCAAAAGCGGACAAGAACCAAAACAAAACAAAAAACGGTGTCAAACTGGGTTGGATCGTTACATCCAAATAAAGCGAAAGCTAAGCCCACAGCACAAACGGGTTGGTAATCACCTAAAAATAAGTCGCGCTGAGAACAACTCAGCTTCAAATAGGTTTGCACTATTGGATGACTGCGAAGTGAATCCAACCAAAGAACAGGAGCAGAAGAAGATTAAGCCGCCACCAATATTTATTAGTGATAAAGCCTCAAGTGCACCGCTTTACATCGTAACAATTGTAGTGACAATTTTCAACTGCTCATTTCGATTGGTAACATCTATTACGAAACAACACCAAGCTTCGCTTTAGTCGGAAACGTGCTTCTTCTAAAACAATTTCATTTCTGAAGCAGTTCACTAGTTGGTCTGTCGCTTCGAACGTGTAGGTAGTGACAGTTCGCTGTGAATAGTCGCAGCGTCTGACGGAGGCTCACTTTGTAAGGCATTAACCGCCACATGGTTGTCTTTTCCCGGTTTGTAGTGGATTTTTGCGTTGTGATCATCAATATACGCTTTCCATCTTTTTATTTTCGGATTTGGATTCCGATCGGATACCGCGAATGTCAACGGTTGATGGTCCGTATAAATGTTAATATCACGAGTGCCATTCAGGTAGTGTTGTTACTTGCCTAAGGCCCACACTATGGCCAACAAATCTCTTTTATACGTGGCGTAGTGTGACTCACCTTTTTTAAGGGTCCTAGAGATCATAGTGATAGGACTGCACCGATACCGTTCGCGGAAGCATCCGTCGTTAGATCGAATGGCTTCCTGAAATCAGGGTATCTGAGAATTACATCCTCAGAAGACAAAACGTTTCTCAGACTCTCGAATGCATCTCTCTGCAAATCACCGAGCTCAATGGGAGTCTTCCTGGACATGTTTGCTGATGGAGCCATTTTCTGTAACGCTTGTTGCAGCAGATCAGGACAATATCCGAGTCGATTTGGCCATGTCCATCTTTCCGTCTGTCTGTCCGAAGGAACGTCGAGAAATCAGGAAGTACAAGAGCTAGAAAGTTAAGATAAGGCATACAGACTCCAGGGACATAGACGCAGCGCAAGTTTGTCGAATCATGCTGCGACGCCCACTCTAACGCCCACAAACCGCCCAAAAATGTCACGCCCACACTTTTGAAAAATGTTTTAATATTTTTTCATTTTTGTATTGGTCTTGTAAATTTCCATGGATTTGTCAAAAAACTTTTTGCAACGCCCACTCTAACGCCCACAAACCGCCCAAACCTGCCACGCCCACACTTTTGAAAAATGTTTTGATATTTTTTCATTTTTGTATTGGTCTTGTAAATTTCTATCGATTTGCTGAAAAACTTTTTGCCACGCCCACTCTAACGCCCACAAACCTCCCAAAGCTGCCACGCCCACCCTTTTAAAAAATGTTTTGATATTTTTTCATTTTTGTATTGGTCTTGTAAATTTCTATCGATTTGCTGAAAAACTTTTTGCCACGCCCACTCTAACGCACACAAACCTCCCAAAGCTGCCACGCCCACCCCTTTATAAAATGTTTTGATATTTTTTCATTTTTGTATTGGTCTTTTACATTTTTATCGATTTCCCAAAAAACTTTTTGCCACGCCCACTCAAACGCTCACAGACCGACCAAAGCTGCCACGCCAACACTTTTGAAAAATGTTTTGATATTTTTTCATTTTTGTATTGGTCTTGTAGATTTCTATCGATTTGCCAAAAAACTTTTTGCCACGCCCACTCTAACGCCCACAAACGGCAAAAAACTGTCAGTGCTGAAGACTCTTCTTCGCAATTCCACTAGCTGAGTAACGGATATCAGATAGTCGGGGAACTCGACTATAGCGTTCTCTCTTGTTTATATTATTATTAGCCTGCTTAGTGCAGTCGTAGCACGATATGAACCCGAACGCACCGAGAGCGTCTCTCACGCTCTCCAGTACAGTAATCTCAATATCTACCACAACTGCGCCTATAGCAACAACAACAACCACATCAACATTAACCCTGTGCTTAATACCGACAGCGGTGTACATTTTTGCGAAACCATCAAAACCCAAAGCAAGTGCACTCACACCGACTGTTTAAAGCAAAAGCGGACAAGAACCAAAACAAAACAAAAAACGGTGTCAAACTGGGTTGGATCGTTACATCCAAATAAAGCGAAAGCTAAGCCCACAGCACAAACGGGTTGGTAATCACCTAAAAATAAGTCGCGCTGAGAACAACTCAGCTTCAAATAGGTTTGCACTATTGGATGACTGCGAAGTGAATCCAACCAAAGAACAGGAGCAGAAGAAGATTAAGCCGCCACCAATATTTATTAGTGATAAAGCCTCAAGTGCACCGCTTTACATCGTAACAATTGTAGTGACAATTTTCAACTGCTCATTTCGATTGGTAACATCTATTACGAAACAACACCAAGCTTCGCTTTAGTCGGAAACGTGCTTCTTCTAAAACAATTTCATTTCTGAAGCAGTTCACTAGTTGGTCTGTCGCTTCGAACGTGTAGGTAGTGACAGTTCGCTGTGAATAGTCGCAGCGTCTGACGGAGGCTCACTTTGTAAGGCATTAACCGCCACATGGTTGTCTTTTCCCGGTTTGTAGTGGATTTTTGCGTTGTGATCATCAATATACGCTTTCCATCTTTTTATTTTCGGATTTGGATTCCGATCGGATACCGCGAATGTCAACGGTTGATGGTCCGTATAAATGTTAATATCACGAGTGCCATTCAGGTAGTGTTGTTACTTGCCTAAGGCCCACACTATGGCCAACAAATCTCTTTTATACGTGGCGTAGTGTGACTCACCTTTTTTAAGGGTCCTAGAGATCATAGTGATGGGTCTTTTATCTTGCGATAGGACTGCACCGATACCTTTCGCGGAAGCATCCGTCGTTAGATCGAATGGCTTCCTGAAATCAGGGTATCTGAGAATTACATCCTCAGAAGACAAAACGTTTCTCAGACTCTCGAATGCATCTCTCTGCAAATCACCGAGCTCAATGGGAGTCTTCCTGGACATGTTTGCTGATGGAGCCATTTTCTGTAACGCTTGTTGCAGCAGATCAGGACAATATCCGAGTCGATTTGGCCATGTCCATCTTTCCGTCTGTCTGTCCGAAGGAACGTCGAGAAATCAGGAAGTACAAGAGCTAGAAAGTTAAGATAAGGCATACAGACTCCAGGGACATAGACGCAGCGCAAGTTTGTCGAATCATGCTGCGACGCCCACTCTAACGCCCACAAACCGCCCAAAAATGTCACGCCCACACTTTTGAAAAATGTTTTAATATTTTTTCATTTTTGTATTGGTCTTGTAAATTTCCATGGATTTGTCAAAAAACTTTTTGCAACGCCCACTCTAACGCCCACAAACCGCCCAAACCTGCCACGCCCACACTTTTGAAAAATGTTTTGATATTTTTTCATTTTTGTATTGGTCTTGTAAATTTCTATCGATTTGCTGAAAAACTTTTTGCCACGCCCACTCTAACGCCCACAAACCTCCCAAAGCTGCCACGCCCACCCTTTTAAAAAATGTTTTGATATTTTTTCATTTTTGTATTGGTCTTGTAAATTTCTATCGATTTGCTGAAAAACTTTTTGCCACGCCCACTCTAACGCACACAAACCTCCCAAAGCTGCCACGCCCACCCCTTTATAAAATGTTTTGATATTTTTTCATTTTTGTATTGGTCTTTTACATTTTTATCGATTTCCCAAAAAACTTTTTGCCACGCCCACTCAAACGCTCACAGACCGACCAAAGCTGCCACGCCAACACTTTTGAAAAATGTTTTGATATTTTTTCATTTTTGTATTGGTCTTGTAGATTTCTATCGATTTGCCAAAAAACTTTTTGCCACGCCCACTCTAACGCCCACAAACGGCAAAAAACTGTCAGTGCTGAAGACTCTTCTTCGCAATTCCACTAGCTGAGTAACGGATATCAGATAGTCGGGGAACTCGACTATAGCGTTCTCTCTTGTTTATATTATTATTAGCCTGCTTAGTGCAGTCGTAGCACGATATGAACCCGAACGCACCGAGAGCGTCTCTCACGCTCTCCAGTACAGTAATCTCAATATCTACCACAACTGCGCCTATAGCAACAACAACAACCACATCAACATTAACCCTGTGCTTAATACCGACAGCGGTGTACATTTTTGCGAAACCATCAAAACCCAAAGCAAGTGCACTCACACCGACTGTTTAAAGCAAAAGCGGACAAGAACCAAAACAAAACAAAAAACGGTGTCAAACTGGGTTGGATCGTTACATCCAAATAAAGCGAAAGCTAAGCCCACAGCACAAACGGGTTGGTAATCACCCAAAAATAAGTCGCGCTGAGAACAACTCAGCTTCAAATAGGTTTGCACTATTGGATGACTGCGAAGTGAATCCAACCAAAGAACAGGAGCAGAAGAAGATTAAGCCGCCACCAATATTTATTAGTGATAAAGCCTCAAGTGCACCGCTTTACATCGTAACAATTGTAGTGACAATTTTCAACTGCTCATTTCGATTGGTAACATCTATTACGAAACAACACCAAGCTTCGCTTTAGTCGGAAACGTGCTTCTTCTAAAACAATTTCATTTCTGAAGCAGTTCACTAGTTGGTCTGTCGCTTCGAACGTGTAGGTAGTGACAGTTCGCTGTGAATAGTCGCAGCGTCTGACGGAGGCTCACTTTGTAAGGCATTAACCGCCACATGGTTGTCTTTTCCCGGTTTGTAGTGGATTTTTGCGTTGTGATCATCAATATACGCTTTCCATCTTTTTATTTTCGGATTTGGATTCCGATCGGATACCGCGAATGTCAACGGTTGATGGTCCGTATAAATGTTAATATCACGAGTGCCATTCAGGTAGTGTTGTTACTTGCCTAAGGCCCACACTATGGCCAACAAATCTCTTTTATACGTGGCGTAGTGTGACTCACCTTTTTTAAGGGTCCTAGAGATCATAGTGATGGGTCTTTTATCTTGCGATAGGACTGCACCGATACCGTTCGCGGAAGCATCCGTCGTTAGATCGAATGGCTTCCTGAAATCAGGGTATCTGAGAATTACATCCTCAGAAGCCAAAACGTTTCTCAGACTCTCGAATGCATCTCTCTGCAAATCACCGAGCTCAATGGGAGTCTTCCTGGACATGCTTGCTGATGGAGCCATTTTCTGTAACGCTTGTTGCAGCAGGAAAGTGTCGCTCTCTGTGGGAAGGGGGAGAAACGGGTAAGATTTGGTCGTTGCTTTGCGAGGCGCCACGTAGATCTGAAAAGTGCGGGATCGGGTTATGGCGGCAATCTTGAAAAGAGAAATTAACAGGGCCAAATGTCAGGCTGTTCACGATCTAAACTCCCGTTGGGGAGCGTTCTAATGCCTTCCCGCTTATTTGGCAAGCGTCTAATCGGTCTATTCCCTTTTAGTGGCCTGAGCACGCGGTTCAATCCCTCGCAGAGTTTAATAAGTAACCGTTTCAAATCAAAGTTTAAATTAGAAAGAAATTAAAGTATGGTTATCTTTCGCGAGTGAACTATTTTTAATTATTGGAGTTCAAGCTGCACTGATTGGCCTGGGAAGAACAGAATACATAAGTTTTCCCAAGCCCGTAGTTTCGGTAAGGAAAAATTGATCGTCGGCGGCTTACGCTCCAGGTTGGGTACATGGCCATTTTTTTTTTGTTTCTTAGGGTTTGGCGTATCAGCGACCGGATAGAGGGCCGCTGGAAAACAAATGTAATAGCCGGAGAGACTACCACCCAAGCTTTTCATCACCCGCATAAGCATTTTCGCATTGTGTTTATTGGTCACGGGACGTCGGCTCATTGGAGTTCAGGGGAAAAGATTGGCTGGTCGAAAGTCGTCTGAGTAGTCAAAGTTTATTTTGGGCGACCCACTAAATTTCAAAGTTATTGCCCAGTGGTGCAAAAGAAACGAGAAAACAAATTTTCCATTCCTTGGATTTGTCGTGACTGCGCGGCCCAAGCAAAAGCAGTTGAAAGTCGGAGTTAAAGCGAGCAGCAGCAAAGCTGTAGATAAGTTTAGTTCTTAGTTTTGTTTGTTAGTTTGTAGTTAATATATATATTCATGATGATCGGTGCGTAATGGCCAATATAAAAAGGCTGGAGTCGCGAGTGTGAAAATCGGGAATGAAGTTTGTGTAAAGAAAGAAATGACTGATCGGATGTGAAGGGACTTTGGACCTTTGTCCTAATGAGGGTTTTTTTTATATATGTTATTCAAGTTATTTTTTCCTTCAAGCCCCACAGCCTTGACATCCACGGCAAAGCGCTTTCTCCGTTGGATCTCCAGAGGATATATTTGGGTGAGTGATTCCGGCAGCCAATGCGCCGAGTTTAACCTTTATTATTAAACGTGCTTTATAACATATGTATGCAAATCCTCCCTCATAAAAGAAAGGGAAAAGATGCATTTTTTAAGTTCCTATACTGCGCAAGATCGCAAAAGAAAATTTGGCGAATATAACAAAGAGAAACACGGATAATAATTAATCTAACCTAAAATCCAATCAGCTCAATCCGTTTTTTTTACACACTATTGTAATCTCGATTTCATTTGCATTCTTCTTTGCACGCTGTACTGAAAACGAAAACGTTTTACGTCATCTCGGTTAACAAACATTTAAAATCTGCATGTTAAGTTACACAATCAAGTATATTCTTTTAATCATGGCTAGTGTCCAACGACTGTTCTTAGTTTGTAGCGAATAAAAATGTATAATGTTTTGAGTATATCCTAATTTCTGCCTTCAGTTAGTAGGAACCCTGTAGACGATGTAAAGGGGCCATTCCCAAAAATAATGTTCGAGGAGAAGCATCAAATGGCCATTGAAAGGGTGGGGACGCATTAGCCTAAATTACATTTGAGGTTAGAAAATTCTCGCTGTCTGTTTTGATGTGCATATGATAGCCCGGTCTCAAGAGTTTGTGTAATGTAATGGTCAATATCTTATTGCTTGTCGTAGCACGCATATTTTTGATTCTAATAATAAGAAAAGGCACCTCTAAGAAGAACACCGAACACCATCACCGCTAGCCGACGAGCAGATAGCCGGAACAAATTGCGTGCGCTCGTTCCCTTTAGCCAACACCAGGCCTGAAGAAATTCGTTACATTTCTCCTTTCATCAAGCTTGTCAACGGCCTCGCGATCGCCGCAAAGTCTTTAACGAAGCAACGGCTAGACCCAAAAATGACGTTAGCTCATACAAATTTGTAGGCTCTGGGTATTCCTTTATGGCCTTTACCTTTTCTGGGTCGGTTTTTGCACCTCCATTGGTGACAATAAATCCAAGATACTCAACGCTTTGCCTAAAAAAGTGCGTCATCTCGTTGGATACCTTCATGTTGGCATCACACAGGCTTCTATGTGCTTGACATGGTCGTTTTCATTTTCAGAAAAAATAATGACGTCATCTACGTAAACATAGCATGATTTGCCAATCTGTTCCCGTAAGACGTCGTCGAACGCTCTTTGGAAGATGCTTTCCGCATGCTTCAACCCAAACGGTAATCGACAAAATTCGTACTTTCCGCCGTTCACCGAAAAGGAGGTCTTTTTACGGTCATGTTCGGCCAAGTATGTCTGGCGGTAGCCGAACTTCAAATCTAACGTTGTGAAGTACTTGGCTTTTCCTAAGTTTGCCAGTATCATGGGGATGTTTGGCATTGGGTACTTATCAGCGATGGTTTTTTCGTTAAGTTTCCTAAAGTCTATAACCAAACGTTTATTTTTGTTCCCCAGTTCATCATGGCCTTTTTTGTCAACAACCCATGTTGGATTGTTGTACGGTGACCTTGAGGTTCTAATAATGCCTTTCGGTAGTGAGTCAGCGATTTCTCGCTTAACAAACTCAGATACACCCATGGGGTGCGGGTATAATTTGGAATATACCGGCTTATCGTCGCTTCTGCGCATTGTGGCGAATTGTGTTAGAGGCTGAAAATGCCTTAGATCTGTTTGCGATCATGGTTCTAAATTCGGTTTTTACAGATCCTGGTACCGTAATGTCATTCACGTTAGTGAAATTTACATCGTCGCAACTATGACGAGCTGTAGCTCTTCAACAACAGAACCATAGTTGATTGTGAATTTTTCTGTGTCTAGTTTTGCTCCAACTTGAGCTAGAAAATCAAGACCAATAATGCCATCAAAAAGTGTAAAGGTGTGTTAAAATTTTTAATTTCCTCCCATGCAACTGGCGTTCAATGAACGGCAGTCGGGGGCGTTCCCTAAAAAATTTACTTGGTCACAACCGTCGGATTCGTCATCTACTTCGGCGACAGCCGCTGCTGCCGCTCTATCATATTCACTGCCACTTTCGTCGTCGACGTGTTGCATGGTATTCTGCACTCTTTGACGTCTTTGATCCGTCACTAGTGTAGATCCATGTCTTTTCTGTCCTCGAATATTATCTCCCTTAGCATTGGCAGACTGACCGATTCCGAAGGCGGCGGCTTGCCTGCGCTGTCATAGTGAAGCCTAACTCCATGGGTTCTGGTGACTGGTTAGGGCCATCGTTATTTTTATGGGCCGCATTATTTTGTAAGAACTTATTTTGCTTTTTATAATAATGGGGGTTTCTTCCTTGCTATTGTCCTGCTATTTTTTCCCTGACCTTCGTGCGAACGGTTTTGGTTTTTTCGCTGCCCATAAGTGTATGTCTTTTCTTCCACAGCCCTTGCATACGTGGCCGCGAAGGCGCGCTCCATGCTTGCTTCGGATTCCCTAGCCAAAGCCAAGGCTGAGGGTAAATCTTTGGGCTGAGCTGGCAACACTATGGCCCTCAAGGGTTTCCTGAGCCCCGAAACGAACGCGTGGAGGGCATCATTTCTAACCTCATTATTGAACAATGCGGCGCTATCCGGTTCATAAGTCATAACGATTTTGTTCGTCACCAGTGTTAGTCGCTTTTCTACCTCGTCGTAATATAGCATCAAGGTAAGCTCACCTTGCCTAACCGTTTCAAGACCCTGCCTAAGGACACGCAACGACGTTTTGTCAGCGTATGTGCAGTCCAGTCGAGTTATCCGTGTTATGGGACACCAGTAGCACTCTCGCAACCCCCCTGATTTTGTTTCTTATGATTGTGACAGCCTGGTAGTGTGTCTCGCTCTCATCGTATGACCTGAAAATTTCATAGGCGTCCACGGCTGATTGCCGCTACGCCACATAATCGTCTTGGTCCCCCTCAAACCCGGGAGTGGACTTTACAATGTCGAGTTTTAAGTCACATTTAACGTTTGGCCAAAGTTTAGCCAATTCTTTTATATGCTTCTACCTGCGGCGCTTCCACACGTAAGTTCTGGATTTGTTCTCTAACCTGATTTAGTTGGGTCTGAAATGACTCCATTAGCCTATTCTTCTGCTGAGCTAGGGCCTGCTTAACGGCTCCTTGTGTGATCGCCTGCAACTGAGCAGGGTCCATGTCTGTATTATTGTTAGTTGTCCAGCGAAAACCTTGTTGTTCAAAATCCCACCCGTCGTCACTATCGTATTCTACCTTCACTTCTCTGTATTCGCCCGCCGAACTCATTTACCGATGGTTGGCACTTCGCACATGTATTTTTTCTGAGGTTTCGGTTTCCTAGAAGCGGCGCTATTTATGTGCGCGAAGAATAGAAATAATAATTTTATTTATTATGTAGAATTATTTTCAGTAAAGTAAAGTAAAGTAAAATATCTCAATGTAACTTTGGGTATGCAATGGGAAATGATATCTGATAAAAGTATGCAACAATATCTCACTGTAACTTGGGGTATGCAACGGAGTTCTTTATTTATTTAAAATCCAATTGTTAAAGGCTGCCGACTTGAACATTCACTAATCAAACTTACATGGTTTAAGATACCCTGGGTTCCTAATAATAGTTGGGTGCCAATTATGTTGATCCTAAGCTCCAGTATACCTCCCTTACGGATGGTCCCGGTAGATAGGTTTCACGAAGATGGTTGATCCCCGTGTCCTGGTGTTACCCAGGCGGAATGTCTTCTTACGTAGATTACGGTGGAGGGCGTGACTTTGTCCCCTTTGCTGGACACTGGCTTTCGGGCTCAGCGTGGATAAATTATATCAAACAAAATGTATTTTACGGCATGTCGGTAAATCAAAAAAAGCTTAAATTAGTGCTGGAGGTAGCTGCTCGTTTTTCATTGCTCATAAAATGGAAAAAATGATTTCCTCGGACATACGGTTCAAAACGGAAGGATTTGGCCTGGCTCCGAAAAGACTCGAGCCGTAAAACATTTCGCTATCCCGACGAATGTTAAAGCAGTGCAGTCGTTTTTGGGGCTGACTGGTTTTTTTCGCAAGTTTATAAAAGGAAACGCACGACGATTAACAAACCTGCTAAAAAAGGATTCTGAATTAAAGATGGACGCCGAGGAGCTGAACGCATTGATTCAGTTGAAGAAAAGCCTTTGCCAAGAACCAGTTCTTCGAATATATTCACAGAATGCACACACGGAACTGCACACAGACGCTTCAAAGGAGGGTTTTGGCGCAACGTTGATTCAGCGGTTTGGAGAAAATCTTCATCCAATATTTTTCTGGAGTAAAAAGACCTCGGAAAGCGATTCAAAACGACATAGTTACATCTTGGAGGTTAAAGTAGCATACTTGTCGATCGAGAAGTTCAGACACTACTTTCTGGGTGTACGCTTCGTATTGGTGACTGACTGCGCAGCGTTTACCCAAACTGTAAGGAAGAAGGATGTTCCTCGTGAGGTTGCGCAATGGATTTTGTCTCTGCAGTCCGTATAAAGAAAGCACAACGGATTAATGCAATCTTATGTATCCTGGAGAAGGGACCATACCAAGGATATAAGCTAAAGGGAAATGTTCTGTTTAAACATGTTGACGGTCGTGATCTTCTCGTTGTACCTAAGGCTATGGAGCATGAGATTATAACTGAAGCCCATGCAGATGGACACTTTCCAATAACAAAGACAATGCACAGCCTGCAACAGAATTTTTTTATCCCGCACGTGGAACGAAAGGTGGCACAGGTTATCGCCACATGCATAAAGTGCATAATGACCAATAAGAAAATTGGTAAGCAGGAGGGTTATCTGAACTGTATAGACAAAGGTGGTCAACCGTTGCATCTCGATCACCTTGGCCCAATGAATTATATGGCAAAATTTTATAAGTACATATTTGCAATGGTCGATGGATTTTCAAAGTTCGTGTGGTTGCTCGCTACAAAATCCGATGAAGTTATCAAAAAGCTGGAGGAATGGTCAAAAGTTTTTGGATTTCCCGTTCGGATCGTGACGGATAGTGGAGCAGCTTATACCTCAGACGCTTTTGAGGAGTTCGTAAAGCAGATACAAAAAGCCCAAGATGTCTACAAACACAATTTTAACAAAAAGAGAAAGAAGGAGGTCACTTATAAGGAAGGGGATCTGGTTGCAATAAGGCGGACGCAGTTCGTCGCTGGTAGGAAACTGGCTAATACTTTTCTTGGTCCTTACGAGGTAGTGAAAGTGAAACACTGTAGCAGCTATGACGTAAAAAAGACTGCCGAGTTTGAAGGTCCAAATTATACCTCCACAAGCGTAGATAACATCAAGTTGTGGAGATATTTTTTTTTTTTTTTGCTTTTTTTTATTATTTATTGAATCTTCCCTTTGTGTTAAGAGACTAACAATAAGTGTTCAAATCTTAATCTAACTTAATTAACTTTCACTTAGTGATAGTTTTTTCATTAATGCCCTAATAAGTTTATTGCTGGGCTGGGAGGTCGTTGCGGTGCAGCCGGCTTTGACTGCATACTCGGATTAGTTTTCTTGCGAGGGGATTTGTATGGGTGGTCAGCTTTTCGTTATACTTCGTTTTTTTCTCAGCTATTACTTCGATTACTAATTTGATTTTTAGGTCTCTGTGTATGTTTTCGTTCCGAAGGTACCACGGCGCTCCAGTGATAATTCTCAGAATTCTTGACTGTGCTCGCTGAATAATGTCTATGTTACTTCTGGATGCGTTGCCCCACAGCTCGGAGCCATAAGTCCAGATAGGTTTTAAGACGGAGTTGTATAGAAGAACTTTGAACTCCAGACTAAGTGGAGAGCGAGCATTTATGAGCCAGTGGAGGTTCCTTGCTTTAAGTTTAAGATGTATCGATTTGGCTTCTATATGTTTGCGCCAAGTGAGCCGCCTGTCCAGATGAACACCCAGATATGTTACCTCGTCGGCTTGTGGAATGCATATGTTATTCAAGACCAGTGGTGGGCATGTTTGTTTGTTTAAGGTAAAGGTAACCTGCTTGCATTTTTGAACATTTATTGAAATTCTCCAGTCGGCAAGCCATCGTTCTACAGATGTTAAGTGTCGGGATAGGAGTGCGGTGGCTTTTATTGGGCATTTGGAGCGACTGAGTATCGCGGTATCATCAGCGAACGTGGAGGTTGTTAGATTGTAGTCTATGGGGAAATCCGCCGTATACAGGGTGTATAAGATTGGACCCAGTACACTGCCTTGCGGCACTCCAGCTTCGATTGCGTAATCGCGTGAAGTGCTTGTATCGCATCTTATTGCAAACACTCTGTTATATAGGTATGACTTCAGTAGCTTATGTGTGTTTTGGGGCAACAGCTTGATTATTTTAAACAAAAGTCCATCGAGCCACACTCTGTCAAATGCCTGCGCGACGTCTAGAAAAATGGCTGTGCAGTATTCTCGATGTTCAAAAGCAGTACGAATTTCTGACGTGATTCGATTGACCTGTTCGATGGTTCCATGTTTTTCTCTAAAGCCAAATTGATGTGTTGGAAGTGTGTTGTTTATTCTAAGATGAGGGCTAATCCGAAGGAGTAGCATTTTTTCAAACAGCTTTGAAAGACATGTTAGTAAGCTTATCGGTCTATATGATGATGGCTGCGTTTTATCTTTTCCTGGCTTTGGAATCATTACTATGGTCGACTTTTTCCATTTTTGAGGGAAGTATCCAAGCTTGGCGATTGCGTTGAACAACAGGCAGATGTGAAGAATAGCACACTTTGGGAGTTCAATGAGCATTCTTGGAGTTATTAGGTCGTAGCCAGGCGATTTTCTTGGGTTCAGTTGCTCTTTGATAACCTTTGCTAGTTCACATGGTCGGAATTCAATGGGTTCTTGAGGATCTAGATTGGCTGCTATTAAAGGAGGGAGAATAAATGTGTTGGTAGAGGGATTTGGTCGGAATACATTTTGTAAATGGTCAGCGAAAGCACTGGCTCTTTCTTCATCACTTCGAAACCAGGTGCCAGAGGGACTTCGTAGTGGCATAATTGGCGCTATTGGAGTCTTTAGGTTTCTGTGAGCTCTCCAAAGAGGGTACTTAGTGCTGGTGGGAGAGAGTTGCTCGATATATGAACGTTGGCTGTTTTTTTCCTCTTGTTTGAGAGCATTGGTAAGCCTGCGTGTTGCTATCTTAAGCATGTGCTTTGTAATTGGTGATCTATTAGACTGTCAATCCCTTCGTAGGCGTCGTTTATCTAATACCAGCCGCTCGATTTCGCGATTAGTTTTGATGTAGTTTGGTTTTGCATACGTCACTGGCGGGGTTGAAGCCTTTGCAGCCGAAACTAAAATGTTTCCAAGAGTTTCCGTTGACTTGTCTATATCCTCCTTTGTAGATAATGCCGTCGTTAGTTCTATGTGTGAACAGACATACTTTTGATACCTTGGCCAGTTTGTTCTAAAATTTGTGAGTCTATACGGTGGGTCGACGATGTGGGGGCGAGTTAGCATATTTAGAAAAACAGGTGAGTGATCTGATGATAAATCTGCTAGTGCTTCGGCGGTGACCATGTTGCGGGGGACATGTTTAGTAATTGCAAAATCGATCAGGTCTGGGATTTTTCTTGGGTCTGCTGGCCAGTATGTAGGCTTACCCGGGGATACATAGTCTAGCTTGTTTTCTGGCTTCATAAGCGCATTGTACAATTGCTTACCCTTTGGCGTCACAAGTCGAGATCCCCAATGGGTGTGCTTGGCGTTATAGTCACCCGCTGCGATGAACCTGTCACCTAGTGTGTTAAAGAATTCCATGAATTGATCCTCAGAGATTGGAAAGCGCGGTGGGCAGTAGACTGCGGCTAGAGTCGTTGAACCATTGTTGAGTTGTAAGGCTATGGACGTAGATTGTAAGTAGTTTTTGTCAAAATTGTTTAAGTGGTGGTGTTTTATGCGATTTCTGATGAGTATTCCAGTGCCTCCATGAGCTTTACCATCTGGGTGATTTGTACCATAGAACAAGTATCCTGGTATATGAAAATTGTTTTTATTTGTGAGGTGCGTTTCTGATAGTAGCATTACGTCGATGTTTTTTTCGTAAATGAACTGTGTGAGCTCTTGTGTATGCCGTGAAACGCCATTTGCGTTCCACAGAGATATCCGTAGGGAAGCCATTATGGGGATTTTGAAGATACAAGAAGTTGAATCAGGATATTTTGGTTTTTCATGAGCTCTTGCAAAGTATTTTGCATGAACGTCATAAAGTCTTTCATGCTTTGCTGTAGGGATAGCATCATAGCTTCGATGCCACTTTGTTGTGTTTGTTGGATTTTTGTCGGTGTATGTTCGGAATGAGCAGTTCTTGTCGGTGGGGCGGGCACTTCTAGTCCGGATTTTAGGGCGCTAGCGAAAGAAATTGTTGGAGTAGTGCTTGGGACAGTTAGGGGTGGTTGAAAAATCGGTTGCGGAGAGTAGAAATTGACTTTGTTGTATGTATGTGCTGTGGCAATACGTTTGTTTAGGCGGCTCTTCAATTCTTTGTACACCACACAGCCTCTGTAGTTTGCAGTATGTTTTTCCCCGCAGTTACTGCATTTCTTCACAGACTTATCGTCCTTGTTTTTGGGGCAGTTTGCGGTAGTATGAGGTTCGCTACAGACAACACATACGGACTTAAGGGTGCAGTATGCCTTGGTGTGGCCGTATTCTTGGCAATTAGTACATTGAACTGGATTGATACGTTTGTGCGGCTCCTCCACGGTGATCCTCCGATGTAGCAAGTACTGTAAATTGTATATTGGGTGCACTTCGTTTTTCTTTAGTGCCTGGAGCTCTGGTTCGAGTTCTATTTTGAATAGTGGCTGCGGAACTTTGTCTTTGTTTAAAATATTAATAGCTGTCTTTGCAGAAAAGTTTTTGGCCTTCAGAGCCTCAATTATCTCAGCTGGTGTCACTGTTGCTTCAATGCCCTTAAGTACAACCTGTAGCCCTTTGCAACTTTTTAATTGGTATGTGTAGTAGTTTTTACCAGCATCATTTAGGTATTTAGTCACTATACGGTGGTCTGCTTCTGTTTGGATCTGTAGTTTTATTTCATGAATATTTCCTTTTTTAAGTGGGATAATGTGGAATTTGCTGTCACCAATCAAAGCAACGAGTTTATTTACAAGTGCATTTGTACTTTGTTCTCGTATGAAAATTGGTGGAGGCCTGGTCTTTTTTGGTTCCCCTACCGTTTTTTCGTTGGGTTGTTCGGTCGCAGAATCAGCCAAGATAGCATATCGGTTTGAATTGTTTACTGCAGAGTTTTCATTGCCGTTGTTGGTTCGATTGATTTTGGGTTGATTACCTGCCTTATTGTTATGAGGGCTGAGCTTTCTCTTGATTTGGATGTAGCGATCCATGCCAGTCTGCACAGTCGAAATCGACTTCTGCTTTTGTTTTAATTCTTCTTTGCGTGCATTATTGTTGTTGCAAACGGTCAGTGCTGCTGAATTATTTACAGCTGGCACAGCGATAATTAGTTGGGCCGCTGACGAAGTTGTTGTTGTGATAGCAGTGACAGTTGCCAGTGAGGTCACTGCACTCGTTATTGCAGTGTTACAGTTACCCGGGACGGTCGTTTGGCGCTGCGAGAGGAGCGGGGTAGGAGAGGCGGTCTCTTCGCTCCACGACTTGTGAGCCGAAGCAGGCAGAGAGGGAGAGCAAGAACGCGGTCTGTCGTTCTCTGAGGGCAAAAGTTTCGAGTTAGTTGAAGGTGAGGGTGCTCGATCACCGATTTGCGGTGAGACGAAAGAAAAGTATGCATTGTTGCGTTGTAAAGAGAGCCGGCGCTCGTCTTGTTCACATTGTCGCTGAGAACGTATGTCGTTTTGATTCATTGTTCTAAGTCCACATATAACAATTACCAGAACAATATGGAATAATTATTTATTTTAGTAAATAATTACTATAGTCAATAATTGTTAGTTGTGCAAGCTGCACTTTACACTTTGTGTTTAACTTTCACTATGCTGTTGTAGTTTTTAGAACTTGCTATTCGTAGCTTGAAAGAAACACGTCTGCACTCGCCGACGTTCGATTCTATGTTGTTGTGGAGATATGTAGCAGTAAATGAAGACTTCTTGTTGTCTGGGACAAACGACGAGGAGCAGGATGACCGAATGTAAGCAGGCGATTTGGCTTTGGCTTATGCTTTGACTGCGTCTTCTGATTTTCTCAAAAGAAGAGCCAAATTCATATCATATGAATATGATATGATATGACATACGCAAAATTTTTGCAGTCAAAAAGTGTCTAAAAATGTTTAGTTTTTTTTAGTCCATAGGCAACCAATCTTTTAGCTCTTTAAAATGAATGCTAGATGATGAAAATCGATTTATTTATTTTTATTTTCTATTTAAATTTTATGCAATATATTAATAACAAGAGAGAACGCAAATCGATAGAAGTTTACAAGACCAATACAAAAATGAAAAAATATCAAAACATTTTTCAAAAGTGTGGGCGTAGCAGGTTTGGGCGGTTTGTGGGCGTTAGAGTGGGCGTGGCAAAAAGTTTTTTGGCAAATCGATAGAAATTTATAAGACCAATACAAAAATGAAAAAATATCAAAACATTTTTCAAAAGTGTGGGCGTAGCAGCTTTGGGCGGTTTGTGGGCGTTAGAGTGGGCGTGGCAAAAAGTTTTTTGGCAAATCGATAGAAATTTACAAGACCAATACAAAAATGAAAAAATATCAAAACATTTTTCAAAAGTGTGGGCGTGGCAGTTTTGGGCGGTTTGTGGGCGTTAGAGTGGGCGTGGCAACATGAATCGACAAACTTGCGCTGCGTTTATGTCTCTGGAGTCTGTATGCTTAATCTCAACTTTCTAGCTTTTGTAGTTCCTGAGATCACAGCGTTCATACGGACGGACAGACAGACGGACATGGTCATATCGACTCGGCTATTGGTCCTGATCAAGAATATATATACTTTATATGGTCGGAAACCCGTCCTTCTGCCTGTTACATACTTTTCAACGAATCTAGTATACCTTTTTACTTTACGAGTAACGGGTATAAAAAGTCAACTTAAATATAATAAAATAAATAACTCGATGATGAATTATTAAGAACCTATGAAATTTAGTGAAACTTTAATGAAAATTGATCATTAAAAGCAGGAAAAAATGCTATGGAAATTTCTCTCACTGCATATATTAGTGGGGACATAGCGATTAAAAAAATTAAAATCTGGTGATTTTCCAGTTAAAAATGTGCATAAACAGCGGTAAAGGTGTTCATTTTGCGCTGTTTTAGTGCGTGTCTTACCGAGTTTCACACAAATTGAGCTCTGATTAAACGCCACTGATGAGTAGAAATTACCTAATGAAGAACAATGAATGGAATTGGTGGGTATTTACTCCATTTTTAAATATTTTTTTCACATGAACGAACCGCCTTAGCGTCTAAAGTTTTCATTTTGATGTTTGAAATCAATAGTTTCTTTTTCAATAAGCAAAATGATAATTTAAAAGTTGTATTATTCTAAACCAATAAATATTTAAGATAAGTGTTAGATGTTACTTTATTTTGGAATATATTTATTTTGAATATTTAAATCTTTTCCGTCATATGTAATGTCCTCATAAAAAAGCTTTCGATTTGAGCGACATTGAGGACCACACCTGGTTGAGCCACAACCTCGGCACTTATACCAGCAACCATCACATTCTTGATTCATACAGTCGCCTGAAATATGTTTTTCTTAGATTCGGCTATCTTAGGATTGATTTACCCTTACAAATGTCCAGACCGTTGAAGCGAATATTTCCGTATTCATCATATGCTCCATTTTGACATTTCTTTCTGCCCTTTTTTTTATTTTCGGTATCCAAATGATGTGAATACTCGTTAGATACTCCTTTTTTTCTATGTCTCTGCCGCAAGTTGCGACCTATAGAATAATCTGGATCTACATAAGACCTCATATCTAAGGCAGAATTATTAGATTAATATAATAGTTTGACCTTGTTTCAACGATATGATCATACCACGCGTCATTAATACTGTGTACACACTGCCATATTATTATTATTATAAGTTGCTTACACTGGAAATGTGTTTCTAGCATAGCTCGCAAATACCTCTCGACTGTCATTCGTAAAAGACGATGCGCGTGTGCTCTGGCTCTGAACATAACTCTTCGTTTCTCTTTGTTTTGGTTTTTGTTTAACTGTTCTCAGTTGCATGGTTATTATTATGCTCACTCAACAACAACTCAGAGAGAGCGATTCAATTGAACGCTCGCTCAATGAGGGTCAGCAGAAGAGCGAAAAATCGAAACAATCTTTTGTCTTCAGTGCCTTTTAAACAAAACTTAGCATAAATTTTAACATATTTATTATATGTAAGCATAAGATTTATTACTTATTCAGTATAAAGCTTTACAACTAGTAGCAAATTAACATTTTCTGTACTTAAGGAGCTCTTTGTCACATATGGGATATGGGATTCATCGAAGGCGCGTTAAAAATTGAGTTTAATATCTGTCAAAAACATTCGCTATCCAGAAATAAAAAAGGCGGTGGTCACAATCTTTACATATATAATAATATTGCATAATGGTATAATAAGCATGCTCCGGTAATCGTAACCATTTTTCGATTTCGATATGGGCCAAATCGTACGATTTCGTTTTTAGCTGCTCTGGTTTTCGCAAAATTTTTGCTTGAGTAAAATCTTGAGTTGCCACCTTTTTCCGATGTTCGCAATTACTTTTTACCGTACTTTGACCATTTAAGTAATTAAATTATATAGCATTATTTACAAAGAACACGTGTGGCCCTCCTTTTAATTAATTAATGAATTATTTTATATTTTATAAGTACTTTTATCTGCCTGTCCACGAACAGTATGGCTACCTTCGGGATAGCTTTTGCGACGTACTTCGACCCCTTACCAAATCGTAAATTATTGTTGCCGACGGCAACATTTTGTTTGTCAAATCTGAGGTGGGGTCAGAAATATATTTTTTATAAAATAACTAAGTGAATGTGGAATTAACATCAATAGACCACTGAGTTAAATACTTTTTTCCCTTAGTAAATAAGATCTGATTTGATATAAAAAAAGGCATTTGCTTTTCATTTCGGCCAGACAAATGTGCCCGTTTTACAAATCGAAAAATCTTACGAATTCGATTACCGGAGCATGCCTGAATATTTTGTTGTAATTTGTCGTCAATCTGGAACTCATTAAATACTTCCGAATATTTTGCAATTAAATGCAGATTTAAATTTGATGCGTGAGAGCCTGCTAACAAAGGCTTATTGTCTTCTGAATTAAATTATAAAAAAAAAAAACACTTTTTTGTTGTGATCGCGACCCCATAAAAAGTTAAAACACTCGAAACGCTCCGAATCCAGAAAAACAAGCGTGATTACAAGTAGACTGATCATTCGCATATACACTCATACAAATGCTATAGATTTTTATTTTCTTCGCTCGCTGCAAAACGGTCAGCAAATAAGCAGATCAAAAGGGAAACACGAAATTGGTTTTTGGTTGAGCACAGACCGTTCGTTTAAGGAACTAGTTACTCTCAACACAAACTCAAATCGAGTAAAAAATATAAATGGTTTTTCTACATTCAATCTTGCATTTGTGGCGTACATTCATGCAACAGAAATCAGAACCGATTACCCGACAGCAAATTTAATTTATATTTCATCATTAAATCCATCAAATGCGTAATTAAATTCCAACCCAAATGTTTCAGTATATACAAATATTTCTTCTTTCGGATATTTATTCTTGGCCTTTTATGTCAAGGATCGTTGATGTAGCTGCCGCTGGAGATTTTTTAACGATGTTTCGCATTATCACCTTTATTTCCTCGTGTAAGGTACTAGTTGCCTATTGACCATAATAGTTTCATCAATGTTGATGATAACTTCATTGTCGAAGGTGTCGAGTAGTGCAGTGTGCAGTGCCTCTTATGTGCATCTGTTGGGATCAGGTTGTGTAGGACAACTTCCTACAAAATGTTGTATGGAGGGAAGCGCTGTTATACCCAACATATATTATTTGACGACCGCTGTCGGCTTTAATGTTCCTGTTTTCCGCAAATTAAAAAGTAGTGTCATTGTGCTGGACATCCTGTCCATTATTTTCTTCCATTCTAGGCTGATTTCACCGCAATGACGTTTTGGGAAAAACATCATTCCGAGATAATCGCGAGACTTGAAGCGCCAAGCCTTTCTAACGGAGCAAGATGAAAAAGCTATAACTTTGTTTCTACTACTTCAATCTTTATGAAAATTTGATCACATTTTTAGAGACATATACAAGAATACAAAAATTTTCGACTTTTTGACCGACCGCAACATATGTAACCCCTTAAGTTGAGCTACTCTCATTATGAATGCTCCCATTCATGGAATATAATTACTAAATCGTTGGAGTCTAAAATCACCAATCCAATTTTTGTTAGTGTGACTAATAACTTTAAGTACTGGAGTTCAGAAATAAATATCTTAATTCTTGAACGCAAGGTTTCGTATAAATGTTCCGTATTGACTTGTTTTGTTTTTGCGTTGAGATACTTACTGTGATTTTTAGCGCGTGTAGGTGTTCTTCGGTCTTTGTGTTAAAATTTATCTGTACTTTTTTTGGTTCTATGAGCTCCTTTTGAGCAAATTCTCAAAATCGGGCCACCCCCTACAAATGAATGTGTATAAAGGAATGGGCGTTTCTCCAAAATCATGTTTTTGAAGGTGTCGGAACCAGATTTTTGACTGACTTTACAATTTGTAACAACTTAATTTGCCAATTGAGTCATTTTGGAGTAAAAAAAATGCTGCAGAATTGGTTTCACGTTTTCTTGGGGTGCTCTATGAGCCCTATTCTGTTCTGGGGTAGTGTTTACCCTCTGCTTATTTGTGTCCAAGATGTTACCATGAAGTTTGTATAACGAATGGTGGTTTTCGGGAATGTCTCTATTAATTTATTTTGAGTGAATGCAAATACTGGTAGTTCGCATAATATTGCGTTGATTAGGTCCTTTTTTTACCGCATCACATTGTCCCTGAAAGTTATTAAAGCCTTCATATATTATGGGTATAGCAACATCATATTTTCAGATGGAAGAACTTAAAGTGGTTCGAATGCCTGGCGCTGAGTTTTATCAAAATTGATAGGTATTTTTTTGTATTGCCACATCATTGACGTAGATATAAAATGATTACCATATTTGTTCCCTGGACACTTCATCGGTTTCAATTTGGAAAAATGGGTTCGTTGTTTAGCCCAAAAGGAAATCTTCAATTTTCCTTTTTCCGATTTTACTGAGAAAGCCGTTTTCTCTCTGTCATTTTCAGCGAGTAGTATCTGGTGTATTGTGTTTGCCAAAGTGAGTAACTAGAGTACAATAGATTTGTTGAAAAGTAAGTATCAGGCAAAAGGAAGCGTCTCCAACCATATTTTCTTGTTCAGGATCAACACCGAAGTCGATTTGACCGTGTCCGTTTGTCCGTTTGTTCGACCATATGAGCGTTTCATACTCAGAAAATATAAAAGCTTGAAAGCTGAAATACAGATTCAAGAGACCCATGTTCCCATGCAACATGCCCATAGTTTTCTTGCCCATATTTCTATCGAAATGCCAAAAAACTGTGTGCCACGTCCAAATTTGTTTGCCACGCCCACAAACCGGCATAAGCTTCCACGCCCTCAGTTTTGAAAAATGTTTTGACATTTTTTCATTTATTTATTGGTAATCTCAGTCTAACGAATATGGTGTATTAAAATATGTAAACTTATTTCAGTCACTATTAAAATGCGCAGCGTACACACGTTGTATTAACTTCAGTCAATTAATTTTTTATTTTGAAATAAATATTTTCGTTTGATTCTAAATATATATAGTATTACATTTGTATAAAAAAACATATTAATATATGTTATTAGTTAGTATGTTATCTTAAGAGTTGTCATAATATGGTACGATGAGGTTCGTTCTGTCGATTTCGTTTCGTGTGAATGACTTCCGTCGTTAAGGATGTTCTTGTGTGTGGGATCTGTATGTCAGGTTTTAAGTTGTTTGCTATTGGCTTATAGTGTTTGACGCTTGAGACTATTACTGTTAGTTCCAGCCTAAACCGGATGTGTTTTTAAACGCCGTGCAAAATTTATTATTTCTAAGGTCGTCACTGTCAAAAATAGTTGAAGGATGTGCAAAGACGCACCGAAGTTCCACCCCGTGTTTGCTGCACGTTCACAGGTGGGAAAACGAGGATAAAAAATTCTTTTTCGGCCAATTGTAAAATATAAAAAATTTTGGCGGGAGGACATGCTGACTAAACAGCTGATTGTGCTACCAACCAATCGCAAAAAACGAGGGAGTGAGCCAGCTGATAATGCTGCCAACCGATCGAACAAACTGAGAGGCGTTGCCAGACCAACTGTGCTGCCTGACTTTGTCCGTTTGGTATGAATAGATAAAATTAAATTTAATTAGTGTTTATTGACCACCGTAGGGGTAGGACGTGTTTCATTGAGCTCCTTACAAAATCAATCAATTTAAGTGAAGTAAATAACTAAAAAAACATATAATCAAAAGATCAGCGAAAAGCCGCAATGTTTTTGCTAACCACTTTCTTGTTTGTGGAAACATAACATTTAAAAATTAAATATCGACAGTCTAAAAATGAGTCAACGCGATCTGCGCGCCACCCAAAAATAAGTCGCAAAACCACACAAGCTCAGGCAGCCTGTACTGTTCACCACCGCCAATATGGGCACTCAAAAGCATATTGCACCCTTAAATCCATCTGCGTCGTTTGCAGTGATGCTCACAGTACATCAATGTGTCCTAAGAACAAGAACGACAGTTCAAATAAATTATTCAGCAACTGTAGCAAAAAACACACAGCCATTTGGCGAGAATGCATTGTTTAAAAGGAACTTAAGAGTCCTCTAAACAAACGAGTGGCTTCAGCTCATAATCGTTCCACACCAGCAATTAACAAAGTAATGAAATCGACTACAACTAACATCTCTTCGTCTGTCAGCCACCGAACAGTGCCAAATTTTGCCTTTGCAAGTTCACTAAAATTTCAACCCAATTCATCGAAGAAACACTCAAGACAACATGCAACGGCAGCCAATTGACGTTGAAGCGATTGTGCTTTCTTTGCAGCAAAGAAAGAAAGAATGACTTCATGGCATTCATGCAAGCAACTATGCAAGAGCTTATGAGTTATTGTTACGTCGGCGTATTAGCGCCAGTGACCTGGGTAAGGACTAAGGCCGAGGGAGAGGAATCCGATGTTCGGGCACCAGGTTACCAGCGTAAGCTCGTCGATTGCTCGTCGTGGGATCTTGGTGAGCCCCTCACCTCACGAACATAAAGAAAATAATAAAATAAATAACGAGAGTCAGGCAGCAGTCCTCACTGCCCCACAAGCTAAGCTGTAGCTTGATCGTAAAACGATCGGGCAATGTCTCGGCCACATTCCCCCCCTTCATGCGTCCGCATGCCTGATAGATCGGCGCGGGCCGCGCAATTAGATCCCCTTTTGTCAAGGTTGTCCGTCAAACATACAAAGATAATGACAAGTTGACTATAATTGTTTTTAGCGGGAAGTATTAAATTCATCACCGTACAACGGCTCGCACGTCAACAAAAATTGTTGGCTATTCACGACTACAAACGTCGCTCTGAGGGCTAAACAATATTGAACATTGAACATTAAATTTATTTTTATGAAATATATTGCCTGGAAATGCAAAGGAGAAATTTCCATACTGACAGTTTTTGGCAGTTTGTGGGCGTTAGAGTGGGCGTGGCAAAAAGTTTTTTGGCAAATGAATAGAGCAATTTCCATACTGACAGTTTTGGGCGATTTATGGGCCTTAGATTGGGCGATGTGAGACTTCAAAGACTTTTGATCTTATTTTTTATTAAAATGCTCGTTTCTTTTAAAACAGAATAATGACTCCCTTAATAATAGCAACCTGGAACGCTAATAGCGTTTTGCGGCACAAGCTAGAACTTGCTCAGTTATTAGCCGACAAAAACATTGATGTTATGCTACTCTCAGAGACTCACCATACTAAAAAGTACAATTATCAAATGCCAGGATACAAATTTGACTTTACAAATCACTTGGATAACTAGAACCTCGAATTAAGCACCACTTTCTTAGTAATTGTCATGAAGACTGCCTACGGTGCACTCACTCTGTCTGCTGTCTATAGCCCACCCCGCTTCCCAATATCTGAGAACGAGTTCGCAACACTTTTCGACACGCTCGGCGAAAGGTTTGTTGCAACAGGCGATTGGAATGCCAGGCACATGTACTGGGGATCTCTGATAGCGACCCCAAAATGCTGTACAACGCATTAAACCGCAAAGCAAGCTTAATTATGTTTCTCCAGGTTC
Source organism: Drosophila yakuba (assembly GCF_016746365.2). Classification (NCBI taxonomy): domain Eukaryota; kingdom Metazoa; phylum Arthropoda; class Insecta; order Diptera; family Drosophilidae; genus Drosophila; species Drosophila yakuba. The sequence goes on along the minus strand of NW_025048801.1, from coordinate 1,620,096 downwards.
GCCTACATACTTTTTTTTTTTTTTATTACTTTGATTTTATTTATTCTAACAGTTTATTCGCTGGGATGGTAGGTCCTTTCGACGAAAGCGGAGCTACTGCTGAGTTGTGTTAGACTTCTCGCTAGGTGGTTAGGCTGCGAACAAACCTATTTTAAGTTCCGTAATTGCATTGGTGACAGGTGGAAAATTTCTCTTTGGATGGTTTCATTTTGAACGTACCACGGTGCCCAAGTGATGGTTCTGAGGATCTTTGATTATGTATGATGTCAATATTGCTGTTGCTTGCATTGCCCCATAGCTGTGAGCCATAGGTCTAGATGGGTTTAAATATAGAGTAAGACCTTTGGTCTAAGCTGACGGAAAAGCCAGCGTTGATGAGCCAGTGTAAGTTGTTGGCTTTAAGTTTAAGTTGGATTTTTTTTGGCTTCAATGTGCTTGCGCCATGTGAGTCTTCTGTCGAGATGTACTCCCAGGTACATTACCTCATCTGCTGTCGGAAAAATTTTTTTCGTAGAGGTATAACTTTAGAAGTATGTAAGTGCTTTCGGGTAGGGTTTTTTTAACTTTAAACATTATGCCGTCAAGCCAGACTCTGTCGAAAGCTTGGGATACGTCTAAAAATACGGATGTACAATATTCTCGATTTTTCAAAACAGTTCCGCCGTTATTCGATTCCCCTGCTCAATGGTTTCGTGGCTACCACGAAATCCAAATTGATGAGCTGGGATTATGTTGTGGGCGCTCAGATGAAGCTTAAGTCGGATTAGCAGGCACTTTTCGAATAGTTTCAAAATACATGAGAGTAGACTTATTGGTCTGTAAGATGAAGGGACTGTTCTTACCACACACTGGCGCCTACATACTGGCCAGCAGATCCTAAGAAGCTACCAGATTTGATTGACTTTGCCATCACCAAGAGGATATCCCCATCCATGATTACAGCTGAGGCACTTTCAGAACATTCATCTGATCACTGTCCGGTGCCTACAACTAAGTTACATCGAGAGTCTAACGTCCACCAGCACAATGAACTTATTGTGGAAAGCCCATATGAATCTACCGGCATCAACAGAAACTGTTGTACCCATCCGTAACTGTACCGGTAACTGGGCTCGTAGTGACATGAACAGAGCTGATCACCTCAGAAAAGTATTTCAACCAGTCTGATTTATGATCTCTAAGTATAGGAAAGACAAAACACTGCCATTATTATACAGGCCAATAAGCTTACTTACTTGTCTCTCGTAGTTATTTAAAAAATTGCTGTGGCAGCACTCTCATTGCACAAATTTGTTTTTCGGGCATAACATGGAGCTATTGAGCAAATTAACTGCATCACAACAGAAATTCGGACTGCTATTAACATCGGGGATCTTGCACAGCCTTATTCTTAGACGTTGCATAAGCATTCGATAGAGTATGGTTTAATGGACTTATGATTGAAATAATTAATCTGCTGCATCAAAACTTACAAGAGCTTCTAAAGTATTATCTATACCAAAGAGTATTCGCGGTTAGATGCAGTTAAATTACTTTAAGCGATTGTCCTATAGAAGCTGGAGTGCCCCAAGGAAGTGTTCTGGGTCCAATTTTATTCCCTATACACGGCGGACATCCCAACAGACTACCAATTAACAATATACACATTAGCTGATGACACCGCGATACTGAGTCGATCCAGATGCCCAGTTAAAGCTGTGTTGCAATTAGCACGCTATTTAACATCTGGCTTGGCGCATACGAGTAACCAACAAAAATGCAAAGAGGTTACGTTTACCCAAAACAAACAAGGCTGCCCGCCCATGGTTATGACCCACACGCGCATCCCAAAAGCTTATGACGTAAAATACTTAGGTTTTCATCTGGACAAGCGGCTCACCGGGCAAAAACACATAGACGACAAAGACGACTAGGACGACTAGACGACTAAACTTTCGCTCTCCCATAAGCCTGGAGTACAAAGTCCTTTTGTATAAGTCCGTTCTAAAACCCATATGGACCTATGCTTCGAGCTATGGGGCAATGCATTGAGTCTAGGATTCTGAGATTCATAACTGGAGCTCCATGACATATTGGGAACGAGAATATACACGGAGACCTTCAAATAAAACTTGCCATTGAGACAATATCAGAGTAAAAAGTAAAATACAAATTATCGGCACAGCTTAGGTAGAGTCAAAAAAAGATTTCGTAATTTAAATTTCGTAAAATTAAAAAGCCGAAAAGAGCGTGCGCATTCGCATAATTAATTCAGGAAAGTCCTTAAGCGACGCATACTTTTCTGCAAGACCGTCCGATCTTCTGTCCGCACTATCAATATTCCAAGAAGTCAAGGCTAACCACGAACGAATAATGTTGGCTAGTAACTTCGAAGAAATCTTTTAAGAAAAAATTAAAAAGCCGAAATAAAACCACAGCTCAAGGAAAGGAACATAACAAGAGATACTATATTTAACTAGATTCGTTGAAAAGTATGTAAGCGTTTCCGACCATATAAAGTATATATGTTCTTGATCAGAATCAATACACGAGTCGATCTGGCCATGTCCGTCTGTCCGTCCTTCTGTCCGTCTGTCTGTCCGTCCGTCTGTCCGTCCGTATGAACGCTGTGATCTCAGGAACTACAAAAGCTGGAAAGTTGAGATTAAGCATACAGACTCCAGAGTAAGTTTGTCAATTTATGTTGCCACGCCCACTCTAACGCCCACAAACCGCCCAAAACTGCCACGCCCACACATTTGAAAAATGTTTTGATATGTTTTCATTTTAGTATTGGTCTTGTAAATTTTTATCGATAAAAACTTTTTGCCACACCTACTCTAACGCCCACAAACCGCCAAACACTGTCAGTGTTGAAGACTCTCCTTTGCACTTCCACTTGCTGAGTAGCGGCTATCAGATAGTCGGGGAACTCGACTATAGCGAACTCTCTTGTTTTATTTTAAAAACCACATCATAATAAAATACAGGGACAGCCACCTAAATAATGGCAATTCCAACCAATGGACACCAACAACTTTTTATGTTTTGGACAACCTGCTCAAAACCCACCATGAACAAATTAACAGCACTCATATACTCATATACTTATACATGTGTGCATTGTTCCTATAGTATAGAGGTACAGTGCTCCTATTTTCAACACCCTTTCTCAATGCATGCATACTAAAAAATATTTTTTAAACAAATTTTCATGCTTCTACTCTTCGAAGTTCTTGGTGAAGTTATCTGCCTACATCCTTTACATCCTTACTAAATGATATCTTATATCTATATGCATTGTTTTGGATAGGACAATATTCTTAGTTTATGCCTGTGTCCTCAGATTGTCACCATTTACGATGATCGTTGTCTTCACAGCTTATTTCTAGGAGCAGCCAATAACGCATGACAATAACCTCTTTAAATGCCGCCGCAGTACAGGCTTCGTTAGGCTCCATTGTTTTTCCAAACGCCAAGAAATCAGACCACCAGCCAGAAAATAGATGTACCCACTGTAAGACTTCTTGTCAATCCTATCAACTGCCCAATCCGCGCCTACAAATCCCCAAAAAGGTAGTCCAGAGAAAACTTAAAACCGGTATAAAAAGACCTAACCGCCCCCGATAAAATATACATTCTCGGGAGGTTTCATTCTCAGAAGGAGACCTTCTAGGCTGGCGACTTCGTACGGCTCGAATCGCGGGAAAATAGACGCGATATAGAAGACAGTAAAGGACGAGGAAATATATGTATGCTAGTAGTAATATCTAAGAATTCGTTAAGTATGTTAGTATTGATCGCTTTAAAAACGGCAGAGAGTCAGAATTAGAGATAATAGGATAGAATCTATTATAGTCAGAACATAATACTCTGTACACTCTCTACTCTACACTGATTTAAAATTAAAGGTACGTAATTTCTAGTAAATCTGCTTGGAACAGTGAAGTTTAGCCGACTAACCAAGTCGGGACTATCCACTTCACCACGAATAAGGTTAAAAATAAAGACTGTTCCAAGCATCGTTCTACGGTTAGCTAAGGAGGGTAAGTTAATTAACATTAATCTACTCGAATAAGGAGGTAATCTACGGTTTGCATCCCAATTAAGGCGCCGTAAAGCAAAAAGTAAGAAGTTCTTTTGAACCGATTCAATGCGGTCCGAGTAAACTTCATATTGTGGACTCCAAACAGGTGATCCATACTCGAGGATCGGACGGACTAGAGAAATAAATAAGGTTTTGGTCATGTAAGGATCATCAAATTCCTTTGACCACCGTTTTATAAAACCAAGCACACCCCTGGCCTTATTGACAATAGACGAAATATGGTCTGAAAATTTAAGTTTAGGGTCCAGAAGAACACCAAGATCATCAACATGTGTTATTCTGTCCAAAGAGCACCCACTTAAAGTGTAAGTTGTGTGCATTGAGTTGGCACGACAAAAGGTCATAACTTTACACTTAGAGCCATTTAAGTTTAATACGTTATCACGGCACCATGTTTGAAAGCAATCTAGATCGGATTGTAAGTCCAAATGGCGAGAAATGTCCTTATATTGCAAGCATAATTTTACATCATCAGCGTACATTAGTACACGCGAATGATTTATTATTAAGGGAAGGTCGTTAATAAATAAGGTAAAAAGGAGCGGACCTAGGTGGCTCTCTTGTGGGACGCCGGATGTGACTCGGAGAATACAAGAAAGAGAATTTTTAAAGAGGACCCGTTGCGTCCTGCCATTCAGATAACTTAGAATCCAATTTAGGAGATCATTTTTTATTAAAAGTGAATGATTAACAGAGTCGAATGCTTTACTAAAATCCGTATAAATGACATCTGTTTGAAGATTATTTTTGAAACCCTGTACTAAGAAGGAGGTTAGCTCCAGAAGGTTAGTAGTTGTTGATCTGCGTTTCATGAAACCATGCTGATATGGTGAAATAATTGACCTACAAAGGTGCTGCAAATGAGGAGTGATAACGTTTTCAAAAAGCTTAGGGATAGCAGACAATTTGGAGATTCCTCTGTAATTGCTTGCATCCGATTTGCTACCTTTTTTATGGAGAGGGATCACAAAGGACTCCTTCCATATTTGGGGAAACTGTGTAGATTCTAGAGATAAGTTAAACAGTTTTAGTAGAGGTTTGCACAAGGCTTCCGCACAGAATCTAAGCACACAGCCAGGAATTCCGTCGGGACCTGGCGAATAGACAGGCTTAACTCGCAGAAGATCATAAAGCAGTGAGCTTTCGTTTAAAGTGGGACAGAATATTAAATTTGACTTTGATACCGCGTAAGAGTAAGGTCGTTCGGAATGAGGTAACGTAGAATATGTGGTTTGAAAAAACTTGGCAAATAGATCGGCTATTGCCTGATCCAATGTTACCGAAGTATTTTCAAAAAATAGCGAGGAAGGGTAACTAGTTGTTTTACGCTTAGTGTTAACGAAATTATAAAACTGTTTGGGATCCTGTGCGAACTGGTACTTACAACGGTTTAAATAATTCTTATAACACTGAGCATTAAGCACGGTAAAATTTAACCGAGCACTTACATATTTAGAAAATATAGATTGAGAACCGGTATTTTTAAATTTTATATAAAGTCTGGACTTAACATTTCTTAGGTGTGTCAACTCTTTATTAAACCAAGGTGGTTTGTTAGAAGTAGACGGAACACAAGAGTTGAAAAATGATTTAATTGCAGTATAAAAAATATCTATGGCATCGGCCATTTTGTTGCAAGAATATAGATCGGAAAATATTCCCGACATCTTGTCACCACCAAAAAGATACCGTCCTAAGAGCTAAGGATTTCGTTACAAAGTGAAAAGTCGAGATTTTTGTAGCTAAGAAGAGCAGGGAACCCAGATAGAATATCTTCGCTTTAATCCTATGCAAAATTCCAGGATCCCAGAGTCCTGGACTGGAATTGACAGACAGGAAGTCAAGAAGGCGTCTCGTGAAGGTAGACCAACAATTTAAACCATTATGTCAATATATAATTGGCAACAAGGAGACCAAGGCAAGGAGTCCGACAGTATATTGTATGTAATCAACACCGTAAAAGTAATCGACCACAAAGACGAACAGCATAATCTTGATTCCATCGCGGTGTTCTTGGTGTTTCTGGCAATATTGAGATTAGTAAAGACCTACAAGCGATCAGTGCAGCGGCATTGTGACCATCACCATACATTGGAAAAGATTCTATCCAGCATCTCGCAGCCTCAATCACCCTCCTCATCGTGAAAGGCGGAGACCGATTAGCATATATACTCAGTGCAGCGACAATAAAAATCAGAAAATTAACCTCGCATTACTACGGCCGACCATAAAACAGCCGGCAAACAAACAAACCAAAATAGTGAACCTATGCATTTATTTAAATGCCAGCAAAAATTAACAAAGTAACAACAATAACTTCCAAAACAAGTGCGGAATTCAAGTAAATTGAGAATCAGAGGCAAGAGCGTGCCGCAGGGATACATACATACCAAAATACGCGTATACATATATACATGTATGTCTAGATAGGCAATCATTACTTTGTGTACTTTTTTTTTGGTGTATAACTTTTGGTTTAATCTACAATTAGTTGGCACACGAATATAAGTGTACATATGTATAATTCCATCAGCATGTCTACTAACACCCAGGATCCAACTCGTCGATATCTTATCACTCAGGGTTAAAGTGAGGTAAGTTTGACGAAACACTGTACCCGTATTTTTTCTATAATTTTATATATATAATAAACTTTTTTGGTGATTGATTTAATGAAAAAAAATATATTTTCCTTTTATAATCTTTATTTGATATGTTTTCACCAGAGGTCAGTTAAGAACTAATTTACATATGTATTCTTTCGGCCCAGTAAACCTTTTACAAAGGATTAACAAAAGCCTTTTAAGTTCTACTTAGCTTAATATGTCAAGCTTATCGGATCATTAAGCTCGTTACCGTTAAGCGGTTCGTATCTTGGGAGAATGTTATTTATGAGTCTATAGAAGAGTGAAGCTTTCCAAAAGATCGGCTTTAGCTTTTTTATATGAAGAGTGAATATGTCACTCCCCCACCTTTTAGATATTAGCTTGTCCTCAAGCGATTATTTCTGGATATAAATGTGGTGCTGGAATTTCAATTTCAGCTATTTCTGTTGTGAGGAGTTGAAACTCCGCACAAAGGCAACTGCCGTTGCCAGTTACGCAACAAGGCAAAGCGTAGTAACGGCAGTGCGAAGCCCGGAGAAAGTGAGTTTGGAGACTCTGGGCTGGAGAAAGAGAGTTTGGAGACTCTAGAGGAAGAGAGTTTGGAGACTCGGGAAATGGAGAGAGAGAGGGTGGAGACTCCGGACTTACTGAGAAGAGAGTTTGGAGAGTCAGCAGGCTCAAAGGCAAATAACGGGACACATCGAACTTTGGACCGGGCCAACGGTAAAATCGTGGACTTTGGATCCGGAGACTGGAGACCAAAGGGGTGAACCGTTAGAGGAGGCCTATATAAACAGGCCGAACGCTGGAAGCGAGACAGTCAGTCGAGGAGAACAAGTGTGTAACAAGTCAGCAGAGGAGCTACAGCCGTGGTAGTCAACAAGGAGCAAGCTCGCTACGTCAAGACGTTCGGGACGAGAAGGTCTCCGAATCGAGACGCAGGTAGCTGAGGTCCAGTACGACGAAGCACGAGTAGCCCAGAAGCGCCCAACAGGCGAAGACAAACCAAGGAGGGCACAGGATAAGCGGCGAGAGAGAGTGTTTTGAAATCGGACGTGATTCTGATACGCTGCGCTATTATCACGAAGACGGCTTGGCGAGTTTGTCGGAATAACTGCCCAAAGCCACTCGGTGCTAATGTGCATCATTTCGGCGCGATTAAAAGTGAAAAAACGCGAGCGATTGGTAAATTGCCCATATTTATGACCTTGCAATTCGGTGCAGCTGAGAACAACAGCTGACAGCGCTGCCAACTTACGTCGGCAAGTGATCGGAGCTTAGTGGCGTTGCCAGACCATCGGCACTGCCAGGGCTGCTCCAACAGCCGAATCGTGTACCGTTACCTAAACAATAATATTCAAACAATATCTAATTTGAATTTAGTTTAGAAGTGGACAATTGACAAAAATTGCGAAAAACCAACAAAATATATATTTATATACAAATTTGTGTGGAGTTGACCAAGGGAATCGGCATAAAGGTCGCGGTCAGACCAATTATCAACCTCTCACCATCTCGGTGCCCAAGTAGAGGCTCTGGAATAACCTCCATCAGCCAACGCCTAGGAGAAATCCGTGGCCTACGTCGGACCCCTGCTAAATTTGGTGCTCCACGTTCGCATAGGGTAAACTAGGGTTGACACCCGTCAATTAATGGACGGTCCAGCGGGGGGCACTGCCCCCGACGACGTGGTGGACCCATTCAAACGAAGCGCCAGAATGTCCAGGTCCCCTTCCAAAGGAGTGGGAATCACGGAGAAAACGGAGCGACCTGTAATGCCAGTTCCAGCGGCTGTGATCGTAACGCAAGCCGTCCCTCAGACGCTTACGTCAACACCCAGCATCGGTGGAGCTACTGCAGCAGAGGACTTGGCCCCCTCAACATCCCTGATGAATAGGAAGAAGATCTCCGACCTCATCAGTGTGCCGTCCCAATATGCACCAGCAAGAACACCGCCTGTTTCGTCGTCTAGGCCACTAGACCTGTCGGCCTACAAAAACGAGGATTTGAGCAGCATCCTGGGCATGATGAACTCGAAAATAGCGGTACTGCATCAGCTTTTGAGACGCAGCGCCACGTTACCCGCGAAACCAAGGGTGTGATCTCGGAGCTGGCAGCTCTTAATGCCAGAGCTGTACAGCTGCAGACGGCCAAAGCCAAGGAGGCCCCCGCAAAGATTACGGCAACCCAGACGGAAACGCATCCCAAACCTGCGAGCGCCCCGGCAGCCAGCAAAAGGAGCGCCCCGGCAAAGCCTCCCCAGAAGATGCATCGGGTTAGCAAGGACGCGATTTTGCAGACGCATAAGGTGAACGAGCCTGTTTCGCCCAGCTTTGCGTCCGTTGCCAAAGAGGGTAACAAAAATTCAAAGTGGACCAAGGTGACTACGGAAAAAACCGGAGGCCATCATAATTAAGAAGACTGGAGAAGCCTCGTACACGGACATACTCCGTAAACTTAAAGCAGACCCGTGCCTGTCAGAAATGGGCAGCCACGTTAAAAAAATCAGGAGGACCCAACAAGGAGAGCTGTTGCTCGAAGTGGAGGGGAAAGCTGCTGCAAGCATGTCCGAATACAGGGGAGCTATCGAAGAATCCCTTCGGGAAATGGCTGCGGTCCGCACGGGCGCGCGGAGAATGGCGTTAACCTGCAGTGGCATGGATGAGGCGACGACTGCAATGGAGACAGGAATCACCCGACAGGTAGCTTTACATGCCCTACCTTTAAAGCGAGCACAACAAAAGGAGATTTAAGACGCCGCATCCATGATTAACATACTACAGCTTAATATCAATCACTGCGCAGCTGCACAGAGCCTTCTGTCCCAAACAGCGAAAGAGCGCAATGCTGAGGTGGAAAATGCAGTAGCTCTTTTCGACTCTACTCGTAAGGCGGCAGTCATATGCTGCAGAAACCTCTACATAGAGGACCAGGAAAGTGTGCCAATGCGCGGCATTGCGTACGCTAAAGTGAAGGGTGTCCACTTATATAGCTGCTATGCCCCGCCTTGTGATAGCCCGGACCTTTTCGAGGACTTTTTAGACAACCTAATACACCACGCTAGAGGGCGCAAGCCGGCAGTCATTGCAGGTGACTTCAACGCCTGGGCAATAGAATATGAAAGCCGGACATCTAACCTCCGAGGTAGGGCCGTTATCGATGCCATGAACCAGCTGGATCTGGTGCTGCTGAACGATGGTGGCAAGCCCACAACAACGACAGAGGTACATCATTCATCGACGTCACTTTTGTTAACCAAAGCCTAGCCTCCACTGCAAATTGGATGGTTCAGGAGGACGTAACTCTGAGCGATCATGCCCTAATCACATTCAGCGCCCGCTCGTCGTGCATCACACTACGACAGGCAAGGAGTACCCTTGGGCAAGCATGGGACATCAGAAAGCTGGACAAGGAAATGCTGGCCTTTAGCATCGAGCAAATGGAGCAAACCATGGTGGCGTCGCTCATGAAGATGCTAGAAGCTGCATGCGATGCAGCGATGCCGCAAAAGACGAAAAATGGCAAACGCAAACCTCCGGCCTACTGGTGGAACGGCTCCCTCAACCACCTACGCTCGGAATGCTTTAGGGCAGGGAGACAGGCGCAACGAGCCAGAGGACTTCCTCAGCACGCGGAACTTCACGAGGCTTATAGATCGAAACAGATCTTAGAAACGGCATAGCTGCTGCGAAAGCAAATGCTTTTAAAGAATTGCTGGCAAGTGTCGAAGAAGACCCCTGGGGCTCGTGCAAGAGCTATTTCCAAATCAGGATACCCTATGGCAACCCGCGCAAGAAATCCCTGCCCAGGATTTCCCGGGTGTCACTGCAAGTGAGGTCATCGAAGCGGCAAAAAGGATAAAGCCCAACAAAGCCCCTGGTCTCGATGGCATCCAAGGTGTCGTAGTTATGGCTGCCGAAAATGCTAAGCCAGAAATCTTCAGGGACACCTTCCAACAGTGCCTGATTGATGGTGTCTTCCCATCCCGCTGGAAGAACATGAAGCTGGTACTGCTGCCGAAAGGAAAGGGTCCAACCAACGCTGCAGGCAGTTTCCGCCCACTTTGCCTGCTGGACATCGTGGGAAAGCTCTTCGAACGCATCATATACGCACGCATTGAGGTGATCACTGAGAGCCCCGATGGCCTACAAAGGCATCAGTATGGTTTTCGGAAAGGTAAAAGCACCCTCGATGCTCTCACTGCCTTAAGAGATCTGGCCAAGACCGCCCTTGATGGAGACCGATAACTAGATGGCACCAAGAAGTATTGCGCCATCATCACGCTTGATGTAATAAATGCGTTTAACACGGCTGGATGGCCAAAAATCCTCGGGGCCATGCGCAACATGGGTATTCCTCGATACCTGAGGATCATCATTGGCAGCTACTTCAGGGACCGTATACTTTGGTACGATACTGACGCCGAGCCAAGAAATCACCACGTCTCCGCAGGTGTCCCACAAGGGTCGGTTCTTGAACCAATCCTGTGGAACATAATGCACGACGGGTTATTGTCCATTAGCAATCCCACAGGAGTGGAGCTACTCTGCTTTGCAGACGACGTAGCAGTAACAGCGGTTGCCAAAACAATACCGGAGTTACAGGACAGGAGCAATGCAGCGATTAGCACAACTATTAGCTGGCTGGAAAACGCCGGTCTAAGTATCGCTGCGCACAAGTCCGAAGTGGTGTTGTTGAGCAGCAGAAAAGCCGTCGAGAGTATACGGGTCTCGGTCAAAGACGCCCAAATAGAGTCAGCTGGATTCCTTAAGTACCTGGAAGTTCTTGCAGACCACAGACTGTCATTCAGGGAGCATGCGAGATACGCCAGCAGGAAGGCAGCGATGAGAGCAGCAGCACTGGCAAATATAGGCGGACCCAGGATGCCGGCCAGAAGGCTGGTCGTGGCGGTCGCGAAATCTTCGCTTCTATACGCAGCCCCCATCTGAAGGAGTGTCACAAATAAAGTGACGTACTTGGACAACGCGCGTGTAGTATCACGGACTCTGGCCCTTAGACTGATCAGAGCATTCAGAACAATCTCGGAAGATGCGGCCCATGTTCTTGCGGGCATCCCCCCGATCGATCTAGAGATAGAGGCTCAATACCTAAAGCGAGAAGGTATTTCCGGAGAAGAGATCACAGACTGGCTTCATGGAGTGTGGCAGACTAGGTGGCATGATTCGCAACAAGGGAGATGGATCTACCAACTGATCCCAGATCTAGTTGAGTGGGCAGGATGCGAACACAAGGAGGTGGACTACCACTTGACGCAATTTCTCACCGATCACGGCTGCTTCCGGGGTTACCTCTTCAGGTTTCGCCATGTGGACTCAGCCCTGTGCCTGTTCTGCAGCGACTTAGCCGAAGCAGCGGAACATATCCTGCTGCACTGTGTAAGGTTCCGTACAGAGAGAGAGATACTGGAGACTCTTGCTGGATCTCCGCTCAGCCCGAGGAACTAAATGCGCACAATGCTGGCGGACAAAACCGTGTGGGTAAGGGCCCATGGCATTATCATCGGCGATGAAACGAGTTCGCATCGATGAGACAGTCAGCAGACCCGTTGGATAAAGAGCACCTCCGTGTGGTGGCGGGGCAAGAATACCACCTCAGCGGGCTCGGCTTGTCGTAAAAGGCGACTAAAGAGTTAGCGAAGGAGGGTTTCGCAGCAACGCAACAAGAGAGGGGTTGCGATCTGGCACCACATCATGCTCACCGAAGTAATACCTTGACTGGAAGTCCCGGTGAGCGTAGCAAGGACTGGAGAGCGTTCGGAGGTTTTTGTTTAGTAAGTAACTCTACTTGGAGAGTTATGAATCGTGCATGCCTTTCACGGACGGTGGATGGTATCTTTTGAAGATTTTATTTTCCTGCCGTATTTGTAATAAAAAATAAAAAAAACAGGATAAGCGGCAGGGATTGTGGTGTAGACCCGGAGAACTCTGTGGGAGACCGCGAACTTGAACCAGGCGATCGCCTAGGTGTGTCCGTGCGATCCAAACAGGCGTGATACCGGCGCCACCAGTCCGAACCAGACGTGTGGTTGACGTGTTGCTGTTCCACAGGCGTTTGCCTTGGGGATCACAGCCGTTAGCTGCCGTTAGTCTGCGTAAGACAACAACTCTCAGCCCATGCGACGAGCGCCCAACAACAAAGGTCCGCCACATTCAGGACGACAGGAGCGGCGAGACAGCGGAAATAGGCCGTTGGACAATCCATCCAGAACCAAGGCCGGGTAATCATATTCCTTTGTAAGTCCAAGCACAAATAAAGATCCAAGAACGAAACTGCGAGTGTTATTACTGTAAACCGGGTGATCACGTTATTCTATAAATTTGGTGGGACGAACGCACAAACTCTACTGAGCTAGCCGCACGTATTCCGTAGCGAGCAGACAAGCAAAAATCAGTTCGTTACACTGTTTTTGATTCTGTTTCTTTATCGATATTTTTGTTAGTGGTTTTACTTGGTTTTAGGTAAGAGATAATAATTTTGTGTGGCGCTGTTTTACATTTCATATAAAAGTAAAATATGTAAATTAAAACTAAAACAAATATGAAGATTATTAGTATGTTTCTGTAAATTGTGTTACTCTTATTGTTTAACAAAATCATTTCCTTAATTTATATGTGTGATATTGGTTCAATAATATAAAAGTAAAATATGTAAATTAAAACTAAAACAAATATGAAGATTATTAGTATGTTTCTGTAAATTGTGCTACTCTTATTGTTTAACAAAATCATTTCCTTAATTTATATGTGTGACATTGGTTCAATTTTTGTTACATTGTGTTCGGTAAATATTATATTTGTGTATTGTTGAATACTATTAGATATTGTAATTTGTTTTAATTCTGCTGTGCAGTTGGATATTTTTATAATTTTTTTATTTTCAATAGAAATTTCTTGACCGTAACAATTGTGATAAAGTTTTTCTCTTGTCTCTTGTATTTATTATTTTTTTTTACGCGCGAGTCCGACGGCCACACCTCCCGCCCAACCGACCGTGGGGCGCTGCCGTGAATCGTTAAGTATGTTAGTATTGATCGCTTTAAAAACGGCAGAGAGTCAGAATTAGAGATAATATGATACAATCTATTATAGTCAGAACATAATACTCTGTAGGGATCATGCAACTCATAATTAGATCTACAATGATTTAAAATTAGAGGTACGTAATTTCTAGTAAATCTGCTCGGAACAGTGAAGTTTAGCCGATTAACCAAATCGGGACTATCCACTTCACCACGAATAAGGTTAAAAATAAAGACTGTTCCAAGCATCGTTCTACGGTTAGCTAAGGAGGGTAAGTTAATTAACAGGTTATTCCAGGTTATAAGAATATTTGGTTTAATGTATTGAATATAGGATTGTTTACGATATTTTTGAAAAGTACAAGTTTGTGTGTCGTGTTTTATTATGTTAGATATGCAATGGTCTTCGACAATATTCTTTGTTAGTGTAACTAGAATAGTTGTTATGTGAGTAGAATTTGCCTTCAATATTTTCCTTAATAATTTGGCCATTATTGTCGAGGTAAGGTGCAATTATGAAAGATGGTCGTTCAATTGAATTCATAGGAATGTGGGACATTAGGAATTTTTTATTAGTAGGTACGTTATACCAAGCGGAAGTTTTTATGTTTATTAGTTTTTTGTAATTAACGTTGCCAATATTGTCATGTTTTAGAAGTTTAGGATTAAATATTCCTAGTCGTGTTAGTTGTGAACCTATTTCAATGTCCTCGATATATTCGGTAAAATCTTCAATGTTAAATATTAATAAATTAATTTTTTGATCTTTTTTCAAAGAATTGGACTGGTTGTTAATTATTTATATGCCATTATTGAGACTGTCAATAACGTGGTTAAGAGTGCTGATCTGTGCTGTGTCTTGTGATAGAGTCGAAATTTGTTCTTCAATATGTTGTCCGTCGTCTTCGTCTAGTGTGCCGAAAAGATATTTTAGTGTGGAACCTACAAAGTTAACCAGTCCTCGTTTGTTTCGTTTTGAGATGCGTATGCCATTCATTTCTCTTTCCATTTGCTCGGTTAAATATTTAATTTGTGTGACATTTTTAAATTCTTGACATTGTTTAATTATACTATTAAATGTTTCTTTAACTTCTGTAATATTTATTGTGAGACAGTGATGCATAAAGGTGATGGGGATTTGTATTGTTCCAGATTCAAACAAGATAAATCCTTGATTGTTTTCGATTGGGTTGATTTCGATTGTTCCTGCTGTAGTTTGTGTCGCAGAACAAGTTATTATGGTGATTATCCGATGATTGGGGATTTGCTTTTATAACAAATAACGTTTTGACCTCTATTATTTTCGTTATAATGTTTTTCGTCTAATTGTTCTATTCTGCCTGTTTTTCTAAAGGGATTCTTTGATTTTGCGCGCGTTAAGGGTGCTTGTCAAATTTTGTGTCGATTTCGAAATCCTGTCGTTTTTTATTAAGATTATTGATTTTAATTTCTTTAATCATCTGGGTATCATAAGTAGGTGTGTCTACTCTACTAAGGATGTTAGCCGGTATCTGTCCGGTGGTGTTATGTTTAGTCTTGTGGTTGTATATGTATAATATTGTTTCCATTCGTGTTTCTTTATTTTCTCTATTGTTTTCAGTATTGATAATTCTGATTTTTTAATTTATGGTTTTATGAAGGCGTTCTATGTCTGCTATTCCTGTTTTAGTTGTGGTAATATCTATTTGTATGTCTTCGTTGTTAAGCCAAATTTTTAAAGAAGTGCCTATAAACGCGGTTTTTTGTTGGTCTATGTTCTGTCTTTGCAAGGTTAGAAATTTCACATTCATTGATAATGTTTTGAATTAATTTATTATAATCGGAAAAATAGTGAGTTTCTTTAAATAATCGTATCATTTTTCAATACCAGGGTGTAACAATTTAGAATGTTGAGCAACAATGAATTCTTTAAATTCAGGATAAGATTTTATGTCTTTTAACATTATGATACTTTTCAAAATTTTCACGATACTTTTCGAGTGGCAACGCCGCGCCAACAAAAGTTATCGGAAACAATCGATCGACGGCTAGTAGTGTGACCAGATGGTCACGAGATGGTGGCGAGAAGACGAAAACGCGGAATGCGGGAAGAAGATTGGTGGACGAAGTAGCGTCACGGATTTCGAATGGGCAGCAAATTTGAAAAAAAAAGGAACGAGGAACGTACTGGAAGGAGATCGGCGCGGTGGAACTCGAGATGAAGCTGGAAGCGTCAACGAGATCTCAGGAGTGTTCCGCGGTAACTGCAAGGCCGGATTCTACATTTTTCCCGAAGAAAGGGGGAGATGTGAGGAGTTGAAACTCCGCACAAATGCGGATGGTGATCGCATGAGGAGGGCCTGCCGTTGCCAGTTACGCAACAAGGCAAAGCGTAGTAACGGCAGTGCAAAGCCCGGAGAAAGAGAGTTTGGAGACTCTGGGCTGGAAAAAGAGAGTTTGGAGACTCTAGAGGAAGAGAGTTTGGAGACTCGGGAAATGGAGAGAGAGAGGGTGGAGACTCCGGACTTACTGAGAAGAGAGTTTGGAGAGTCAGCAGGCTCAAAGGCAAATAACGGGACACATCGAACTTTGGACCGGGCCAACGGTAAAATCGTGCACTTTGGATCCGGAGACTGGAGACCAAAGGGGTGAACCGTTAGAGGAGGCCTATATAAACAGGCCGAACGCTGGAAGCGAGACAGTCAGTCGAGGAGAACAAGTGTACGAGTCAACAAAGTGAGAACGAAGTCAGCAGAGGAGCTACAGCCGTGGTAGTCAACAAAGAGCCAGATTGCTACGTCAAGACGTTCGGGACGAGAAGGTCTCCGAATTGAGACGCAGGTAGCTGAGGTCCAGTACGACGAAGCACGAGTAGCCCAGAAGCGCCCAACTGGCGAAGCCAAACCAAGGATGGCACAGGATAAGCGGCAGGGATTGTGGTGTAGACCCGAAGAACTCTGTGGGAGACCGCGAACTTGAACCAGGCGATCGCCTAGGTGTGTCCGTGCGATCCAAACAGGCGTGATACCGGCGCCACCAGTCCGAACCAGACGTGTGGTTGACGTGTTGCTGTTCCACAGGCGTTTGCCTTGGGGATCACAGCCGTTAGCTGCCGTTAGTCTGCGTAAGACAACAACTCTCAGCCCATGCGACGAGCGCCCAACAACAAAGGTCCGCCACATTCAGGACGACAGGAGCAGCGGTACAGCGGAAATAGGCCGGTGGACAATCCATCCAGCACCAAGGCCGGATAATCCGATTCCTTTGTAAGTCCAAGCACAAATAAAGATCCAAGAACGAAACTGCGAGTGTTATTACTGGTAACCGCGTGATCACGTTATTCTATAAATTTGGTGGGACGAACGCACAAACTCTACTGAGCTAGCCGCACGTATTCCGTAGCGAGCAGACAAGCAAAAATCAGTTCGTTACACTGTTTTTGATTCTGTTTCTTTATCGATATTTTTGTTAGTGGTTTTACTTGGTTTTAGGTAAGAGATAATAATTTTGTGTGGCTCTGTTTTACATTTCATATAAAAGTAAAATATGTAAATTAAAACTAAAACAAATATGAAGATTATTAGTATGTTTCTGTAAATTGTGCTACTCTTATTGTTTAACAAAATCATTTCCTTAATTTCTATGTGTGACATTGGTTCAATTTTTGTTACATTGTGTTCGGTAAATATTATATTTGTGTATTGTTGAATACTATTAGATATTGTAATTTGTTTTAATTCTGCTGTGCAGTTGGATATTTTTATAATTTTTTTATTTTCAATAGAAATTTCTTGACCGTAACAATTGTGATAAAGTTTTTCTCTTGTCTCTTGTATTTATTATTTTTTTTTACGCGCGAGTCCCACGGCCACACCTCCCGCCCAACCGACCGTGGGGCGCTGCCGTGTATCGTTAAGTATGCTAGTATTGATCGCTTTAAAAACGGCAGAGAGTCAGAATTAGAGATAATATGATACAATCTATTATAGTCAGAACATAATACTCTGTAGGGATCATGCAACTCATAATTAGATCTACAATGATTTAAAATTAGAGGTACGTAATTTCTAGTAAATCTGCTCGGAACAGTGAAGTTTAGCCGATTAACCAAATCGGGACTATCCACTTCACCACGAATAAGGTTAAAAATAAAGACTGTTCCAAGCATCGTTCTACGGTTAGCTAAGGAGGGTAAGTTAATTAACAGGTTATTCCAGGTTATAAGAATATTTGGTTTAATGTATTGAATATAGGATTGTTTACGATATTTTTGAAAAGTACAAGTTTGTGTGTCGTGTTTTATTATGTTAGATATGCAATGGTCTTCGACAATATTCTTTGTTAGTGTAACTAGAATAGTTGTTATGTGAGTAGAATTTGCCTTCAATATTTTCCTTAATAATTTGGCCATTATTGTCGAGGTAAGGTGCAATTATGAAAGATGGTCGTTCAATTGAATTCATAGGAATGTGGGACATTAGGAATTTTTTATTAGTAGGTACGTTATACCAAGCGGAAGTTTTTATGTTTATTAGTTTTTTGTAATTAACGTTGCCAATATTGTCATATTTTAGAAATTTAGGATTAAATATTCCTAGTCGTGTTAGTTGTGAACCTATTTCAATGTCCTCGATATATTCGGTAAAATCTTCAATGTTAAATATTAATAAATTAATTTTTTGATCTTTTTTCAAAGAATTGGACTGGTTGTTAATTATTTATATGCCATTATTGAGACTGTCAATAACGTGGTTAAGAGTGCTGATCTGTGCTGTGTCTTGTGATAGAGTCGAAATTTGTTCTTCAATATGTTGTCCGTCGTCTTCGTCTAGTGTGCCGAAAAGATATTTTAGTGTGGAACCTACAAAGTTAACCAGTCCTCGTTTGTTTCGTTTTGAGATGCGTATGCCATTCATTTCTCTTTCCATTTGCTCGGTTAAATATTTAATTTGTGTGACATTTTTAAATTCTTGACATTGTTTAATTATACTATTAAATGTTTCTTTAACTTCTGTAATATTTATTGTGAGACAGTGATGCGTAAAGGTGATGGGGATTTGTATTGTTCCAGATTCAAACAAGATAAATCCTTGATTGTTTTCGATTGGGTTGATTTCGATTGTTCCTGCTGTAGTTTGTGTCGCAGAACAAGTTATTATGGTGATTATCCGATGATTGGGAGGTGTCGGTTTGCTGCAAGTAATTGCTGTCATTAACTTTCTTTTTCTTTTTAAATTTGCTTTTATAATAAATAACGTTTTGACCTCTATTATTTTCGTTATAATGTTTTTCGTCTAATTGTTCTATTCTGCCTGTTTTTCTAAAGGGATTCTTTGATTTTGCGCGCGTTAAGGGTGCTTGTCAAATTTTGTGTCGATTTCGAAATCCTGTCGTTTTTTATTAAGATTATTGATTTTAATTTCTTTAATCATCTGGGTATCATAAGTAGGTGTGTCTACTCTACTAAGGATGTTAGCCGGTATCTGTCCGGTGGTGTTATGTTTAGTCTTGTGGTTGTATATGTATAAAATTGTTTCCATTCGTGTTTTTTTATTTTCTCTATTGTTTTCAGTATTGATAATTCTGATTTTTTCATTTATGGTTTTATGAAGGCGTTCTATGTCTGCTATTCCTGTTTTAGTTGTGGTAATATCTATTTTTATGTCTTCGTTGTTAAGCCAAATTTTTAAAGAAGTGCTTATAAACGCGGTTTTTTGTTGGTCTATGTTCTGTCTTTGCAAGGTTAAAAATTTCACAATCATTTATAATGTTTTGAATTAATTTATTATAATCGGGAAAATAGTGAGTTTCTTTAAATAATCGTATCATTTTTCAATACCAGGGTGTAACAATTTAGAATGTTGAGCAACAATGAATTCTTTAAATTCAGGATAAGATTTTATGTCTTTTAACATTATGATACTTTTCAAAATTTTCACGTTACTATGTGGGTCGATATGCTTTTTGAAAAACTAAAAAGTCTTTATCATTTTCCATGTAAATAACACTGTTATTATTTAATAAGTATTTAATAAGTATATCTTTTGCCTTTGTCAGGGTCATGTCAGTGTATTTGATGGTCAGTTTTATTTTGGAAAAGTATTTCGTTGTCTCTACTTGGTCTACGGTATCTTTTTTAAATTCAATTTGTCTTGCAAAAGAGTTTATGGGTTTTTCTGTAATTTCAATGTAGGTTTCGTTGCTTTCTGATGAACTGCGTATTGTTGCTGCTGTTGAAATATTTATACCCGTTACTCGTAGAGTAAAAGGGTATACTTGATTCGTTGAAAAGTATGTAACAGGCAGAAGGAAGCGTTTCCGACCAT
Organism: Drosophila yakuba; assembly: GCF_016746365.2. Taxonomy (NCBI): domain Eukaryota; kingdom Metazoa; phylum Arthropoda; class Insecta; order Diptera; family Drosophilidae; genus Drosophila; species Drosophila yakuba. The sequence continues at coordinate 1,600,059 of NW_025048801.1, read as the reverse complement.
ATGAAGTATATAAATTCTTGATCAGGATCAATAGTCGAGTCGGTCTGGCCATGTCCATCTGTCCGTCCGTCTGTCTGTCTGTCTGTCCGTCTGTCCGTCTGTCCGTCTGTCCGTCCATATGAACGCTGAGATCTCAGGAACTACTCAGAACTCAACTCAGAAAGTTGAGATTAGGCATACAGACTCCAGAGACATAGACGCAGCGCAAGTTTGTCGATTCATGTTGCCACGCCTACACTTTTGAAAAATGTTTAGATATTTTTTCATTTTTGTATTGGTCTTGTAAATTTCTATCGATTTGCCAAAAAACGTTTTGCCACGCCCACTCTAACGCCCACAAACCGCCCGAAACTGCCACGTCCACACCTTTGAAAAATGTTTAGATATTTTTTCATTTTTGTATTAGTCTTGTAAAGTTCTATCGATTTGCCAAAAAAACTTTTTGCCACGCCCACTCTAACGCCCACAAACCGCCCAAAGCTGCTGCGCCCACACTTTTGAGAAATGTTCAGATATTTTTTCATTTTTTTATTAGTCTTGGAAATTTCTATCGATTTGCCAAAAAACTTTTTGCCACGTCTACTCTAACGCCCACAAACCGCCAAAAACTGTCAGTGTTGAAGACTCTCCTTCGCACTTCTACTAGCTGAGTAACGGGTATCAGATAGTCGGGGAAGTCGACTATAGCGTTCTCTCTTGTTTTATGTTAGGTTCTTTAATATTATTTAGCCAAACAAGGGGTTTGTGTTCGCTCAAAGCCTCAAAGGGGACTCCATAAAGATATGGGCGGAGATATGTGGTTGCCCAAACGATTGCTATTTTTATTTCTTTTTCAATAGTGCTATAATTTTGTTCATGATCATTTAATATTCTGCTTGCAAAGCTTACTGGTTTATTATCTTGCGATAACACGGCTCCTATGGCGAAATTGCTAGCGTCAGTAGTCCCCTGAAATGTTTTTGTGAAATCAGGACAAATCAAAATTGGGTCGTTCATTATGAGTGTTTTCAATTTTGCAAATGATTTATTGTATTCTTTGTTTCTTGTGTCTATTTTAGCTTCTTTTTTTTTAGAAATATTGCCATAGGTTTGCAATCTTTGCAAAGTCTGGAATGAACTTATGGTAATATCCGCATAAGCCATAGAAAGATTTGATTTCTTTTGGTGTCTTTGGGAGAGGAAATTCTCTTTATTAGGTCGTATGCCTTCTGGACTTATAATATGACCTAAGAAATTTGTTTGCTTTTTTAAAAATTCGCATTTGTCCAATTGGAGTTTAAGATTGGCCTTTTTAAGTTTCTCAAAAACCGTTCTCAGTGAGTCTAGGTGTTCGTTCAGAGATGTTGAATAGATGATCACATCATCTAAATAAACAAGGCAATGCTTATTTATGAGGTCTTTTAGGACGTAATTAATGCACCGTTGGAAAGTAGCAGGAGCATTATTTAAGCCAAATGGCATGCGAATGTACTCATAGTGACCATGTTTGGTCGAAAACGCCGTTTTTGGTATAGACTAGGGTTCATTTCGATTTGGTGAAAGCCTTTTGCTAAGTCAATTGTAGTAAAATACTGACGTTTTCTTAATTTGCCTAGTATTTTGTCCATATTAGGAATCGGAAATTTATTATTTATTGTTATTTCATTTAGATTTTGATAGTCCACGACCAACCTGAATTTCGGTTTGCCAGAGGCATTCATCTATTTGGGGACAATCCATAATGGACATAATGGATACGCTTTCGCGTATAATACCTTGTTTTAACATTTCCTCAATTTGCTTATTTACTTCTGCTTCGTAGGAAAACGGGTACGAGTATGGTCTTTTGTAAACTGGGTTTTCATGAGAGGTTTTTATATCGTGACGTATTATACTTGTGAATGTAAGGTTTTCATTTTTGGAATATTGAATGTCATTGAACTCTTTTAATAAATTTGTAAGTCTGTATTTTTCCTCACTATTTAAATGTTCTAGTTTGTATGTGTGTTCTGAGTCTATGTGGTTGTCCATGGCATAGTTTATTTCTGATGTAAAGTAGTTTTTTTTTAAGAGTGCATTAAAGTTTTTTTAAGAGTTTCCATCACATGGATCTAATTCTTTGTGAATAAATGTTCTTTCGTTAATTATTGTTTCCCTCCGAGAGTAGTCTATCAAACCGTTATTCTCCATTAGTATTTTTCTACCTATTAGAATGTCATAATAAGGTGAAAATGAATGAATATAGAATTTTTGTGTTTGTTGGAAAAGATTGTTGGCTGGAAGGTCTACATATTTATTTAATTTAGAATATCCTGTCATACTTCGGACAGTTATTTGCCTATCTTTAACTTAAAGGTTGAAAAAGTTTGAGCTCATCATGTTTATTGAGGAGCCAGATTCCACAATACATCTATATCTGTGGTTATTAAACATGATCTCTATGTATTGGTGGGATATCAGGCTGGTATTGGAAAATTTTCAGCTTTTTGATATTGCTGATCTGTAAACATTTCTGTCTGAATATTCTGTAATTGATCTTCGTGGAACTGTTCGTCGTTATTAATGTAGTGTTCAGTTTCGTTGTCGTAAGCTAATTCGTGCTGTTGAAAATTTTCATTTGGGTGCATACGCGATTGTTCGGTGCTTTCTCTAAAACGCCTATTCGGCACTCTTGGTTGTTGGGGGGGGCTGATAGTAGTTTCGGGTGTTGTTTTGACGGTCATGTAGTAAGTCTGTTCTAAATCCGTTGTATAAATTTCTGTACTAATTAAGTTGTTGTTGTCTGGTCGGAGGAATTTGTCTAAAAGGGGTTTCGTTGTGCGGTTTCGTTGTGGAGGTCTCACCTCACGAAGCGGTCCACAAAATTAGGTCTTTAAATTACTCCGATCGCACAGGTTCTTGTGCGGAGTCACTTTAAACGAACCGAAATCACTTTGTTGCGGCCAGTTCGCGGGTACAATCAGAAAAGGTAACTTGGTCGTACAAGTTTCCTCTTTTCATTATATTGTCAAAGGATAACGAGTTTACTAGGACCGATCCGGTCAAATTAGTTGGAAACATAAGCTATTGCGATCCGTGGTGAAATTTAAAGCAGTACGTCGTCAGAAGAAAGCGAGTACATGATTATGAGCGAAGAAAAAGTAGAGCAAGTAAGAACGCAAACGCGCTACGACAGAGAAGTTGGAAGAGGAGAGAAGCAACAGAAAAGACGAGAGTCTTCAACAACGAGAGTCTTCAACAAATAATTCAGTTACTAACGCTGAAAATTCTATCGGACGAAGCCACTGACCGAGAGCGAAATAAAACAACAATTTCATCTGAAAATTTTGCGAATGCGATTCCGGACTATGACGGAGAGACTGTTCCTGTGGAGAAGTGGTTCAATACAACGCCAGCCACCGAAACTCTCGTTGCTTTAATTGCGGGTCAGCACTTAAAGCACTTGAAAAAGGATTGCAAGACAAATACAAAATGCTTTAAATGTGAAGGCGTGGGATCAAGTATCGAGATCTGTGCAGGTGGTTCAGTCTTTAAAACAACACAAAGCGATAAATGTGAACGGAGTGAAAGTAAATTGTCTGGTGGACACTGGAGCGGTACATTTACGGGAGCCGTGTGCGTCGATGGATCGGAGGTAGAACAAAAATTTGTTGTTGTTCCGGATAAGAATATATTTTGACTTCGAATCCCAGTCTCGTGTCACATTGGACGAGGAGGGGTTCAAGCCTATAATTCAGCCGTTGGTCGACAATTACAAGCCAGCTGAGTCTCCAATCGAGTGTCCTGTACAAATGAGGATCGTTCCGGACGAACAGATAAAACCGTCATCAACCAAGTCGGTATTTAGCTTTGGAAGCGGCTGCAGTAAGAGAGCAAGTGGACGATTGGCTTAAAAACTTCTTAAAGTTGGCTTAAAAGCTTCTTACACTTTCCGATCGACGAGTCTAGTCGTCCCTACACTGCTTTTAACACCAAGGAGGGTTAATTTGAGTTCTGCAAAGCACCGTTTGGATTTTGCAACTCACCTGCTGTGTTCAACAGATTTGTCAATGCTATTTTTCGAAACTTGATACAAGAAGACGTCATGTAGATTTCCGTCAACGAATATAACGTATATAATAGTCAAGTTAAAGAAAGGTGGCAGCAATCTTGGGAGTGACTGGATTTTTTCGAAAATTTGTACGAGGGTATACAGTAATAGCTCGACCGCTTACAAACTTGTTAAAGAAAGACATCGAGTTTATATTTGAGGTCGAACAGATGAGCGCAATGAACCAGCTAAAGGATATACTGCCGAATGAACCTATCCTGCAGTTGTATAACAGGGAAGCAAGCATGGGTTTGGCGGCATATTAATGCGGAGATTCGAAGGTGAAGTTCTTCCAGTTGCAAACTGGAGCAAGAAAACTTCAGCAACATATTCAAAGCGCCACAGTTATATTCTAGAGGTTAAAGAGCTGCGTATTTATCTGTCAACAAGTTTCGGCATTACCTACTGGCGAGCTGCTCACTGATTGCGCATCGTTTCTGAGACAGTGAAAAAGAAGGACGTACCCAGAGAAGAAGCTGAATGCATTCTGTATCTTGAAGATTTCACATTCCATTGAGCATCGTGCAGGAGACAAAATGAAACACGTCGACATTCTGAGTCGCTATCCGCTGGATGTTTTCGTAGTAGCGTCGGAGATCTCAGTTCAAATAAAGGCAGCTCAGCAGAAAGATAACAATATCTCAGCGGTTCTTAAAGTTCTTAAGTCGCAACCCTACAAGGATTTCCAGTTAAAAGGAGAATTACTTTTCAAAGTAGTGGATGGTAACGAGGTCATAGTCCTCCCCAAATCAATGGATAACGAATTTTTTTTTCGTCGCCAAATCGGTTCTGCCTTTATTGAGTGGCCAACCCGCCTGGGTAACCCCCGGTGCTGGCGTAAAAGTGCTTACGCTACACACTCATACCGGTCGTCGGAGCGCTTTCGCAAGAGCGCTCGCGTTGCATTTCTGCGTGAGAACGTTTACGTCGCACAAACTCGCCGTCGATGTGCCGGCGTGAGAACGCTTACGCAGCATATGGTCGCTGGCACTGTGCTCCACTTGCCGCTTCAGTTGTTTGTGCTGTGATTGCGATCATGTTAATCGCAAGGGCGAGGGGCGTCTGCGGGGCTCGGCCAAGGCAGGTTGTTTACCTTAACCAGAACGGATCATTGGCTCCGGGTGAGAGCAAGTCGTTAACTTGTATATTGTATTTAGTACGTATAATTTCACCCCCGATTCAAAATAAGGGAAGATGAACTCCTTACTTTTTTCATCACTTGGAGATTAGTTCCTAGCTGCAGGAGACTACAACGCTAAGCACATTGGAGATAGCGCCTCGAGAACCGAAAGGAACGGAGCTTTACAACACTATAATAAAAGCCGTCAACAAACTTGTTTTCCTGGTAGTCCAACATACTGGCCAACAGACATCAACAACCTTCCTGATCTGATCGACTTTGCAATCACCAAAGACATTTCTCGCAGCAAACGTCGATACATACAGAACCAATCAACAACAAGCACAAAGCATTCACTGTGGAGAGCACACCCCACCGACCTCTTTGTCCACCGACCGTCACCGTGTCGCCAATAAGAAATTCAAATAGGCGACTGGGCTCGCCCAGAACATTTGCCACTCACCTACAAAAAGTCTTCCAACCATACCAGGCTACTAACGCATTTACATTACCAACATTCAAGAGAAATTTTAAAACTCATAAATGAGCACAGTAATCCAAAGAAATACCTCTGCTGCGAACTCATGACTCCAAAAATGATCATTGAACTGCTTCTACTCCTGAGGAATCCGCCTCCGTATGGTGATGGTTGCCTTTCCAAGTAAAGTCACTTCAATTCGTTACTGAGGCGGGGAGATATCTTAGGGCTGTTGGGCTTAGGGAAGCGTTACCGTTCTTAGACTAAGGTAAACTGGTACTGGGCTCTCAAGCCGTCCGCCGTGCTGGCCGCAACCTATTCTTTCTTTCTCTGTCCCGGCAGTATATGAACTCAAGATAGCCAACAGCTGCGCTATCCAGGCTACGGGTGGTCGAAACAACAATACAATACTCCCAATAAACATTGTGCTATCCTGGGATACACTCCGCAGTTAGGCACACTAAAGACACCAGCTGATCAGTGCAACCCTGGAATACCGATGACAAGTAATCGGTGCGTTCGAGCTTATCAGACTAGCTAACCAAGGCATTTCTGCGATTTCGATAGCACGCCATCAAAAGTCGTCCACAATCCCATTGAACGACCCGTGCACACTAGCCCGTGGTTAAGAAACATAGCCACGTCTTAGCTAGAATAACTCACGTTCCGACAGTAATCGAATAATGTCAACAGCCAGGAGCTCCGAACAACATGGTATTGTTTTTGGTAGCTAGTAGTGATGGTGGATCCGTAAGAGCCCGGAACTATATTCAGCCATAACAATACACACCGACGAATAATACGTCGACCACGACAAACGATGTACAGCATAACCACAGCTCCGAGGGGTGCAACTAGCTCGCTGATATTATAAAAGAAAATGCAGTTCGACAATCAACGAGTGTTTAATAACCAGTCTAACGGCTATGAAGGAGACTGGTCTGAATCATGGGTGAGGATAAACTAAATCACTAGAGACCAGAAGGGCCAAAGGCGGGGGACAACCGTCGAAAAATACTGTATTCCGACAGAACTAAAGTATTTTAGACCCCATTGAAGCGCTTAGTCTGAGTGAAAGGACAGTGAGAGGACAACAAAAGAGGACATGCAAAAGGACAGTGAGAGGATAACAAAAGGATTCATGTTTAAGGAAGTTCCGTGATTAGCAAAAGAATGCCTCGAATTCTGGAGGAAAACTCTATTAACTTTTCTTGTAATTAAATGAAGTGTATTATTACCGGCGTCGGGATCACCTGTCATGTTTTGGAGAGAATCGTGTCCATTATCTCGTATAAACAAAGAATCAAGAATTAATAATAAAATAAATAAAATAAAAATAAATAAAATAAAAATTGCCCAATAAAAAAAAGGCATGTAAACCTATGCAAAATAAAACAAGAGAGAAGGCTTAGTTGAGTGCCCCGACTATCTGATACCCGTTACTCAGCTAGTGGAAGCTCGAGGGAGAAATTTTCACAGTGATAGATTTTAGCGGTTTGTGGCCGTCAAAGTGGGCGTGGCAACAAACTTGCGCTGCGTCTATGTATGTCTAGAATCTGTATGCTTAATTTCCCTTAAGCTTTTATAGTTCCTGAGATCTTGACGTTCATACGGACAGACGGACGGACAGATCCACTAGGATATTGATCCTGATCAAGAATATATATACTTTTTATGGTCGGAAACTCTTTCTTTTGCCTGTTACATACTTTTTAACGAATCTAGTATACCCTTTTACTCTACGAGTAACAAGTTTAAAAATTACAATATCTAGTTTAGGCGGCGTGGAACTAGAAACCATACGGTCGCTCAAACCCTCGATTGCCAATTATAAAAGGGCTAAGAATTTGCTGATGACTTGATAATAAAGTTCTATACTTCAGGCAATATTTGAGAAGCGCTCATTAATGGGTCTTTTGGGAGCTCAGTAAATTATGAATTCGCATCTGCAGGCAATTCGACCCCTGGTCACTGTGCAACAAATTTTGGATAGACTTCTAAATCACACCATCACTTGAAAACTGGATCAGAGGACGAAAACAGACTCCGTTTTGTCCGCACTGGTTTCTCAACCGGAGATTCCGCCTGTCCCGAATAGCTTACAACCACAAAGGAATACTGAGTCCGGACTACCGGTAGAAGTTGGCACTTCAGAAATACAGCCTGCAGTGCCAAAAACCCTCTCGGTGGTTCCACTAAAGAAACAAATTTTCGTTTCTCGGCTTTCCCCTGATCAAACATCATCTGATGTATTGCCTTATATACTAGATAAAACAATAGCCGACAACATAAAAGTGGAAAAATTTAATTCTTTTTACGCTTAGGACATCTCATCCTTCAAGATAACTGTCCCTTATGAGCTATTCTCGACCTTATTTTTGGCCAAATAGTTTGGTGGTGAAAGAGTTCGAAGCTAAGATTAAAGATAGAAAAAAAGGGCCCGTGGGAATAAACTTCCCGCACGTGGCCTGATCGCTGCCCATCCTCCTCTTCAACTTCTAGTTCTTTATCTTCAAAAAACTGAACTAAACTTACTAAACTAATTTGTATTTAGATAGCCTTTCCTTTGCATCCCATATTATTTTGTTTACACAGACTTGGATAAAACCAGAGATACATAACTCTGAAGTTTTCCTAGGTATGTCCACAATATACAGGCAGGGGAGGCGGAGTCCTAATTGCTGTTAGGTCTACCCTTAAGTCAAAGGAGGTACTTTTTGACGAGTTTCGTAACTTAGAATTTTTATGCGTAAAGCTGTCATTTTTTTATAGCTTTGTTTATATTACGTGCTCTTACATTCCGCCGTCTTCTGAATTTCCTGAATATATAAATCATTTGTCCGCTATCCAATTTCAAATAGACTGTCTATTAGGGACCAACTGGTTGTTCAAGGTGACTTTAATATACCAGGCACTAAGTGGTCTACAGAAGAACAGTCGAATATTCTTCTGCCTATACCACAGCATGACTTTATTGACGGCTTGTTCGACATATAGTTGTCGCAAGTTAATTATATTCGAAATTCTCTTGGTCGATTATTGGATCTATGCTTTGTTACAAGTCCTGAAAGTGTGTTTCTGACTAGGCAGTCAGTCAAGGCAGTCAGTCAAGGAAACACGCGTAGGGCAGACGAGCAAGCGCAGAGTGCGGGAGCTTCGCGTAGTCAGGACACAGGCGTGTGGCCGGACAGTTTACCTTATTTATTAACGACCTTCCCTTAATAATAAAGCATTCGCGTGTACTTATGTAAGCTGATTATGTCTCCAGTATAAGGACATTTCTCGCCATTGGACTTACAATCCGATCTTGCTAGCTTTCAAACCTGGTGCCGTGATAACGTATTAAACTTAAATGGCTCTAAGTGTAAAGTTATGACCTTTTACGTGCCAACTTAATGCACGCGACTTACACTCTAAGTGGGTGCTCTTTGGACAGAATAACACATGTTGATGATCTTGGTGTTTATCTGGACCCTAACCTTAAATTTTCAGACTATATTTCGTCTATTGTCAATAAGGCCAGGGGTGTACTTGGTGGTGGTAATAAACCGGTGGTCAAAGGAATTTGATGATGCTTACAGGACCAAAACCTGATTTATATCTCTAGTCCGTCCGATCCTCGAGTATGGATCACCTGTTTGAAGTCCACAATATGATCTTACTTTTTGTTTTACGCCTTAATTGGGATGCAAACCTTAGAGAACCTCCTTATTCCAGTATACTAATGTCAATAAGCTTACTCTCCTTAGCTAACCGTAGAACGATGCTTGGAACAGTCTTTATTTTTAACCTTATTCGCGGTGAAGTTGATAGTCCCGACTTGGTTAGTCGGCTAAACTTCACTGTTCCAAGCAGATTTACTAGAAATTACGTACCGTTAAATATAAGTCAATGTAGATATAATTATGAGTTTCATGATCCCTACAGAGTATTATGTTCTGACTATAATAGATTCTATCCTATCCTATCTATCTAATAGAAACGTATTTAACCTTAGATCTTACTAGTATATAAATATTTCCTCGTTCTTTACTGTCTTCTATTCGCGTATATCTTCCCGCGATTCGAGCCGTACGATACAAGGCAGCGCCCCTCGGTCGGTTGGGCGGGAGTTGTGGCCGTGGGACTCGGACGTAGAAAAAAAAAATTAGAGCCAGGAAGATCAATAAGGCAGCGATGACTTAATTGCATATTTATACCTGTTACTCGTAGAGTAAAAGGGTATACTAGATTCGTTGAAAAGTATGTAACAGGCAGAAGGAAGCGTTTCCGACCATATAAAGTATATATGTTCTTGATCAGGATCAATAGCCGAGTCGATCTGGCCATATCCTTCTATCCACTCTAACGCCCACAAACCGCCCAAAACTGCCATGCCCACACTTTTGAAAAATTATTTGATATTTCTTCATTTTTGTTTCGGTCTTGTAAATTTCTATCGATTTGCCAAAAAAAATTTTAGCCACGCCCACTCTAACGCCCACAAACCGCCCAAAGCTGCCACGCCCACACTTTTGAAAAATGTTTTGATATTTTTTCAATTTTGTTTCGGTCTTGTAAATTTCTATCGATTTGCCAAAAAACTTTCTGCCACGCCCACTCTAACGCTCACAAACCGCCAAAAACGGTCAGTATTTAAGACTCTCCTTCGCACTTCCACTAGCTGAGTAACGGGTATCAGATAGTCGGGGAACTCGACTATAGCGTTCTCTCTTGTTTTTAATTATGCACTTTGTGGGAAACCGGATGCAATCCAGTGTATGGTGATGGTCTCTTCTCCGCTGTATGGATATCTGGTACATTTTCACTTGCTTTAATAGAGCCAGGAAGATCAATAAGGCGGCGATGATGCTGCACCCTTGCTATTTCCTCCTTGTGGTCGGCGACCTCTATGGTGTTGATCACATTTGCTGTGTTGTCGAACGCTTTAAGCTCCTTGCCGCCCATCCTGAATGTTTTGTGTAACTATGGTTTTCCTTCAAAGTGTGTTCCTTTTTAGTCCTGGATTCTTCCAAAGTAGGTCCTGTTACTTAAGGGTTGATAGCGTCCTTGCTCCTCGATATTTTTCCTTCGACTGGAGTTATCCCGAGTGTTGGCTTGTTTAAGTTTAAGTTTTCCAGGATATTTACTTTTGGATGTTCACCTTGAGTTTTGCCGGCTATAGAGTGACGGATAATCGCCCGGGTATTGACGTACGGATGGTTACCCGGGGTTTGGACTACTGGTGTTTTCCCGGGTACTGACTATTTTATCTGTGGGCCACGGTTATTTTATACCGGCATAGGGCTTTTTCTGATCTTTTGGTCTTTATGCCAAGTGTTCCCACCTAGGAATCATATTTCTAACTTTCCCCAATTTGGTTTGGGTTTTCTTTTCTTTCTGCAACCTATTGCAACCTATTGTTGATAAACTGACCTGTTTATCGGAGACTCGTTTATTCTCGACTTGCATTTTCTTTGTCGCAATCCAACTGAGTCAACGCGATGATAGTACCCCTTCCCTTCCTTTTAGATTCTGGCTTTGAATCTTCAAATTCTTACGATCTCACGAAAAGGTTGTACGCAACAGAACGTAGTTACTAAGTCTAAAGCCAGTCAAGAAAGTCAAATAGAAAAACCCAAATGCCGAATTCAAATAAATTTTATATATAGTGAGTCAATTTTGCGATGTTAAGACGTATGCTCAGGTGCAAATGCTGGGAAAAACAGTAGTGGGTTAACTAAATACAGGTGCACCAGTTAACTGCATAGGTGGTAGTCTGGCCGCAGAGCTGCCAGGACTTTACATTTTATGCTAAAATTAACCACAGGTTTCGGAACAGCCGACGGACAATCCCAAAGAATTACCAGCCGAGTAACCACTGAAGTGTCCTTCCGAAACGAGAATTAAATGATTACCTTTTACGCAGTTTCGTCCTTAGCAGGGGATTTCTACTTAGGAATAGATTTTTGGAAACACTTTCAGCTGTTACCCGTAGATTTCTGTGCTATTATTAAATAGTGGCAGCCTTAGAAGAGCTTGATGTTGCATTGAGCAAAGCCATTAAAACAAAGACGCTATGCCGTATCGCCTGCAACAAAAAAACTAATGTACGCCGAGTTGGATAGGATGCTCAAGTTAGGGGTTATTGAAGAGTCAACCAGCGCTTGGTCCTCCCCAGTAGTCCTGGTCCAAAAACCAGGTAAAGTTAGGCTTAGCGTCGATAGCGGAAAGTTAAATGAGGTAACGGTAAAAAAATGCATGCCCTTATTAAAAATTTAATATTGAATAGACTCCAAAAAGATCTTAACTACCTTTGATCTTAAGGATGCCTTCTGGCAGATTCCGCTAGACCCAAGCTCTAAATACAAAACAGCATTTACCGTGCCTGCATAAGATGATAAGGTGATGCCTTCAGACTTGAGTAACGAGGTGTTTGTATATCTGGACGACCGGCTGATAGACAATCGATGCAGAGATAAGGAGAGCGAGAGGACTCGAGATCACGCCACCGAAAATTGGCACGCGCCCATGAGAGAGAGAGATAAGGGACGATCAGTACAGAAACTTCGAGAAGGAATGAAAAAACTCGACAAGAAGTTCTGGATAAGTTTCGTGAACAAAAGCGAAAGTCAGTTTGGAATGAGAGCCCGTTTGATGATGACTTATTAGTGGAGTTTTCAAATCAGAGGTAGTTTGACGCTAACTTGAAAAAAAGGAGGGGAAGCGAAGTATTGAGACCGGGTGGATGCGAAAACTTGTAACGCGGAGATCGAAACGAGAGTGTGAGGAAGTGAGAGTTTGGACAATTGGACATTTTTGGAGATAACCTAAGGACCGGTGAGTGCCACCTTAGCAGCAGGAGCGTTTTGGAGCAGCAGCAACAGGAGATTTTTGGAAGCAGAGGAGGACTCGGCGAGACCTGGCCCAGGACCAGCGGCGTGGCAGCGCCGATTCACACCGAGCGTAGGCTCGTGGGAGCGAGATGGGTGATTGGTAGCAAGTGAAACGAAACGAGATGGCTAAATGTGTGTGTAAACCCGCTAACCGAGGTTCTTATGGCATTCAGAGTAGGTCGTAGGCGTGTGCGCGGATATCGCTGAGATGTTTTATCAAAGACCTCCAGCAAAGCGACATGCATGTTCACCGCCTAACAAGGGCGACCAAACTCGCACATTCGTCATGCGGGCAATGACATTTGGAATTTGCTGCGCGCCCTGTATTCCTCACCATGTGCGCAACAAAAACGCAAAGGAGTTTTAGGATCAATGTCCCCGAGCTTTCGAGTCAATTACAAAGGCTCAAATATGTGGACGACCTTATAGACAGCTACACCGAAGACTCTGAGGCGATCGCAGTAACATCGGAAATCCGAGACATTCATGCTGAGGGAGGTTTCCCTATAAGAAATTGGATCTCGAACTCTACCGCCATCCTCAAACATTTGGGAGAGCGCCAAATAGCCGAACAACATTCCAAAAAACTTCGTGGCCCGGAGAAGGTTCTTGGTATGTATTGGGAACCCTCAAACGAAGTTTTTAAGTATACTTTTAGATTCGCGAGACTTAAAAGAGACGTCCTAAATGGAGAATCCATACCAACAAAACGAGAAGCCGTAAAAGTAGTATTAATGTCGATTTTTGATCCCTTGGGCCTGTTATCCTGCTACACGATCGGCATTAAAATGCTACTGCAAAAAGTATGGCAAGCAGCCATAGTCTGGGACGAAGAACTGCCCAACGCCCTGCTCACGTCATGGCAACAATGGAAGACGGTCCTGCTTCAAGATAGCAAATTGGAATTTCCTCGCTTCTACTCCACTTTGATGCCGAATGCCGACCAGATTGATCTGCAAATTAATATTGTTGTTAAAAAATTATTTAAAAAAATATTTTATTTTAATATTTTAGTAAATTTATTGGTGATAAACTTTAAACTTATTCAATATTACAAGACACTATTATCGGATTTTTACTTAGATCGTTCTCGATCCGATCTCAAAACAGACTCACTTCTCGATTCTAATTCCTGATCCAATCAACCTCGTCCAGAAGCTTTTCCTTTTAACCTTTTTGAACTTTCAATTATGTTTACAATAAAATCTTGATGCCGAAAATATTTCTCTGCGTTGTGAAATTCAATTATGCAGTTTGATTGGAGCGCAATAAGTTGATCATGGTTTCGTCTCCAAGCGGAAGCTGTGTTTCTTAGAGTTTAATTATTTATCTTAGCGGGTAGCTTAGCGCTGGCAAAGGCAATGACAAAAGCAAAGACAAAAGAAATGCCTCCTAGAGTGAAATTTAAAATTTGTTTATAAAATGGGATACAGTGCTATTTGTAATATTATTTATTTTTTATTCGAGATAATGCGTCTGCAACGACATTTGTTGTTCCGGGTTTATATATTATTTTTGGGGTGAAACTTTCTATGAAAGATTACCATCTTTTTAATTTTACGTTCGGCTTTTTATCCGAGATTGTAAAGTATAAAGATTGATGGTCTATTTGTATTTCTATACCGATTACTCCGTATAAATAATTTTTAAGAAATTTTCATATTTGCTTGTTGTAAAATATTAATTATTTGAATTTTATCAGTATAATGTTGTCCAATTGTATTTGAGAAGATTATTATGTCATCCATATAAACATGACAAGTTTTACCAACTTCTTCTCTTAATATATCGACAATTTGCTCTTTGAAATATTCTAGGGGCGTGTGGTAATCCAAATGGCATACGTAAAAATTCAAATTTCCCATTACTAATAGAAAATGCTGTTTTTTCAAATATCTGATTCTTTCATTAACATTTGGTGGAGTCCTGATTCCAAGTCAATTGCTGAGAAATATTTTGACTTTTTAAATTAGGTATTATTACAGACGGGTCTTGCATCGGGTATATGTCCGGTATTGTGCTTTCGTTTAATTTTTTATAGTCTATAACTAGTCATGTTTTAGAGTTCCGTCTTTGTTTTGACCCTTTTTGGGTACTACTAAGACTGGTGAATTTTAGGGCTTCTACTAGGACTTATAATTTGTTCCTTTAAAATTCTATCGATTTCATTATTAACGAAATATGAGACTGACATAGCATAAAGATATTGTTTGCTATAAATTGCCTTACTTATGGTACAGTAATTGATTAAACGACATAATTGCTTATTAATAGTATATGACGCATCTGTTATAAACTATAGGGTATTTTACATAAATTACTAAGAGTTCTTTATGTAGTACGATTTTGAACACAGAGATATCCATTAGGTCTACAATGATTACAGGTCTTATTTCGTGACTTAATCTTTCTTTTATGTCTTCATGGTTTAAAATTTTAGTATTAAAGACATCAATTTTAGCCAATGTGTTAGTATCGATTACATTTTTCAGGTCAAATGTTAAAAGTTTTAGGCGATGTTTTCTTAATGGTAAATCTTGGTCAATAAATACACGTTTAAAATCGTCAGAAAGAGATTCTATTTCTTCAAACAATTTGGAATTGATTCTATTTCTTGAAACAGTTTGCAATTGATAATAAATTGCTTGTTATTATTTTCTATTAAGTTATTGATTGTATATTGAATTATGACGAAGTCATCATGATCCGGAGTTTCAGCTAACCACTTTCACACGGTGTCTAGTTCATTAATTCCCCCTTTGGATCTAGATGATATTAGCTGTGATAAATTGTGACCTTTTGTTAGTGCCTCTCTTTATGTTTAGAATTTTTGGAATTTTTTCATGTTAAATTTTATTATAGAGAATATCAAAAGGTTTTTGGTTTGTTTTAGAATGAATACTCTGATTGAATTCTTTTGCAGCTCTAATAATTATTAATAGTCAATAAGATTAAATTCTTCCTTCGTGCAGCGAGCTAATTCTGGTAATGTTGAATGTGCCCTTTCAATTTTTCCGTTCGAGGTACTGTGTTTTGGGTCTGCGAAATGTAGAGTTAAACCAAAGACATTAGAATAACAAGATGGGTAACGCCATACGATTTTTTTGCACACGATTTTTTCATGCCGGCTTTAGAACTGGCTCCAGGCTCTCTGTTGTTGAAAAGCCAGAAAGCGGAGAGCTCTAGAGCCAGCAGCTCTCTTGTACGCATACAGCGACAGCTGACCACTGCATTTTAAAAATGACAAAATGTGCCCTTCTTTTTAAAAGTTTCTAGACTTTAAATCTATATTATTTTTTATAAATTGTCTAGTTTTGCATTGCCTTAACATAAGAATTATTCAAATTGAACATAAAAATAATAATAGCACAATCTATGTAATAATAATAATGTAATCATAATAATGCATAATAATTTTCAATTATGACTTTATATTAGAATAATAGAGTATTCAGCGTGCGACGTGTGAAAAATATAATTTGGCAATGATTCTTCGTTGCCTATGTCCGCAATTCGTGCTTCAAGAAATCAATTTCGCTGATTTTACGACTTTTATTAACCCAGGCCAATAACATTACCTCCGAACACGCTCTAGCGTTTTGTGAATTCCCTCGTGCGAAGCCATAGGATGATCGTGGGCATTCTTTAAAACATCCTGGATAAAATCCTTCGGAATCACCAGTAGCACCATCGACTACTTTTATATTGGGTAACTTATCCAAATTCGCTTTGAGCCGATCTACAAAACTAACATACTCTGCCGACTTAAATACTTCTGAGTCCAAATCGACCAGAGAACCACTACTACTTTCCAATGCCTCGACCTCCTCATTTACTCTAGATAGCGCGTCGGGCACGACATTTAGTTTACCGCTCCGATGCTCGATTTTAAAGTTAACTCGCTTCAACTTCAGAGCCCAACGAGCCAATGGCGAGTGTTAGTCCGGCTGCGACTTGAGCCATTTGAGGGAGGCATGGTCAGTAATGACCGTGAATTCGTGGCCTTCCACATAAGCCCTAAATCTGTTAATACAAACTATCCCCTCCAGGCACTCTTGCTCCGTCACCGACTAATTGCGAGGAGCTTTATTTAGCTTCTTAGATACGAACGCTATCGGATATTCGTCGCCATCGGAAGTTTTTTGAACCAAGACTCCGCCGACACCAGTCTTACTTGCGTCGCACTGCACAAAGAAAGGCTTTTCGAAATCCGGGCTGCGCAGAACCGGAGCTGAACATAACATTGTTTTTAACTGATCGAATGCATGCCTTCCTTCTGCCGTCATCACAAACTTCTGTCTTGGCTTCAATAAATCGGTCAGAGGCGAGGCTACTGACGCAAAATTCTGGATAAATTTTCTATACCAGCCGACCATGCCCAAGAATGTCCGGAGACTCTTAAGAGAATTTGGCAGAGGAAAATCGGTCATGGCTGATCGGTTTTTATGACCCCATCTCCGACAATATGTCCAAGATACTTCACGGAACGCATGCATAATTTATTTTTTTATACGTTCAACGTAAGTCCGGCTGCCTTTACATGCCCTGCAACCCCCTCTAATACCTTCAAATGTGATTCGAAGCAGTCCGACACGATCAATAAATCGTCCAAATAGACAAAGACTTCATTCCGCAATTCCGCTGGAATGACCTAGTCCATTAGTCGCGTCATTGTTTGCGAAGCATTGGTCAGTCCGAAGGGCATAACTTTATATTGATAAAGTGGCTTTCCTGGTATCGTAAAGGCCGTTTTTTCGCGAGGATCTGGGTCGAGCGGCACTTGCCAATAGGCATCATTAAGATCTAGGCTGGATATGTACATAGCCTTTGGAAGTCGACACAAGATTCCATCTATCTGCGGGAGCGGATAAGCGTCCTTTTTGGTGACCGCATTGACCATTCTACTGTCCAGGAAAAAACGAACGTTTCCGGGTTTTTGCACTAAGACTACTGGGGAGGACCATGCACTGTCCGACTCCTCAATGACACCAAGCTTTAGCATGCGATCTACCTCTGCATACAGGAGTTTCTCTACAGCCGGTGAGGCCGGAAAGTGTCGCTGCTTTACGGGCTTTGCATCTCCTACATCAATTGAATGCGAAAGAATGGAAGTTCTACCTAAACCGACTTCAGAAAAGGATGAAAACTTGCATATGACTTTTTGTAACCTCTCGCGCTGCAGAACAGTAAGGTCATGTGTTGTAGCTTCGATTTCAGAAACTTGCATCTCTGGCGGCAGTAAATCGAATTTAGACCAAAAGTCAATACATAAAATTAAATCTTGACTAAGAGATGGTATTAGGTGAAGCTCAAGATTTCTTTCCTGAGTTTTATATCGGACCGGAGTATTTATTCGGCCTAACACTTCCTGCTCTTTAGTTTGGGCTTAAGAAATATTATTAAAAAAAACTAACATAAAGACCGCTTTTAATTTGGATATTTTATCCCTAATAATACTAAAAGATTAAATAGATTTAAATTATTTTGAACGATTAAACGAGATTCGATAAATCATAAATAATATTTGCCTTTTGGCAAAATAAAATTAGCAACCTTCGGAAGATTGGGTAAAAGATAGCTGAAAAGAGATTAGACATTTGCTGCTTATGCAGAGTTAATTGGCTATGTTTCGCTAAACTACGATAACGACAACAAATATGTTGCCAGCCAAACTTAGAATCTATAAGCAGAAATATATTCTACTTTTGCGAATCGGCACACCGTTTTCGTTGTGAAGCGTGGCCAATGGATTCCTTTTAAAAGAAAGTTCAACTGTAAATCCTATGTGGTCAGGGGTTGAGTTACTTATAACTCTACCTCCTGTCAGTCCAACGCGTCTATTTAATCTTTGCTGCAGATCCCAGAAACAAATGTAATAGAAAGATTTGTCTCTATTTTACCCACTTAATCAAGCGTGGCTAGCTCTGAGTTTGCGGACAAGTTAACAGGCTATAGATCCTATGCACCGCTTAAAATGAGACGAGAAATAGATTTGAGGTCAGTGTCGCGGCAACCGTTGGCTGAAAGGTCAACACCAGGCCGGTGGGCTGAAACACCGTGATCCTACAGTCCTCCCAAAAATTTAAGAAAATGATGAATAGACGAATTTTCTGCGTGTGCTGGTGTTTTGGTGTTAATACCAATAATTTTCGACTAATGAAAACGACTTTCAGGTCCCATTGTTGGGCGCCAGATTTAACTGATTGCTAATCGGCTTGGGTGGTGGTGGGAGGTATTTGGGACGCACGCGCAATTGTCCAGCTGCTCCTTGTCGGCTATGTGGGGTGGTGGTCTTGTCCCTATACCTCAGCCTGATCCTCCTCTAAATACTCAAATAAATTCGCGTGCAGCGACAAGAATTGGTTAAGGGCTGAAAGAGTTTTACATAACACAGAAAATCGGAAACTACCTTTCCTCATCTTCCTTGCGATCCTCTGATGGCCTCGAGGTCCGCTAATGCCCGCCCTGCCTTGGCCGCCTATCTCCAAAAAAAATACATTGCACACTTGGGCGGCACCTTTTTAGATTACTAACACATGTTCACAAGGGAGTTATCCTAGCTAAAGGCAAGCAAAGGGTTTTCTACCACATTATAAAATTTATTCTTAGCATACTAAATGAGATTCCTTACAACTAAAAACTTGAAGAAAAATGAACATGGGCCAACGGATAGTACCTATGTACGCCCGAAACCAATGTATACAATATGCAGAAATCGCATGCGATATAAAAGTATGCCTTAAACAACTACAACTAAACATAACTTAAAAGTAAACTTCACAAATTAGATCTCATCTAAACTATGCGGCTGCGAACGAGACGAGGCTGCGAACCTTAATCTCTTTGCATTCTTTCTTTAATGCTCGCCACTAAAATTCTAGAGATTTGTACACTCGACTGATGTTGAAATGGTATTTGCTACATAAATACCTGTTTCTAATTCTTGGTGTGGGATCAATATATTTGTATCTTCAATTGAAGTTATATTGATTTTTCGGACAACTTGTGATCTCGCTGGTAATAATATTCTATTACTACCGGTGTTGTATGTTATTGGAACATAAATCGGAAATTTTAAATTATTGGGTCTAATTATAAACAAATCTTCTTTTGGTTTGAAGTCTAATTGGCAGTTCAATTTTTTTATAAAATCAATGCCAATTATTCCATCACATGGTATGGGAAATTGTTGATTAACAATATGAAAATTGTGAGGAATTATGTATTTATCTGTTTGTAGCTCTATTGAGGTTAAGCCCTTAGATTGAATAATCTCTTGGCTTATGCCTTGAATATTTATTATACTGTCATCTTGTATATTATTGAAGTAGTCGGCTTCTTCTTTTAGTATGGAAATATCTGCACCTGTGTCAACTAAGAAAATTAATCTTTTTCCTGTTGCCACATGGTCAAATGCAATGAATATATTTATACTTAGGTTGATTGAATGCACATGAGCTTTATTTATTGCTGTGTATCTGAGGGTTGTTGCAAGTTTCCCGAATTATTTTGGGTTACTCTCACACTAGCATTATCATTGTTATTGTAATTGTTTCGATTTTGATTGTTTCGGCTTCCTCTATTTGAGTTACCACGTCCTCTTTAATTATTACCATTATATTGGTTGCCGATATTGCCGTAGTTGTAATTACTGTTATTGAAACGGTTATTGTAATGGCCTCTGCCGCGACCATTACCTCTTAACCTTGGCCTCTGCTGGAGTAACCTCTCTTCGAATACAATATATAATTCACATTTCCGGCTACTCTGGTGCTAGTTCTTATGTACGCACCTATGGCAGCATCTATAGTTGTGCATGTACCTGCTTCTAGCACAGTTTTCACACTTTCATGTTCGGTCTTTTTAATCATAACATCTATGGCGTCTCTAGTGCTCAATCTATTGGCATGCTCACTTGGTATGCCTTCATCGATATACGAGGCTTCTTATAGCTTACGTAAATGATCGATTTTTGTTGTAAACTGTGTAGCTGTTTTGCCTTTTTGTTGTACTGTGAATAGTTTTGCTTTAATGTTTTGGGATGTTTCCCCAACAATTGAAGTTTGCAATTTTTTCTAAATTTTTCATAAATTTCTTCTTTATATATTTTGTTTGTCACTATTGACATTTACGTTAAAAATTTCTTTAATATTCGTATTTTTACATTTGAAATGTATGTTTGTTAATTATTTTAAATTTTCTTATGTAATTTTTACATATGTTCCTACCTATTGTTTTTGTATAGCTTTACAGGCTATACGGCAAATCGGGCGGAAGTGGTTCCGCTCAATTTTACAATTTTATAGATAGGGGAAAAAAAATATGCATCGCAGTGCAATCAAAAAAAAATTTAGCAACGCAGTGCTATTGAAAAAAAAATTGCACTCTTGGAAGCGCTGTCGGTTCCCTCCAGGCTTAACTTGGCGCGTTAAGCGGTGCCGGTGCTGGTCTTCGCACAGCCCTCCTTCAGTAGGGCCGCCGTAAGGGGGCGGGGCGCAGTTTGGGTAGATTATTCGACGTGATTGCTGTCCGCGGCACTAATTAGCACTGCATTTGCTATGGGTGCCATGTTTAACTGACTTGGGGCTAAATGATAAACTGATGTGTGCTGTGGGCTATTGTGAAAAGCGTTTTTCCCACTTAGATTTGCATCGTACAAGCGTATTTTACTTTTGCTTGCTTTAGATCCTCTCATGAACTACGACTGCGCTTCTCGGACGCTTTGCTCGTTTGAAACTTTTCATCGCCTTCGACTCGGATTTTTCTGACTCAGACTCACGCATTTTTCTCATCCACCTTTATATGCAATATCGGCCGACTGGTTTTCCTTTCTGCTGACGTGTCCTCCTTAGTCCTTACGTCCTGCAATTTTCGGACGTCCTGTCACGGTCGCCATGTACAAAGCAGGATCCGCTAGCCATCATTTCAATATTTATTTTTGGTTTTGTTGTGGAGCATTGCTTCGTTTATTTAATTTGTAACTTCTTTCTTTTGCTTCTCCAAATTGACTGATTCATATTGCTAAATACATATTTCACTTAGGCTATGAAGTGCGCCTTCGCTGCCTGGTGAAGCTGGCAGAAAAGCGGCTGCACTATGTATTGGTTATTTTAAGAGAGTTGGGAGAGAATGCTATATGTGCACATTATGTACACAGCGACTTTTGGTTAGCGTGGGAATGCTGACCATGCACTTTTGCAGTGTGCTCCATAAGTCGGCGATCCGACGAACTTCCACTTGGACATTATTGCTTATGCTAGCACTGCCAATGTATGTATGTAATTGTATTGCTGAATTGTGCAAGTATTTAGAGTACAGTGTATTCTCGATATGTACGCATACCACAACGTATCCCAAACATTCGGCAGAGTCTGGCTCGACGGCCTAATGTTTAAAACTAAAACAGCCCTACCCGAGTCTTCTTGGGGCGCAGCTAAACGCTGACGTTTCTAAACATAGTTTAATTTCACATTTGACCAAAGGTTCGGCAAGTTTTCTTACACTTAAGTAGTTGATTTTAATAATCTCTTATAATTGACATTTTAAGGCTTGGTTACTTTCTGCGCCGCATATGTAATTCATTTGCTCATCTTCTATGTAATCAATGCTAAAGATTTCTATAACTTCTTCTCCATAGTTGGGCATAACTTTAGCATGCAATTTCTGACTAACTAACTAACAGTTGTACTAACTGTTTCAATATCTATTTCGCTAATTATTTCACTAACTGTTATACTATTTGCTTTTCTATATCTTTTACTATCTAATGGGTAACCGTAACCCTTCCCAAATCATCTGGATTCAGTTTCAACTGGCACGCTTCCATGAAATTTCGACGACTCATAGAACCGTTTGGGACTAAGTTTAAATAAAAATAACATTTTGTTCTTTATAACACAAAATTTTTTCATATATTATCAGTTGGCTTTTATTCAGCCCGAAATAGTTTTCCGTGGCAGATTCTAAATTAACTTCATTGGGTATACTGTGTAACGAACTGGTTTTCTTGTTTCTGCTCGCTACGAGTTGCAACGGCTACCTCAGAGAGTTTGTTTGTTCGTCCCACCAAATTTATGATTTGTTCGATTGCCCGACCAAAGAGAAGACAGATGTTCAGATTTAAACCACTTTTATTGGGTGACGCTTGACGAAGAGATTCTGTGATCCTCGCCTTCGGATGCGCGTCGTCGCTCCTTCGTCGTCCTTCTTCGCTGGTCCCACGTTGCTCTCGACGGCGTATCCGTGCCGACTCGACTGGGGCTTAGGATGTTATAGGGACAGGGTGTATCGTCTGTGAGATAAGCTATAGCTTCTCCCCGAACCACCTTTGTCGACCAAAGTCTCCACCGTCCCTTCTTGCGTAAGCCAGGCACTCGGCGACCTTGGCCAAGGACCAACCTGCGGGCTCGTTTGGGGCTTAGGATGTTACGGAGCAGGGTGTATCGTCCGTGAGACAAGCTAGCGCTCCTCCCCGAACCACCTTTGCGAGCAAAGACTCCACCGTCCCTTTCTGACCACGCTAGGTCCTGGTGTTTGCTTGTCCTTAGCTTGCCCTTGCTTGCGGAGATCCTCATCGGATGCCGCTTCAACGCTCACTTGTACTTTAACTTGTTCCGGGTCTTGTTCTGCGTACTTTACTTGTTCACTATTCCGCTGTACTTTCACTGATCGACTATGATACTCTCCGGGCACTTTCTTCACTGACTGTACCGAGCTGCACGTGCGCTGTATCTTTTATAGCCCGTTCCGTTAATTCCCGTTACCGTACGACCTTTGCGCCCTTGACCGGTTCGAGTCCAAGGTACAGCGCGGTACCGTTAGTTCACGGTCTCCCCGCTTTGTCGGGGTCCAATGTCCATTGTTTACAGTTTGACCTGACCGCCCTTGACTCTTCTCGCATTCCAGCCGTCTTCGCTGTTGCTAGGCCGATCTCCTGCACCCGGATTTGTGGGGAGTTTTCAGACTCCTCAAATCTCCCCCTTTCTTCGGAAGTTTTTCCAAAAGGATGTTGTTTCCGGCGGTCCTCCGCTTTGGTGTTTTCTCGCATAGGCAGCTTCCTCGTTCTCCTCTCGTCGACCCCGCGCCCTTCATTCTCAGCCTGGCAGTCGCAGCCTATTAGACCCCGACGTTCAGCGTCTTGACTTGTCATCTCGAACATCCTTGCGCCTTCCTGATCGCAGCCTTGGCGTCTCAGCCTATTTGACCCTGTTGTTCGGCATTTCGAGGTGGCATCTCGATCCTCACCATTCATTGCTCCTAACTCCTCTCGTCGACCTGCGCCTCCATGACCTCAGCCCAGCAGTCTCAGCCTATTAGACCCTGTCGTTCAGCATCGCGATCCTTGCGCCCTTCTCCAGCTTCCTTCATATGTTGCCGTCTGCTTCTCGTCACCAGCTCTGTATTTAAACTTCCCGCCTTCTCACCACATTTCGTCTCTGGCAACTCCACCGATACTCTCCACGATCGAGTTATCGATATTGGCGACAGGCGTTGCCACTTCCTGTTTCTACCGATAGTGCTACGTCGTGCGGACTGCACGATCGAGTTATCGATACTGGCGACCGGCGTTGCCACTGTTCCTATCGTTTTTGCCATATTGTGCCGATTGCTGCCCATAGTGTGACTGCGTGTCGAAAATCATTGTAAATCCAGTATTTTTTGTTCCCCATCGATCTCTACGATTGACCGCTATTATCGTAGCGCCCCCATCCCGATTTTCTTCGCACGTGGTTCCTGGTGTTGCAGCTAGAGCTGGGAAACTATCGATGGTTGGAACATTCGAAATTTTCGATGATTTTTATTGAAGTATTCGATACTATCAAAATAGTGCTTTATTTTCTAAATAGTGGTTATACCCATTGTAAATTGAGAAAGAATTTTTTGGCTTATTTTTTAAACGACTTTTATAAAAAAAAACATGTTTGATTTAACTTATATTTTTTTTTTTTTTAAACAAATAACATTCTTTCATAGAATTATATCACATTCGTGGATAGAAAAATAAAAATTTTTAAAACTAAATTAAGTTAACCTAATTGGAGATCCATTTAT